>NC_069680.1:75363949-75667699 GCF_023699985.2 Odocoileus virginianus | reverse complement strand
TGGGCAGGTTGAACGGCATAAGGAGGTCTCAGGGTGCAGGCCTCTCCCTACATCTGGGTCACTGAGTGGACAGGAGGAGGAGCCTACCCCAGCCAGAGCTGCAGGGATTTCACGGCAGCCTTAAGTTAATGGGCCTTGAGGCTGGGCAGCGCTGCCAGTCAGATCCAGGAAGGAACCTCATGTGCCCTTCTAAGGGGTGGATATTTTGTCTGATAAATGGTTATGGTGTCGGGGAAAAAAACATGATTTGGAAACCACTGCAGTGAAAGACGAGCCACTGATGAATTCTAAGCTGGGAAGTAAGTAACATGATTACATTTGCATTTTGAAAAGGGAGACAAAGACAGTTTGGTACAAAAATAAATCTCCTTAATCACATCATTGCAGCAGAACAATTTTCCTCTGGGTGCATTCTCTTCCAGCCTTTGATCACACACGGGGATTTTATGCAGTTGTAAACGTTGCCACATTTGATTTGCATTCTGCTTTCTCACTCAATAGTATGTCTTCCCTTGGCCTTCCTAATGAGCTTTTGGGATAACCACGTGGTATGCCTCACTAGGGCCAGAACTTGGCTTTCTTATTTGTTTTCTCACTCGTGGGCATCACCTAGAGGCACCATGGAAGTGCTCATAACTATTACTATTATTGTTCCAGTTGCTTCTAATTTTTCTTTTCAAAATAAATGACAAAGAAAGTAATACTTGTGCTGGAGCTTTTTTAGTTTCATGCTGACTTCTGTTGATCTGACTTCTCTAGTTCTAGCAAAGGGATGCTGGGTCAAAGGTCCTAAATTTTAAAAAAATATTTAATGTCCTAAACAATTTTAAAAAATGTTTAATAGACTTTTGTTTTAGAACAGTTTGAGGCTCATAGCAAAATTGGGTGGAAAATGCAGAGATTTCCTATATGCCCTTTTGCCTCCACATATGCTTCCCCCACTATCATTGTCCTCCACTATCACTGTCTCCTACTATCAATTGCAATTTACTGCAACTGATAAGCCTACACATTGATGTATCCTTATCTTCCAGAGTTCACAGTTAATATTAGAGTTCGCTCTTAGTGTTGTACATTCTATATGTTTGAACAAATTTATAATGACAGATATCTGCTGTTACAAAATCATACAGAGTAGTGGCTTTTTTTTTTTTTTTTTTTGGCCACACCACGTGGCTTACAGTATCTTAGATCCCCTACCAGGGACTGAACCTGGGGCCTGTCAGTGGCCTAACCACTGGACCACCAGGGAATTCCCTAGAGTAGTTTCATTGCCTTGAAACTCCTCTGTGCTCCACCCTCCTCCTCCCCTACCCCTGGCAACTTCTAATCTTTTTACAGTCTCTATAGTTCTACCGTTTCCAAAATGTCATTTAGTTGGAATCATATAGTATTTAGCCTTTTCAAACTGGCTTCTTTCAACTTAGTAATATGCATGTAAGTTTCCTCCATGTCTTTTCAGCTTGATAACTTATTTCTTTTTAGTGCTGAATAATATTCCATTGTCTGGATGTACCAAAGTTTATTTATTCATTCACCGACTGAAGGACCTCTTTTGCTTCAAAATTTTGGCAACTATGAATGAAGCTGCTGTAAACACCCATGTGCAGGTTTCTGTGTGGACATACATTTCCACCTCCTTTGGGTAAATACCAGAGATGATAGCTGGATTATATGGTACAAATATGTTCAGTTCCATAAAAAATTGAACTGTCTTCCCAAAGAGGCTTAACCATCTGCCACTCCCACCAGTAATTGAATGAGTTCCTGCTCTTCCACATTTCTGCCAGCATTTGGTGTCAGTTTCTGGATTGGGGCCATTCTAATAGCATTCTGAATGCTTTTTTGTTACTGGATTACCAAGCAATTTCTTCCCTTTAGTGTCTCTGAGCTGAGCTCAGAACTGGCATGGGCCAGCTGGAGGATTCTGTCTCCAGCCACATGGGGACTCCTGTGCGAGACCAGGAACATAGGGATGTGGTGGATGCTGTGCTGTTCCTGTCAGGCCCTCTCATCAGACCAACATGCCCATTCCCAGCCCCGAGAAGGCCAGATGCTCCCAGTGGCCAGTTGTTCCCAGTTTCCAGTTACCTCCCTCATGGACAGTTGCCCTCAGCTTGCGTCTTGCCCGAGATTAGGCTGGTATTGGCTTCCTGAGACTAAATGGGCTGATTTAGGAATACCAGGGAAGGATCAGCTTCTCTATCTGCCAAGCGCTACCTTCCTCATTCCTTACCTTGAACCCTGAGACCACTCCTCCAAAATGTCTGTGTACCTCTCCGTGCCCCAGAGTCCATACCAGGGAACTCAGTGTTGGGCAGTGAGTGATGATGAATCATAATGATCTTCCTGCAGCAGCTAGTGGGGCTGAAGCCTCAGGTTTCCAAAAGAGTAGATGATGAAGGCTCAGGTCTGGGGCGGGCTGTTGGTGTCAGATCTTCTCTTGTTTGGGGGACAACTTCTTGAACACCTTGTTATGAAGAGATAGTGCCATAGACAAGGCCTCCCTTGTGAGAGGGGACAGTGTACTGGTAGCACATACAAATAAAACTACTAAATAAGTATATAAAAACAAAGCTTTAGAGCCAAGATTTCACTGTGCCATTTAGGAAGTGGCATGACATTGTGGAATGGGTGAGGGCTTTATTTCTGTCACTTCCAAATGGTGTGAACTTGGCCATGTTAAATGACTTCCTTTCTTGTTCATTTGGCTCATCTTGGCAATGACAATAATAATACTGTCCTCTTACCATTACCTTGAGGATAGAAAGAGCTAATATGTTCTGGGGATCTCCTGGCATACAAAAGGGGGTCAAAAACAAGTGGCTTCTTTCCTCTTTCCCTTCTCTTTCTGTTATATGGTTTGGCTTAACCTCTAATATGGTAGAATATGATATCCCAGTGGGCACTTCAAAAGAGAATCTTTTCCCTGGGGCTCTAACTGAGTTGTGACTGCAGACAAGCATCTGTTCTGCTCAGAGTCTTATAGAAGGTGTCTTGGCTGTATCCCTTTTCTTCTGCATCTTTCCAGCAGGTAGAGAACAAAGCCTATTTTCGAGTTGAAGATTATATCCCTGCAAGTCTCATTGAGAGGATGACGGCTCTCCGGGTCCAAGTGGAAGTCTCAGAGATGCACCGCCTGAGTCCTGTGCTTTGGGGAGAGGATGCTGAGTTGGAGTTCTTGAGGGTGAGGCCTTTGGACTCTTGAGAGGGCACATAGTCAGCAATACCTTCCAGAGATTTCTCTGGGGCTAGATGTGCTCAGACCCACAGGGAGGTACAAGCACAGGACTTGAGACTTTTGGAAGTAGATGGCATTGGAAATGATCCCCCAGATGAGTAGGATTTATTGGGCCAGGGTGGGTATGGCAGGCCCTTTCTTCAACCTTGGATCTCACACAGTCAACGTTCTGTGAGTGGGGGTAGGCCACATTTCTCATAGAGACATTTTTGACATCTGAGGTACAAACTTCAGTGTGAGCCAAAAGCGAAGTCTCTTATGTTTGTGGGTGCACAGGGCCTCCAATGAATAGCTTCTGCTCAGTTCACAACTTAACACCCGCCGTGGACCAGGCACTGCAGGAAACAGAGGCAGGAAGGACGTGCTTTCTGCCTCTGGCGAGTTCAAATTTTGTAGAGAGGACGGAAGGGGCCCCGGAGGCTTGCAGCACTGTGATAGCTGATAGCTGCCCGGTGAGAACGGTGACAGTACCAGTTACTCTACTCCAGGGTGGGAGGGGCTGGCCGCTCTGCCTCTGCAGATAGAGCTGAGGGTGGGAGGAGGCCCCCTAGCATCCCCAGGGCGATGTACCTGATGGGGCTTCTAGAGCTGCGGAACAGTTTCAAAAGGGAACTCCAGGGTTTTTATATTTCTTTTTACAATGTCTCCTGTGACAAAAATATTCTGTGTTTTCTAGCCTTTGATAGAGATAGTCTTTTGAAAGCAGAACTGCTGAGGTGAGGGCTATCCTTTTTTTTTTTGGTCAGTCACTTGGAACTTTCTGCAGCACCTAGTACAGTATAAGCACTTGAGTGTTTCATTTGAGCAGCTCTGGCAGAAAGGCGCTCAATGTGTCCCCTAATCCAGCCTTTGTTCCGGTTCCTTGCTAAGTGGATGCAGCATTCCCAGGACAATAAACAAGTGATGACTTCAAAGCCATGGGCACGCTTCTGGTGGAGAGAGGCTGCAGGACCATAGAGCCAGCAGAGAGGCCAAGGATTTGGGTCTGCAGGCCTCTGCGCAGGCCCTGGCTTACTGTGCCTGGCTCATTGTGTCCCTTCTTCCTCTCATTGAAGGATGACCAGTAGTTGTAAGGCAAGCCACCAACTCAAGGAAAAATGTGGGAACATTTTTGGGGGGATATCTTTTTCAAATTAAAGTAGTTGATTTACAATACTCCATTAGTAGTTTCAGGTATATACAGCAAAGTGATACACACACACACACACACACACACACACACATATATACATATATATACACATATATATATACATATGTTAATGGCAACCCACTCCAGTATCCTTGTTGGGATAATCCCATGGACAGAGGGCCTGGTGGGCTACAGTCCATGGGGTCGCAAAGAGTCAGACATGTCTGAGTGGCTAACACACACACACACACACACACACACACACACACACACAAATAGGCTTCCCTGGTGCCTCAGACAGTAAAGAATCTGTCTGCAATGCAGGAGACCTGGGTTGAATCCTGGGATCACAAAGATCCTCTGGAGAAGGGAATGGGTACACACCCCTGTATACTAGCCTGGAGAATTTCATGGACAGAGAAGCCTTTAGGGCTATAGTCCATGGGGTTGCAGAGTCAGACACAACTGAGTGAATAACACATTCACTTTTCACTTCATTCTTCCCCATTTGGACAGTACAATCAATTTGTATATATTCATCCTTCCCTCTGTCATCTTTGCATTCACATGTGTACATGCATTTATGTTTAAAATTGGATTTATATTATATAGTCAGTTTTGTGGGCTGTTTTTAAATCTCATCTCACTAAAATTTTGAAACTTTCTTTTGAATCAACACATGAGGTACCCAAAATTTTTTCTCAGTATCCTGTTGTTTGGCACATAAATTATTTTAAATATGGGACTATTTTAAGCAACACTGAGATTCATATTTTTTTCTGCATACATCTTTTTAGCTGCATTTCTGCTTAATTTGTTAAGGATAGACTCTCATGAGTAGAATCACAGGGTCAAAGGTTAGAAACATTTTAAACATTGTTGTCATATATTGCTGACAGTCTACATCACAGACATTTCTGTTCATTTCTTTTCCCCTCTTCTAGGTTGTAAATGTCCAGAGGGCCTTGGATCCCCAGAACTCAACACAGAGACCAGTTACTCCAATAAACATTTACTGGATTATTTAATTATAGCTCCTTGTGGCTCCCTTTTCCATTATCAGATGACACCTATTGGCCTATGCTTCACTGATGACTAATTCTGCTAGTTCATCAGATTTGGCGGAAGTCCAGTTTGGGTACCACTGATGGCAAGATTCACACCTATATTAACATGTTAATCTCAGAAAAACTTGTTCAAGGTTAACTCAGTGTTTTCCAAACTTCTTCAACCATGGAGCCATTTTTCCACATAACTAGAGATTGCCATATGCTGTTAAAATATTTTCTTTTTGTTGTTGAAGTCATACTGATTGTATCTTGTATTTTTTCCCACTTAGCATTATAACCTATGCATTCCCCAGACAAATACAAATGTTTGTAAATATCCTTTGTAAAGCTTGCCCAATAATCCCTTTTAAGGTAGTACCTTTGTGTTTAGTCACTCAGTCATGTACGACCCTTTGCGACTCTCTTGGACTGTAGCCCACCAGGTTCCTCCATCCAAGGGATTTTCCGAGCAAGAATACTGGAGTGGGTTGCCATTTCCTTCTCCAGGGGATCTTCCAGACCCAGGGATCAAACCGACATCTCTTACATGTCCTGCTTTGCTGGTAGATTCTTTACCTCTGAGCCACCAGCTTCCCTTACCTTTAGGTGATACCTTTTTAGGTAGTACCCTATAGGTGGTGGTTTAGTCACTAAGTCATGTCCGACTCTTGCGACCCCACGGACTGTAGCTAGCTAGCCAGGCTCCTCTGCCCGTGGGATTCTCCAGGCAAGAATACTGGAGAGGGTTGCCATTTCCTTCTCCAAGTACTCTATAAGGCGGTGCCTTTAGGAACATTTATTCCAAGGAACTAGTTTTCTCAACCCAACTCTGGAAGTCTGCACCAAACATCACTCTGATCAAAGGGTTTTGACATTGATCATTTGGTATATTTCCTTAGGACAGATTCCCAGGAGTGCAATGATAGGGTCAAAGGAGGGAAGGCCTAGGAAGCTAAAGGTTTTCTACAAACGAGAGGCAGGCAAAAGAGATTGGGTAGGGAAGTCTGTCCCAGGAAAGCCCTATAGGGTCCTGCTCTGTTACAGAATGGCAGTGAACCATTTTAAGAATTTTGTGGCTCCAAGTACTTCAATATCATATCCCTTTCTATATAATTAAAACATTAAAAATTAAAATAAATACTAAGCAATTAAAAAATAAAAGAAAGTCTAATAGAGGCTATTATATTGATGAATAGAATCTTCTATTGATGATGAATATTCAATAGAATTCTATTCTATTGAATATTCTATTCTACTCTATTGATTCATCATCTATTCTAATGATGACTATTTTAGTGCTTTAATTTTTTTTTTTTTTAGAAATAACACATTAAATTCTTTAAAAGAATTTACCCAATTGTTTTGGGTTGGCCCTGCTTTGTCGTATTCTTTAAGTATGTGTGTAGTCTGGCCATTGGATATTTCAGCACTAATGTCCAATAAATACTGTTTTAGATGATGATGATGACAATGATGATGATAGTGGCAATGACAGGGTCTTTCCCAAGTTAAAAGAAACAGTGAGATTCAGGGTCCAGAAATGTAGTCAAGATCATGCAAATAGCTGTAGGTTTTGTAGGCAATGTGACTTATCTGCACAGATTACTTATCAGTATAGGGAGAAAAGCAGAAAGGAGCCTAAGAAAGGAGCTCTCCAAAGCCATAATTTGTCCTCGTTTTTGTGACCTGACCTGAGGATGAGAGAGATTAGGCAGGATTTTGTGCCCTCTGCTCTGGGGTAGAGATGAGCACCAGATCTCACCACGGAAACCCTTCTGAGAGAGTTTCAAATGTGTGGAGAACACATCCCCACATTTTGAGCCCACCTGCTTTGAGCCTGGGTACGATCAATCTTCTAGTAAGAACTGGAGTCTACCAGGTGAAGATCAAGATGGCAGAGACCAGAATAGAGACATGATTACCATTCAGACATAAAAAAATATATATTTGTATTAGGTTTACGCACCAGTCTGTGAAGATTTTGGTTAGCCTGATGCAGTTCCCAGCTCTGACTGACCCTCAGGTCCCTGACGAAATTCTATCTCCTAAACTGGTAAACTGAAGACAAATCTTGGGCTGTGGAGACCCCACTAAATCACTGCCACATGGTGAGAAATGCCAGTGATTGCTCATTTTTTCTGCAGGATGTTATTTTGCTTTAATAGTGCTGCTGATCATTTGTAAGGCTGCTTTCTGTGCCTGGGCCTCAGTTTTTCCATCTGTAAAATGAAGGGGTTGTATCAGATAGTACTGCAGTAGACTTTAGGAAAAGAAATCCCTGTGAGATGATTCAGAAAAGTCTGAATTCTACAACCTTGTTCAGAATATTATTATTTTTTGGTATCACTTTCATAATTAATATCAGTGTTCCAAGTGTCTCAAGGTACTTCATTAGGGAAGGATTCCTTCATTCTATTAATAAAATATAACAACACTATCATATTAGAGGCACAGAGAAATGCTGTAGTAAGGAGATATGTTTAGCTCAGTGTTTCCTAAACTTATTTGGCAATCTTACTCTTTTTTTCAGAACATCTGTTAAGGTTTTTTTTTTTTTTTTTTTTTCTCATGTAATGGTTTGAAATCCATTATTTTAGACCAATGTGCCTGTCTCTTCTTAATTGGCCTTGTTCTCTTTCTAGGTCACTCAACAGCTCCCAGAATATGGTGTGCTGGTGTACCAAGTTCTCCCAGAGAAGACAAGGCCAGAAGGGGACATGGCCTTGGGGATCTGTGCCAAGGGTGTCATAGTATATGAAGTGAGAAACAACACCAGAATTGCAACTTTACAGTTTCAGTGGAGAGAAATTGGAAAGATTTTGGCTTATGTGAGTGTCACTCAGTTGAAATGACCCAGGCTTTGCTTTCCTTTGATCTGTTACCCCTTTAAAGGAACAATAGGTCGGGTGATCTTCTCCTAAGAAAATAAGCTCACAGCCTGTCAGCTAACCTATACTCCGTTGACTATGGCATATTTGGGAGAAGTCTCTCAGGGCATCTGAGAGTCCCCTGGAGGCCATTTCTTCTGGCCATCCCTCAAACAGCCCCCTTTCACCTCCATGGGAAGCCACTAGCCTAAAGGACGACACTTTCCCTCTGGGTGAAGTTCTTTTAGTTTGGGGAATCTATTGATTTTGAGAGCAAGGCTGGGAATGGCAGATGGGGAAGAGGAGTTTGAAGTAGGCGCAATGGAGTCTGCATGCTTTTGAAACATGTTCTTTGTATTTTAATTTTCCCTTTGCACACATAGCATGGAGGCATCTGGGCTGTCTCCCATGGACTACAGATGTGAAAACATTTGTCAGTCATTAAAAAAAGTACAATAGCAACACACCTATTAAATATAAAGATTTTGAAGTAACATTTGAACATCATTTATTTGAATTTAGTTGCGATTAATTTTCGTACTGTTCATGGGGTTCTCAAGGCAAGAATATTGAAGTGGTTTGCCGTTCTCTTCTCCAGTGGACCGTGTTTTGTCAGAATTCTCCACCAGGACCTGTCTGTCTTGGGTGGCCCTACAAAGCATGGCTCATAGTTTCATTGAGCTAGACAAGGCTGTGGTCCACGTGATAAGTCTGGTTAGTTTTCTGTGATTGTGGTTTTCATTCGGTCTTCCCTCTGATGGAGAAGGATAAGAGGCTTATGGAAGCTTCCTGATGGGAGAGACTGACTGAGGGAGAAACTGGGTCTTATTCTGATGGGCAGGGCCATGCTCAGTAAATCTTTAATCCAATTTTCTGTTGATGGGTGAGGCTGTGTTCCCTCCCTGTTGCTTGACCTGAGGCCAAACTGTGGTGGAGGTGATAAAGATAGTGGCACCTCCTTCAAAAGATCCCAAGAATGCATTGCTGCGCTCAGTGCCTCTGACCCTGCAGCAGGCCACCGCCGACCCACCCCTCTGCTGGAGACTCCTGGACACTCATGGGCATGTCTGGGTCAGTTTCTTTGTGGGGTCACTGCTCCTTTCTCCTGGGTCCTGGTGTACACAAGGTTTTGTTTGTGCCCTCCAAGAGTCTGTTTTCCCAGTCCCGTGTAAATTCTGGTGGTTCTTCTATGGTGGGGTTAATGGTGACCTCCGCCAAGAGGGCTTATGCTGCACCCAGAGCCCCTGCAGCAGGCCACTGCTGACCCATACCTCCACAGGTCAGTTTTCATTCCAATTCAAAAGAAAGGCAATGCCAAAGAATGTTCAAACTACTGCACAATAGTACTGATCTCATAAGCCAGCAAAGTAGTTCTCAAAATTCTCCAAGCCAGGCTTCAACAGTACATGAACCATGAACTTCCAGATGTTCAAGGTGGATTTAGAAAAGGCAGAGGAACCAGAGAGCAAATTGCCAACCTCTGCTGGATCATCAAAAAAGCAAGAGAGTTCCAGAAAAACATCTACTTTTGCTTTATTGACTATTCCAAAGCCTTTGACTGTGTGGGATCACAACAAACTGTGGAAAGTTCTTAAAGAGATGGGAATACCAGACCACCTGACCTGCCTCTTGAGAAACCTGTATTCAGGTCAAGAAGCAACAGTTAGAACTGGACATGGAACAACAGACTGGTTCCAAATAGGAAAAGCAGTACATCAAGGCTGTATATTGTCACCCTGCTTATTTAACTTATATGCAGAGTACATCATGAGAAAAGCTGAGCTGGAGGAAGCACAAGCTGGAATCAAGATTGCTGGGAGAAATATCGATAACTTCAGATAATTCAGATGACACCACCCTTATGGCAGAAAGCAAAGAGCTAAAGAGCCTCTTGATGAAAGTGAAAGAGGAGAGTGAAAAGGTTGGCTTAAAACTCAACATTCAGAAAACAAAGATCATGGCATTCTGGTCCCATCACTTCATGGGAAATAGGTGGAGAAACAGTGGAAACAGTGGCTGACTTTATTTTTGGGGGCTCCAAAATCACTGCAGATGGTGACTGCAGCCATGAAATTAAAAGATGCTTACTCCTTGGAAGAAAAGCTACGACCAACCTAGACAGAATATTAAAAAGCAGAGACATTATTTTGCCAACAAAGGTCCATCTAGTCAAAGCTATGGTTTTTCCAGTGGTCATGTATGGATGTGAGAGCTGGACAGTAAAGAAAGCTGAGCAACGAAGAACTGATGCTTTTGGTCTGTGGTGTTGGAGAAGACTCTTGAGAGTCCGTTGGACTGCAAGGAGATCCAACCAGTCCATCCTAAAGGAAACCAGTCCTGAATATTCATTGGAAGGACTGATGCTAAAGCTGAAACTCCAATACTTTGGCTACCTGATGTGAAGAACTGACTCATTTGAAAAGACCCTGGTGCTGGGAAAGATTGAAGGCAGGAGGAGAAGGGGACGACAGAGGATGAGATGGTTGGAAGGCATCAGTGACTTGATGGACATGAGTTTGAGTAGGCTCTGGGAGTTGGTGATGGACAGGGAAGCCTGACATGCTACAGTCCACGAGGTCGTAAAGAGTTGGACACGACTAAGCGACTGAACTAAACTAAACTGAACAATAAATTTGGCATCAAAAACGTTTTATGTGTCCCCATAGCAGAGAATGGTCCACTAGCTAATCAACTCTCCTGTCCTCTGAGTCCATGTCCCCCATACCTTAAGCAATGATTTCATCATAAAACATGAAGTTCTTTGAATGTGGCTCAGTACACATTTTCGTTTTTTTTTTTCTACTGAATTTTCTCCTGTGGTTTTCAATTTTTTCCTATTAACAAGATTTTTTTAAAATTTTCTGATTCTTTGGTTCTTATTTTCATTACTACTATCTGATGTTAGAGTTTCCTAAGCAGAACACAATTGGTTTTATTCATTTTCTCAGTGTTTTTTGTTTTTCTCCCATCTTGGCTGTTGTAGTTGACCTTGTTAAAGTGTGATTCTCAATATAATTTCATAATAAAGTATTATTTTTACTTAGAGAAAAAAGCTTACATCTAAAAATAAATAAGAATTGAGCATAATTTTCTTAATGTGGCCTTTATGATATCAGAAAACTGACTTTTTCCCAAATATTTTTGAACTTACCTAAAAAAAATAATTGATATTTTTATTTGTGGACTTCTCAGAAATTTAATGACTCAAATGACTTGATTTCAATTGAAAGATTATTTGGTGAAATTTAATTATTGTATGAGGGCTTCCTTGGTGGCTCAGATGGTAAAAATCTGCCTGCAATGAAGGAGACCAGGCTTTGATCTCTGGGTGGGGAAGATCCTCTAAAGAAGGGAATGGCTACCCATTCCAGTATTCTTTCCTGGAGAATTCCATGGACAGAGGAGACTGGCAGGCCACAGTGGGGGTGTGATTATTGAATATTCAATGCTGTTATTACTTCCTATTTTCTCTATCTCATAGTTGATTGTTCAAAATTCTCAAATTTCTTTTAAAACATTTGTAGAAATGCAGACTACCTACCAAGTAATTTTGAAAAGTAGAATTTTTGAAGCCATAAATTTAACAGCCACCTTAAGTATTTTATATTTAAGTTGGTTTAACTTTTACACATATTTATTTTTCCCATGACCACAAACAATTTCTTGTTTAAAGCTGGAAAGTCATCTGGTTCACAAAACAATCTTAGTAGCTTAAAAACAGCCAGTCACTAATTAGGATTTCCATGTTCTGATGACCAGTCTCTTTCTCAACATAAATATCCTTTTTTATGGAAAAGTCATCATGGGAAGTAACGTCACCAGCTGCTTGCCACAAACCCAGCATCTTACACAGAAAATGACTTGAACTCTTCATGCTACAACTTAGGAAGCTAGTTTCAAATTTGCTTAATTACTAGAAGAAGCCAGAATGCTTCAGACAGTTGCTAACATTTATTTTGTCAACCTGAAGAGAGGTAGCCAAGGAAATAGGAAAAAAATGCCATTTTTACAATGAATATGATTTGTAGGTAATTGGCAGCCCGACTGTGACAGAGACATCGATTCAGAAGATTATTCAATCACGAAAGCATTCATTGTGAAATGATGAACTTACCCATGCTAATAACTGTTCTTGGATATTAATAGTAGTTAAGAATGTCTGGAGAGAAATGCGTGAAGCCTGGGAAGATACAGCATTTGCAGGGCTCTCTTTAAAAACAAGGACACAAATTTCCAAAAACAAACAAGGTTTTAAAGTGACTGCTCATGTAGAATGAGAAAATAAATCATCACAACTCTTGAATTTTAAAATATCAACTACTGCAAAATCACAAAAGTTAGAAGAATTAATATTCTTATGAATGAACTTCCTGATAAACTCTATAATTCTTTTTTTTTCTCTTTCAAAGTTTTGGTGGCATATACTCTGTACTTTCCTATAGGATGATACTTTTGTAACATCTTTTTTTTCTAGAGAGAAGAGAAATCTAGCACATCTGATTGAAAGTTATTTTTATTGATGAGATCCATAAAACATGCAGCTTTGCAACAGAGATATTCTTGCTCTTTGAAGCACCACTGCAGGTTTCTAGGTTACCAACACAGGAAAATAAAATAAATTCCATATTGCGTGATTCCCATCAAAAAAAAAAAGAAAAAGAAAAAGAAAAAAATGTGCACTGTATTGATAAGGCAGTATATATACAATTACAAAGTACATTCCTGATATGATAAAAATTCCACTTAATTAGATGTTTTTGAGAATTAAATTACAGGTTTTCATTTCTGATGATTGAAAATGTTTCTTGCAGACTGGGCTCTGGCTCTGCATTTCAAATCTTATTCCCCTCTGGCACTGACGCCACATACTTCTGAGGCTGGGTATTGTAGGGCATAGTCAGTTTTACATGACTACTGGCTCTATGTCTTTATGCTGAGACTTTAGGTGAGTTGGTCCAATGGAAGGAGTATTCTGGGATGGCTGGCAATAAACTGTTGCAGGAGAGACTGCAAATCACATAAATAAATCCCATTAACTCTACATTGAAAGCAGCCCCATTCATTTCAGCTTCTCCTTAGTGGGGTCTGCTTCTCCATCAGGCAGTGTTACCTCTGGTGAGAAAAATAAAACTGAGTTGCAGTCGAAAGAAGAGTCAGTGATTTTAACTGATTGTGGTGAAAGCATCTTTCTTTTTACATTTTATAAAAACATATGAAGCCGTTGCTGGTTCCCTTCCAGGAAATGGCCTTCCCAAGTAGGGGTCTGGAGTTTCAACTTCCTTAGCTGGGCACATCTGCCTCTGTCTCAGAGAATCTTAGCCTGCAAAGATGTGTCAAGCCAAACAAATAAATAAGCCTGCAAAGGAACAGAAGCAACAACAAAATTACTAGGGGAGAAATATTTGAAATGATAAAACGTGCTTTGAAACAAACATGATATTACAGAAACACCAAGTATTTGTGTCTGTAACAACACAGATGTAAATACTTTTTTTGTGTTTGTGCTGAAAACCCTGAGATTCAAGTTACACATCATCTTATTCACAGAGCAGTTTGCTTGTGTGAAAGTTGGCTTGAAGATATGGTTTTCCCATTAAATGATGTTATCAAAGTGGAAAAAAAATCTAAACCACTACAGTCAAGACTTCTTTCAGCTTCATGTCAAGAAATGAGATAGAAATTCTACTCTCTGGGGTTTTTAATACCTTAGGGCACTGGGGTCCAAAAATATAAGAGTTTGGCAAGAGTTTATGGTCTAAAAGAAAGATGTGGTGTATATGTGTGCATGTGTGTGCATGTGTGAATAATTCTTTTTTATAGATTTGTTAAAGAAGAGTTATTCAATTTAAAAAATGACTTATCCAAGATTTTTAATACCTGAGTGAACTTAATATAAAATTGTCATGACTGTATATAAGCATATCAATGCATACTGAAAAAGTATATGGATTCTAAGCAAATATTCAACTTTGGAAAAGTATGGATAAAATGATCAGCCAGTAGAGTTTAGACATTATAATTTGAATACTAAGGAAAAATTTACAAGGATAGTTGGATAGCATCTATCAACATTTGAGAAAATGCACTAAATAAAAAATACTAGATATAATTCAGTTGAATTCAAAATCCATTCACATTAGTACAGGTTCAACATTAATTTGTTAATAAAAGTAAAGGATATTTAGAGGATGCTTAAATTATCTGAAAATAGGTTAATGGTAAAAAAAGAGTTTCTTAAAGGGAAAGCAATGAACAGTTGTCACCCTTTGTTAATATTTGATTGTGTGAATGGAGTTTCTTGGGAATGGGGAATAACAAATTAAAAGGGATTAGCCTTAAAGAAGTTCAGGGGTTTCAGAGTGCCCTTTCAAGTGTAAAACCTGTATTTATAAAGTTATCTTTACAGGAGCAAGCTCAAGGTTCTTATGAAATATCTAGAACAGAGATTTTATTTGGAAGTTTTATATAAACTCATATTTAAAATAATTTCTATTACTGTCTATTTCATTGCTTATATTAGAGTTATATATTGCAAACATTTAAGGATCTTTTCCAGGAAGCTCCATATAGATAGCCCCATATAGATAGTCCTCTCTAGTTTATCTTAGTGAGCTGTACAAAAATTACCACTTTGTGCATGGGCCTTGAAGGTATAAATGTTGAGGATGTGTTTCTTGGTGATATGACCTCAGTTCCTGCTGCATTCTGAGGAGTTTCCATCTGCTTCCTCATCTGTAGAATAAGGATAATGATGGGACTGCTTTCATTCTGTAGCTTCTAGGATGAAATGAATTAAAACACAGAGAGGATTTAGAACAGAACTTGGCACATAACAGCGTGAAATATGAGGTCACTGATGTGATTTTATCTTTTCTGTAAACCTGCTAGCTGAGATTTTGCCTTCCATGTCTGAGAGTTTGGACAATGCAAACTGTATTTAATGACCTTTCCCAATGCACATGGAAATTATATTCACTCCTTGCTGAGGGCAATGCCTGTACTGAACTCATTTCATATTCTTTTCACCTAGCACAGTCCTTGGCAGATAGCAATTGCTCAATAAAGAAACATTTGATTTATGAATGAAGGGGAAAAAAAAGTTGTATTTAATCTAAGAAAAAATATTGGGCCATAGTCAGATAACATCTGCCATACCCTTCTGGATGCCTACCACACTGGTATCCAACTGACAGCTCCTGCATTTGGTTATTTTCTGGATAGTTGTGCTCTGATGGATGGGTGAGAATGATCAATATTTTAAAGTCAGCGTTTGTTCCCCGCAGCGAAAGAAGTTCATCATCACAAGCAGCATCACTGGGAAAAAGCACACATTTGTCACTGATTCAGTCAAGACCTGTAAATATTTGCTGGGCCTGTGCTGCGCCCAGCATGGGTTTAACGCTCAGATGAGCTCTCCTGGAGTTACAAGTGGTGAGTAGACCCTACATTCTCAACCTAAAGCTATTTGGGTTTGAAGGCTGGGTGTATCACATTTACTGTTGAGCTCTCACCATTATTTCTTATTCATTTATAACAGGGAGCAATGTAATATAGTGGTTTCACCATTCATATTCCCAGAGCGGTCTCTGTGGGTGTATCACCTGGGAGCCAGCTAGGAATGCAGAATCTCAGGCCCCTAAATCAGAATCTGCACTTGTAAAAGAACCCAGGTGATCTGGATGCAGATGAACCCCGGGCTTGGAATGTGGACCCTGGAGTCCAGCAGACCCAGAGCTAGGCCATTTACTAGCTGCGTGACTCTGAACACTCACTTGCCCTTTCTGGGCCTCGGTGTCCTCAGCTGAGCAACTGTTCATCCAACAGGTTGCGCTGTTCTCCAAGGAGGGGCCATGCTGTTTCTCGCTCATCTGGAATGAATGTGTGATGGTCATGGCTCCATGTGACTAGTAATGGCAGCTCTTGCTTGTGGGGGTTTTGTTTCTTATTGTTGTTCAGTCGCTCAGTCGTGTCCGACTCTTTGCGACCCCATAGACTGCAGCAGTGCCAAGGGGTTTTGTTTGGCAGCAGTCGATTCACAGGGGAGCTGCATCACTCAGTCCTGGCATCCTGGGGTTGGGGATCAACTAGGAAACAAAACTGTTGAGCATTCAGATGCAGAACCAAATACAGAAAATAAAAGTGGCCTCTTATTTTCAGCAAAACCAAATAAATATATAAATATGTCTTTGAAGTCACAGAGTAGCATTTCTATGATTTTCCAGGGAGCTAGAAATAATGAATGTAAATTGTGTCTTACCTGCTATTGCTGAGATAAAGTGTGAGACATCATCAGTATCTATTTTATTGCCTGATATCAATGAACATAAAATATTTATAAAGACACCGTGGGCTTACTAGCAAAATTAGTCTTTTTAAGCCTATTTTGCTCATAATACACTGTTTTCCCAAACTACAAAATCTACCATAATAGGAATTTTGGGGAATCTAATATTTGCATGGCCTCTACTTGCCATGCTCTTCCAGGCTTAGAAAACCAAGATAAGTCTGATTCTCCAAGAATAAGATCAAGGACAATCTGCTCCTTGAAGTCCTTGCTAGTTAACTGCCTCTGTACTGCCTTCCCAGATGGAGCTGACTTCTCCTTCTTTTGTGCAGGCTCCATCTTCTCACATGTGGTGTTCTGCCCCTTTTATTTGTGGATGTGTCTACCTCCACTTTTCAGTGAGCTGGGAGTTCCCAGAAGGTAGGGAGAAGGTCCCTGGACATGAAATAGGTGTATCAAGTGGGAGATGGTTAATATTAACACATGTTTTTTGAATGAATGGATGGATAATTGGTATGGAAATACAATCATTTAATTAATTGTTTCTCTATTTTGATTTTATGTTTACTTTTAAGTTTCTAATATCATGAATAATATTGCAGCAAACATCAGTGGAAGAAAAATTTTTTTGTATCTTGTATTATTTCTTTAAGCTAAATTTCATTTAAATTGTGGATACAAAGGCAGGGGCATTTTTAGGGCTTTTGCTGTTTTTCTGAGTGCCATTCCCATGCCCAGTATTATTGTGCCTGTTTTATTGCATCTTTGCTGGAACAGATATTATCATGTTTATCTTTGTTCATTTATAGGGAGAAATGATTTCTTAGCATTATTTCACTTGACATTTCTTTGACTGTTGGGAAGTTGGACATTTTCCAAGTGTTTCTTAGTCATTCTTCTGTGAATTGTCTCAACAAGCATATTACTTTATAGTTATATTTGATTCCCTGGGGAGAGAGAAAAATCACCGAGCTTCTACAAGTGCATAAATTCAGGATTAAATCAGAGAGAATCTGTCAGCATTGCAGAGAAGGACCACAGGCCTTTTCTCGTCCTTTCAGACAGATGGCCAGAAGCTTCAGGGGTACTTGTGGCCCTTCCACAAGCTTGTGGCTGTAAGACTCCACAGATCTGCAGTGACCAGCCGCCCTCCTGCCCTAATTCCCTTATCCGTTTCCTCGTGGCTTCCTCTCTGGCGCCCCAGTGCTCCCCATCTTCTGCTGGGGACAGAGCTCTGCTGGGAACTCAGGCCCTTGGTGATCTTCCTCCTCTGCTACCTTCTGGAGCCTTTCTTAGGGCACATCCTCTTCTTCCCATACCACCAACCTCTATGCATAGGCTTCTTTGAAACCCACAAAACCTTTTTGAGCTGAGTCCCTGTCACCACTTTCTTTCCCTACAGTGTCTCCCTGTGAGTATTAAATATCCACCATAGTTAAGGCTAAGGTCACTGTCCCTTTAGACCTTGGCAATCAGAGGGGGCTGGACATGCTTCAGATGTGTCTCCTGTGCTGTTTTTATCTCCATGTCCTTGGTACATCCACTTTCTGGTATGGGCTGTAAAGTCAGCTGACTGCGTTTTGCTCTACCACCTACAAAACCTGGGGACCTTGAGCAAATTGTTAACTCTCTCTTAGCCTCACTTTTCCTCATCTATAAAGTGGGTATAATAATATCTAACCCACAGGGTTCTTGTGAGGATTAAATGAGACAATACAGATAACATGCTTACCACTGTGCCTGGCAAGTAATAAGCACACAGGATGGGTAGGCTGCTAGTGTGGATATTACTGTCATTGCTGCTATATCATATTCAAATTGCATTTAGTCTTCTTTTCTTCCTTGCCTGTTGTTGTTCAGTTGCTAAGTTGTGTCTGACTCTTTTGTAACTCCATCTGTCCATGGGACTTCCCAGGCAAGAATACTGGAGTGGGTTGCCATTTCCTTCTCCATCTCCCTTGCCTACGGTATGTGAATGATGATACTGAATGCCTCCTAGACACAGAATGTTCCCCCAAAGTATTTTTTAAAGGCTACCTTGGGACTTCTCTGGCAGTCCAGTGATTAAGATTCCTGCAGGTGGTGCAAGTTTGATCCCTGGTCAGGGAATTAAGATCCCACATGCTATGTTGTAAGGCCAAAAAAAAAAAAAAGCTACCTTTTTCAGTGGGTACAGTACTGACAACAAACCAGGCACCATTGTAGGTAAGGGGGATTGTCTACTAGAGGAAATAAATGCTCATGGACAAGCTCTCATTGAAGACACCTCACTGTGCTTTAAATATGACTGCAGACACACACACTCACACACACAACTGGAGCCACACAAATGCCATGTGCTGAGCATTCTTTTCTTCTTGGTCGTATCAGGGTTGTACCATCAGTTGATAGTCAGAACATAGTCATCATTTTCTTTTTTCAAATTACAAACTGGGTTTTGTATAAATCCTAGTTAATTTAAGGAATCTATCTATCGAATCCAGTTTCTTACGAATGACATAAACAGTGAAGTGGTGAGAGTCACTCACATTCCTGGGCTCATGTTAGGGATTTCATCAAAATCATTTGTTACCTCTTTCTGCAAGAAGGGAGGGAGGGCGTTGTTAAACTGGAAGATCTATTCATATTTCAGAAAATCAGATCTTAAATCTTATTAGTAAGGAAACTAAGCTGTGTAGAGATGAAAGATTATGTCCCACAGGGCAGAGAGTAATCTTGGGATCTCAGGCAATCTGCAGACCTATTTGTTAACATTTGGAGGATGGTTTGTAAAGGCAGCGAGCAGAACGGGTGGCGGCAGTTAATTTTACACAAGGCTCTGCTGGTGCTGTGACACTGCCGTTAACTGTGGCTCAAAGTCCTGTCAGCTGCCGGGGGATGGAGGGTATCCCTTCTCTTTCTACCTGTGTGTCTGAGTTTTCTTTCCTTAGTGGCTGCTAACGAGGCAGACTTGGCATTCTCAGGGCTCATCACAGCAGCTCCACGAGCCAGCATGAGGAAAAATAGGTCCCTCCATGCAGACAAAGAAAAGCCAGGACAGCACCTGGGGCCTGTGATGTGTTGCTGCCATAAGAGTGATGGACCCAGCATCATTCTTGTGGGTTTTTATGCTTGTCCATTTCTGCCACATTTCAGACTCTGATAAGTGTGTGCAAATGGCCAGTCTGAGTCTTGCACACCTGGCCCAGTCCAACCAACTCACTTGGATTCAGAGACTGTCATGCTCAGAAAACGCGCTCTTTGTACCCGGACTGGAGGATGCCGCGGGAGGCTTGCTGCACAGGTCCCTGGATAACTTCACCATGGACACCAGCAAGGGGACGAGGGCACAAGGACTCAGAGGCAGGTGGGTTTGACTCATCTGTTCTCTGGGCCTGAACCACCATGTACTTGGTGCTCTGGAGCAATCCCTATGTGAAGACATTGTTTAAAGGAGGTCAGATGTCTCAGGGAAGTATGCATTCATTGGGTAATTATCAATTAATTCCACAGAGATTTCCCGAAGGCTGTCTGTGGGCCAAATCTATGCTATACCCTCTAAGGCAGATATGCCGTGTCCCCCTACTATGTTGCGCTATCTTTTGGTGGAGAAAGAGCTAGGTGATGATATGAAATTGATGAGGACAAAATAAACAAGTTGTAGTAGCCTTTTCGGGTTTGTCATGAACCAGGTACTATTCTAAACACTGTACCCATCAAAGACTTTAACCTTCACAACCCTACAAAGTAGTTTCTATTTTCTCCCATTTTGAGACTTGAACACACACAACTGGCCCTGGAATCTGCACTCCTAACTGCTACACTACTGCTGCTTTCTTTGTTGATGAATCACTTGTAATTTAATTTGCAAGGGAAAATAATGAGCTTATCAACATAACTCTACATTATAACACAATGTTCCATAAATTTTAAAATAGCCTATAAGTTGGATTGCACTAACATGGTAAGTTCTATAAATAGCACAGATTCACAGGCAGCATGTGACCAATGAAGATATTATGGGAGCTGTTCTTTGGAATGAGTGATACATCTGTTTCAGCAAGAGGAAATGGTGGTTGATTTGGATTGTGATGCATATATTATATCTTAAAGCAATTCATAGAAAATTATGCCTCCCAATTCTGTTGATGCAAATATGTATCACCATATACTGCAAACCCAATCAATAATGATGAAGCAAAACTATCTATTGCTGTGTAACAAACAACTCCAAAGCACAGTGGCTTAAAATAACAGGTATTTTGTTATTCTGTTTCACAGTTTTCTGGGTTACAAATTTAGGGCAGGGCTTGGCTGGCTGACTCTTCTCCTCTTAATGTACTCTCATCTGGACTGGTCTGAAGGCTCCAAGACTGTTTATTTACATGCCCAGCCCCCTGGTGGGGATGACTGGGATGGTGTGCTTAGCTCACTTGATAGATTAAAAGCTCAAAGAAGCCATGACTGACTCGAGGCCATCTTGAGAATGTTTTGACTGCAAAATACCCTTCCAGTGACCTGCTAGTGGACATGCCCATGAGGGGACTGGCAACATTGCATGGCAGCCAGCCTTCTCAATCGAAAGCTGAATCAGAGTCCTCAGTAATCTCTGGTACTCCTCTACTTTTAGTTTATGAATGCCAGATTTTCACAATCCTTAATATCTCGCATCAGTCAGTCAGTTCAGTTGCTCAGTCATGTCCAACTCTTTGCAATCCTATGAAACGCAGCACACCAGGCCTCCCTGTCCATCACCAACTCCTGGAGTTTACCCAAACTTATGTCCATTGAGTCGGTGACACCATTCAACCATCTCATCCTCTGTCAACCCCTTCTCCTCCTGCCTTCAATCTTTCCCAGCATCAGGGTCTTTTCAAATGAGTCAGCTCTTCACATCAGGTGGCCAAAGTATTGGAGTTTCGGCTTCAACATCAGTCCTTCCAATGAACACCCAGGACTGATCTCCTTTAGGATGGACTGGTTGGATCTCCTTGCAGTCCAAGGGACTCTCAAGAGTCTTCTCCAACACCACAGTTCAAAAGCATCAATTCTTCTGCGTTCAGCTTTCTTTAAAGTCCAACTCTGACATCCATACATGACTACTGGAAAAACCACAGCCTTGACTAGATGGACCTTTGTTGACAAAATAATGTCTCTGCTTTTTAATATGCTATCTAGGTTGGTCATAACTTTCCTTCCAAGGAGTAAGCATCTTTTAATTTCATGGCTGCAGTCACCATTTACAGTGATTTTGGAGCCCCCCAAAATAAAGTCTGCCACTGTTTCCCCATCTATTTGCCATGAAGTGATGGGACCAGATGCCATGATCTTTGTTTTCTGAATGTTGAGCTTTAAGCCAACTTTTTCACTTTCCTCTTTCACTTTCATCAAGAGTCTCTTTAGTTCTTCTTCACTTTCTGCCATAAGGGTTGTGTCATATGCATATCTGAGGTTATTGTTACTTCTCCTGGCAATCTTGATTCCAGTGTGTGCCTGCTCCAGCCCAGCGTTTCTCATGATGTTCTCTGCATATAAGTTAAATAAGCAGTGTGACACTATACAGCCTTGATGTACTGCTTTTCCTATTTGGAACCAGCCTGTTGTTCCATGTCCAGTTCTAACTGTTGCTTCCTGACCTGCATACAGGTTTCTCAAGAGGCAGGTCAGGTGGTCTGGCATTCCCATCTCTTTCATCAGAGGTTACTGATAACTTTCCATGAAAAGGGAAATCTAAGGTCTCTTATTTTAACTGTGGTCAAATATATGTAACATAAAAACACTGATCCCAGGGTACAGTGAGAGGCTTGGTGGCAAGCTGCCTGCCAGCATCCATCTCCACCTTGGTCTAGCTGCCTAAAACAGTGCGGGCAGCTGTGGCGTCCCTGAGGTTGGGGCCACCCTGGGTGATAAAGGGTTACTGGATCTGTTCAGGTGGTTGATCTCCTGGCCTGCCTTTTTCAGATGAGGCCCAGTGCTGGCTTTTTCCTAGGCTCTAAGTCCTGTGGCTTTGCCTCTGTTCTTCCTGCTCATTCTCTACTTTGTTCATCCCTGAATGTAGCTTATCTTGAGCAGAGGTGGCCCTGTGGGTAGGGCAGGCTCCCCACTTCATTCATTATTCTCCTAGGGCCTAAAACATCCTTTGTTTGCTAGAATGCTGTCTCAGCAAATTCAATTGAATGCCAGCATGAAAGCTTCCTGTTTTTAGCTGCAAGGATTAGCAGGTAAGTTATTGTGTGAAGACCTCAGGGGCCATCACAGTGGGGATGCTGGAGCAGGGCTGGCCAGCTAAAAAATGAAAGCAAACAACAAAAAATCAGGACCCACTAAAAGCAGCAGTGCTGTATACATACTACCTTAGTTTGCAGCCATCACAGTCTTGGGAAATAGGAATATTATTCTTTTGTTATAGTTAAGAAAGTGGAGGTTTTGAAAGGCTGCTTATCAAACCCAAAGAAGAGATAATGGGAGGTTCATAGGGGACCTGGGTGACTCTAGGGTCTCCTCTATGAGAGAAAGCTCCCAAAGCCGTTCCTTCCAGTGTACTTCGAATAACCAGATAGGCCTTTGATGGCATCTATGGATCTGCTACCGATAGAGCATGGGACCACCACACATACTCTGAATGATGGGAAGCTGCCTCCCAGGGGCCTCTTATCAAACTTATTGTCTTTCCCCACAGCCCCTGCCTTGGCCGAGAGCAGCTGGAGCGCCTCTGTTTGATTCAGAAGCCAACAACTTGTGACCCTCTCTCTAGGCAGCCTGCTCAGAGCATGCTCACAGGTACAGGCCAACCATCGGCCAAGTAGGGGTAAAGAAAACCTTACACATTATGCTTGGTTTTCAGTCTTTTGCCATCACTTCATTTTGCTTCTCCAATAATGTTCACAGTCTTTTTGCTTTTCCATTAATCTCAAAACTACTTATGGTTGAAAAGAGCCCTTGTTGTCCACCTTTGGCTTGGGCTGGGCACATCGATCTGAAATGTGTGAGCACTGGCCAAGATTCTGAGCACTGGTCCCATGAGAGGCATACCTGCCATGGAGAGGCATGGTTAGAAAAATGCTTCATTCACTTTTGTTACAACTCATCATGCAGTCCCAGAATATCTTGTCCCACTACTTACCAGAAAGGGGATTCCCTGGTGACTCAGATGGTAAAGAATTTGCCCAAGTGCAGGGGACCTGTGTTCAATCCCTGGAAAATTCCCTGGAGAAGGAAATGGCAACCCACTCCAGTATTCTTGGCTGGAAAAGTCCATGGACAGGGGAGTCTGGCAGGCTACAATCCATGGGGTTGCAAAGAGTCAAATATGACTGAGCAAATAATACTTTCACTTTCTCTTACCAGAAAACATATACAGGGCAGGCAGCCTCCCCCTTTGTCATATATCCTCTAGGAAGGTCCCCAGTGGGACATAAAGATTCCTGAATTAGAGAAGATATTTATATTGGATGAGCATTAAGCCCGGGGGCTGGATCTGGAATACCACCGAGTGGCTCTTTACATGACCTGTGTGCCAGTCCCATTATGGTGCCTTGTGGGAGGGAGTGATGTGGAAATCCTTGAGGGGAGGGTTACCATTTGGGGATTTTTCCATGTGCTCTGTGGTCAGCATTGGAATACCCCTTAAGGCTCTGTCTTGAGTCCCCTGCAAGACCCAAGCTGGGGGAAAACTTGCAGGGTGCCTCTGCTGGACTTTGAGGCCACGTCACCCCTGGTGGTGAGGGGCCAACAAGAGGAAGACTTTGTTGTCTCCTCTCTGTGCTCCAAATTTAGTTTTAGCTTTCATTGTCAGCAAGGTTGTACATGCTCAGTTACTCAGCCATTTCTGACTCTTTGTGACCCCATGGACTATAGTCCTCCATGCTCCACGCTTCATGGGATTATCCAGACAAAAATACTGGAGTGGGTTGCTATTTTCTCCTGCAGGGGATCTTCTCAACCCAGGGATCAAACCTATGTCTCCTCCATCTCCTTCATCGGCAGGCAGATTCTTTACCATTGTACTCCCTGGGAGGCCCTGTCAGCTAAGTCATCTCTGCTCAAATTCTGTCTTATCCTAAGACCAGTATAGAAAAAGAATAGCTGTAATAAGTCATGCAGAACAAGCACATGGCCCACCCTGCCTTGCCTCTACTTTTGATGAGCCACCACTGACCCAGTGAGCTCATCTGGTATGTGTTCAGTAATCCATGCCCAGTATCATGCATGTGCACATGCATGTGTGTGTGAAATGCTGTTCACACCTTTTGCGTTACATCTCAGATAAGTTTGGGAAAAAGCACAATGTGTGGCTTTGTTTCCATATCTAGGATCACGGAATAACAGGAGAAGGAGCTTTATAGCTGAACCAGATGGAGAAATTGTGCATGTGACTCTGAGCCGGGACCCACACCGTGGTTTTGGTAAGAGGGCCCGCAGTAGAGAAGTCCCAGTCTCTCTCTCTGTCTCTGGGCAGAAAGGAGGTGTGTACCATCTTCCCTTTAGACTTTCCTACTCCCTTTTCCTGCCTGTCCTCTTCCAATTTGCCTTTTTTCAGTGGTCACTTCTTTTTCTTCCCTTTAAATATCCCTAATGAGTAATGGAACTTTGGGGACAAAAGTTTCTTTTTAGATCCTATAAGATTTTGGAGTGCATATCTTGAAAATCTAAGAACAAGGTAGATAAACAATTTTTCACCTAACACCATTTCTTAGTATATTGAAATTCTTAGTGATGGAGAAGAATAGACAATATTTTTCACCTCTTACAATTTACCACATTTGAAGACCCCTAAAAATCTTAATATAACGTTACAAGAAATAAGGCACTGAGAGAAATTACCTGATTAAAAATCATCTTTTTCTTATCTCTGATTATGTATTGGAGCAAAATCCATGCACATTGATGGGCTTCAGCTGTGCTTCTGAAAGGGAGACAATCTACTTTTCTCCGTGTGTCACGGCAGAGTAGAAAGAGCTATTTGAAGATCAGAGGGCCTAGGTACAAATATCAGCTGCATAATCTCAAATAAATAACCTAATCTCTCTGAGCTGCAAAATCATTATCATCTTCTTTAATATAATTGGACTATAGGTTTTGTGATTAATGAGGGGGAAGATGTAGGCAAAGTCGATCCTGGCATCTTTATATCTTCTATTATACCTGGGGGACCAGCTGAAAAAGCCAAAAAGATCAAACCAGGTATGTCTTTTTAAATTGCCAGAGATGCTGCTTTAAGGAATTGCTCTTTTTCATTTTCTTGATGGGATGATTGAGATGTCTTATTCTTCCAGGAGGGCAGATACTAGCCCTGAATCACATCAGTCTGGAGGGCTTCACATTCGATATGGCTGTTAGAATGATTCAGAATTCTCCTGACAACATAGAATTAATCATTTCTCAGTCAAAAGGTATGTCTTCATCTGCTTTCAGAAGCTGGAGAGTCTTCTTTATTCTAAGGAGTGCGTCTTTACCTTCCGGGACTGGGATTCTAAGTCATGCAGGTCTTGTTTATTACTTTCCCCGTGGTAATGCCTTTGGCACAGATCAATAAACTCCGCAATTTCAGGGCCAGCACAGGCTCTACCATTGCTGGTCCTGCTGAATGGGAGAAGCCTACCTTAGTTCTTTATCAGATGCAGCCATTGTGTGTTTTGCTGCCACTCTTGTTACATGACAGGGAGGATCTTCATTCTGTCACCCAAGTCCTCATTAAAAGTGGCTGCTGTGGGATTGCTGCATAGTTGGGGCATAGGTGTGGCAGTCAAAAGGGAAGGAGATGGGGCAGGAGGCTACTCACATAACAAGCATTCTGCTCTTACTTCGTCAAGGCTCAGCATGTTACAGATCAATCAAGTGAGTAAAGTTTTTTTTTTAATGTTTTTATTCATCCTCTAGATAACTATATGACAATTATCTACTATCAAAGAACAATATTACTATGTTTATCTGGGGCAGATTTAGTGGGGGCTTGGTGAAAGTAATGGGGAGATATTTACATCTCTTTCCCTCCCAGTTACCTAGGTCCTCCACTGCTTTTTGGTTGGATGATCCTGCAGTTTGCCAGCAGACTGCCTACAAAGCAAGGCTCACACTCCGGGAGCTTTGTATAATTCCCTCTCATGTACAGCAGTGCTTCAAGCCACACCAGCCAGCAATTCTGGGTCCTAAATGTAGTTGCCCCCTTTGCCCTGCCCACTGAAAAATCTTTCTCATTCTTGCATGTGTGTACACCATCACCAGATGGCTTTCCCAGGTGCTGCAGCTCCCCCTGATCCAGAAGCTATGGGGAGTGGGAGAGGTGGCCAAGCTGGGGCCTCAGACATGTGCCTTCCATCCTGTGTTTAGAGCTGACCCAGCCCTTCCAAAGTATCAGCCGCAGCTCACTGCTTTATTGACTTTTGTACATTGTCACTGTTCTTCCCACATTATTTTAGCTCCTTGGTTTCCCTCTACACTTTCCACAGGAAAAACAGAAAGGAGAAATCAAACCATCCTTTTCTTAAATCAAGAAACATAATACAGTTGAGCTGGAGTCATTTGTGTCAAGGGTGTCTGCTAGGATTGGGGGGTGACAAGAAGTGGCACCCCAAATCTGTGAGGCTCAAAATCACAGTCTCATATTAGAATTTTAGATGATAGAGTACCCACAGTGCCTCTGAATTACATGTACTCTCATCCTGGGAACCTGTCACCTGTTAGTAACTCTGCCCGGTCACAGCTGGGGCTCCTCGACACAGCTGCTACCTTTGTTGGAGCAAGATGTTTCCACAGAGACTCCAGCTGGTCACTGTGGGCAGAGGCTTGATCGCCAGGAGTTTCTATCTGGGTGGGGTGCTACTGGGGGAGGTCCTCTAGATTGGAGGTCAAGAACAAGACAGATATCATTCCCTCAGGAGCAGTCATCACCATCTACAATAAAATGAGTTTTAATTACCCATAGAAAGTCTCCTAGCTTGTATTTCCACTAGGCAGGACATACGTTGCACAGCTTGACATTTTAATCCAATTATAAGTCCTGTCCTCATCTCTTGTTGAGGGTACGGAAGAAAATGAACAGATGCTTCCAACATTGCCAGAGGACAATGACAGTAGAATCTGAATAAAATGGCCAGAAATGAGTCGTTACTGAACGGTGGCTCCACCACTCTCTATTGAATACCTTTAGGATTGAACAACTTTTAATCTAATGCATTAAATTAAGTTCATTCATTGGATTTGGGCACTTTCTTGGGTGGTGATGAGTCTATATCAAAAGTTGTAAACTTACTTGTGTGTCTATATATCCAGATTTAAAGAAAATCTAACTGTGTTCCTTCCTCCTATATACTAGGATCTAGTTGAATCACTGATACTAACATATGAATAGTAAATACATGTATCCAGGCTCTTAGTACCAAGTACTAAGCTGTAATCTCTCTCTCCCTCTCTCTCTCCACATATAAACATCTTTCTCTGTATATAATCTCTAAGCCTCACCAACCCTGTGAACTAGTTGATATTATTTCTATTTTAGATATAAGGAAATTGAGGTCCAGAAATGTGAATTACCTTGTCCAGGGTTTTGCCTATTGATTCTTCAGTTTCTTTCCTCTGCTTTATGTCAACTCAAGGGTAAGACATGGGGTAAAAGGGAATCAGTGGCCCAGTCTTCACCCAAAAGGAGTCCACCATCAGTTAGTACAAAGTTGCTCCCAGTGACTGGACACTTTGGTCTTTGGATCATAGAGTGATTACAGGTGTGATCAGCAGGGACCCTGGAAGAGGCCAGCTCTAAGAGTGCCGCTACATGCCGGTTATGGGGTCTTGGGCAAGATTTAACCCTTTTCACTTTGCTTTCTTAGGTTTGAACTGGGATCACACCTTCCTGGTGGGTATGTAAAAGAGATGGAAAGGTACATATGTATGTGTGTGTTCGGAGCCCATCACATGACAAGAGCTTAGTAAGGGGGAACTGCCATTATAACTGTCCGTTGCTCCTGTGTTTTCACAATTGGGTCGCTTAAGCTCTATTTAAGCTTCTAGAACACATCCAGAATCCTCCCTCTACTCTAAATGCATCATCTTTCATGAGGTGCTGAACTCACACAGCTCCCAGCGGCTATGAAAGATCTCTGCGTCGTTGGAGGAAAACACGGTGCCCCACATAGAAATGCCGCCGAGACACCAGCCTTTTTCCAAGCTGTCGATTTCCTCTTGGCTTGTTTTTCTAGGTGTCTGCGGCAATACCTCAAGCGAGGAGAAGAATAGCACAGCCAATTCAGGGGTATTCTCTACAGACAGCCTGAGCAATGGACACCGGGGAAGTTTTTCATCACACGCACAGGACCGGGAGAGAAATATCGAAGAACTGGAAATGGCTCAGGCTCAGAGTTCAATGCCCAGGTTGAGGCCTCAACTGTCTGCTCTGCCGTTAAAGGTAATCATCCTCTTGCTTCACTCTAGAACCTGGAGTAAAGAGAACAGGCTGTGAAGCCCAACAGCTTTGGCTCAAAAATTCTTCTTTGTTTTCTATTTGCCACGTCAGGCAGATAGAAGTTACTTAACCCCTGTGACCCTCAGTTTTCTCATCTTCAAAATGGAAAGAAATGCTCACAGTGCATGGTTGTTGAGAAAAAATATAAAAGGGAAAAGGTAAAACTTCTAGTACAGTGCCAGGGCTCAGTGTTGGAGGTTTCAGTGACCCTGGTCACTAATTATAACTGTGGCTGGTAATGACTGGCTGCTGCCAAGGCCAGTGCAGGGACAATCAGACATCTCTCATTGTCGGCCTCGAGTTGGCCCTCAAGCTGCAATTCATTGGCTTTGCTCTTGACAACACACCAAGGAGGAAGAAGACAAAGGCTGGCTTTGGTGTGTAGAGAACTGTCTGCTTTAGCTCCCAGGCCACCACCCTCCAGCTGTGTTTCACTGACACTAGATGGAAAGGTCTCCTTGCCCCACCAGACCTCTTTCCCTTTTGCTGTGGGCCCCGTGGAGCTGTGTCAGTTGTATGTCTTCTGATTCACTCTGCCTTAAAGCCCTGTGTCTAGAACGAAACTCTGTTCTCCTTTATCTCACACACCACGACCCCAGTTGTGTGGGTTTTCCATATCAAGCAATTCTGATGCTAATGGGCTGGAATTAGCACCAGATCCCACAGGTGAAGGACTAGTTCCTCGAAATGGCTCCACTTTAGACCACAATCAAGTCGTCGGTCTCCAGGTTACCCACACTCCTGTCCGACTTGGCTGCAAACTGGAGTTCTCTGTAACCACCTCCTTGGGTTTGTTAATTTCCTAGAACAACTCACAGAACCCAGGAAAACAGTTTCATTCAGAAACGGTTCTGTTTCAAACAGAAATCAACCGTTGCTGATTTATTGTAAAGGATGTTTTTAATGGAAACAGGCATATGAAGAGATGCACAGGGTAGAGTCTAGAAGGGTTCTGAGAGCACGATCTTCTGTCCCTCTGGAGTGCGGGTTTACCATACTTCCTACATAGATGGGTTTATCAACATAGCAACTATGAATCCCATACTTTTAAAATGTTTGTGGAGGCTTCAGCACATAGATATGATGGATCATTAGCTCAATCTCCAGCTCCTTTTGCCTCCCCAGAGGATAGGGAGTTGAGTGGAGTTGAAAGTTCCAAGCTTCTAATCATGGTTTGATTTTATGGCCACCAGTCTCCATCCTGAAACTGTACAGGAAGCCAGAGTCCACTCTTTAGAACCAAAGACATTCTCCTTATCCAGAAAATTCCCAGGGATTTGAGAGCTCTGTATTAGGAAAATGCCAAAGACCAAAGACCAAATATTAGTATCAAAGATTTTTTTTAAGCTTACTTCAGCCTGTTTATTTTCTATGTGCTAAATATATTTTCTGACAAGGTAGACCAGGAAGTAGTTAAGTCAATGAGGCAGATAGGACAAAAGGCTGGGAGTATCTGTGGCCCCATCTTCTTGGCACAGTTCATTGAAAGATCCTTCCCCATTAGAAGTAGTTCAATATGGGCAGGTGTGTCTTATCACTGCCATCTCCCCAACTTTTACAGTACCTGGCATATAGTGGGTGCTCAATTAACATTGTGTGATTGGAAGGATGACTCAACATATCATGCATGTCACAGCACTGAGCAGAATGCCTGGGATGAGGTAGATAATTTTCTCTTCTGTCCTTGCCTCATGCAGTCACTCACTGTAGAGTAGAGACCCATGCAGCTACTCTCGTTAGAGATGGCTGAAGATCCTCCTGAGGTTTTCTTCTGCTGGGGAAGCTGCTATGTGTCTGGTATCCAGCATGCCCTCACTTGAATGGTGTCTTGTGTGTAGGAAGTGTCTGAATGACTTCAGCTCTTGTAACAATATTTGCATCTCAAGTAGAAACAGAAGGGAATCTATTGAGGCCATATTAGGTGTTGGGCATCATTCATACTCACTGTTAGAAGGAGATCTCTCATTCCAGTTCTGTGGATTGGGAAACAAGGCTGGAGAGACCAGGAGACAAGTCCAAGTTTCATACAAGGAATCCTCTGTTGGCCCAACTCTGAAACTTACGATTTTTTTTAGTGTGCCATTTTTTTTTCTTTATTTCCTGAGAGCGAGGGAGAGGTAAGAGATGCCATCTGCTTAGGTAGCGCCAGTGCCTTCACACCTTCTCTTTTTCTGTTTGCTTGTGGCAGGGTGCTGGTTCTTCCTGTCCTCCATCACCTTCAGAAACCAATGCCAGCGAAATTTACTTCGTGGAGCTGGTTAAAGAAGATGGGACACTTGGATTCAGCGTGACTGTAAGAATTTCTAAGAGAGTTTGAAAAGTAAATAGTTGAAAAGATGCTCATCTGGAGCCTTGGTGGGCATTGCATTGCACTCATATGCCAATCTTTGATAACCCAGTGCCCACTGGGTACAAGTAGCACACCGGAAGTGATGAACCAAGAAAATCTGTGGGAGCCTCAGTGAGGAATAGGAGTTGAAAGTGAAACTGGGGGACTGATGACAAACTTGGGATGAGCAGACACTCCAAGGAGCATGGCTGGAATTAAGGTTACACTGAACAATAAGGAGAGGATAGCAGGGTGGGGACTCAGGGACACAAGCCAAAGATGAGTGAAGTTGTCTCCAGTCATCCACAGCAGGGACACAGTGGGGCCTCATGCTCCCATGTCCAAGGCCAGGACAAAGTCAGGTTGGCAAGACTTCTATTCAGGATGGACACTGCATTTGATTCCTGAGCTCCATCTGGCGGACCCTGGAGGAGTGAGGATAAAAATTGTACATAAATGATATAATCCCACTGAATCTTTATATGTATGTACATACATGCATGGAAAAATTAGAAGAAAAAGGGTTAGATCTTTGTCTAGCGATGGTATGGACCTTAGTGATCTATTGTTAAGTTAAAAAAATAGTAAATTGCAGAACACTGTGTAGTTGAATTCTACCTTTGCATACACAGATCAACACACAAGCCTATGGGACAGGCCAAGCACCAGCCTTTTGGATCATAGCTGTATCCACCTTTGCTGGTCTCTGCTTATGGAGACACAAAGTGGTACATTGATATGATTCATTTCTGAGCACCTGCCATGGGCCAGTGCTGGGCTGGATACAGCACAACTCTCTCATCCAGCTCATACTGTTATACTTCTTATGAGTGTCTAACCTTCCTGCTCAGTGGATAATACAGCCTGAATCAACAGGTGAATATATGAGATGGTGTCACATGGAGAGGAGGTGATAGGATAGAGTCTCAGGCAGATGGGGGCTCTGAGTCAGGGAGGTTGGGAAAGACCCTTCAGGAGGGGAGCAAATGGCTGGTGAGGTTTTTTTTATTGTATTCTCCAGGGAGGAATTAACACAAGTGTGCTCTGTGGAGGTATCTACGTGAAATCCATCGTTCCCGGAGGGCCAGCTGCCAAGGAAGGGCGGATCCTGCAGGGTGAGGGATGGGCTCTGCATTCTGGGGTGTGAGGAGCCCTGGCCTGGGGGTTGCAGCCTGCAAGCCTTGCCCAACTGTCACTCTGTCCCCTGTACAAATGATTGTCTCTCTAGCTCTCAGTCTCTTCACCTGGAAAAGACGATTTAGCCTGGCCCACCTACCTGACACGTAACATGGGGCTCAAAATATGTGGGAAACACAGGTGATTTTAAAATATGAGATTTTTAAATAAGCTTGTGGCCATTCGGCTTTCATGGGAGTAGTGCCCCCCATGGAGGATGGAATAGGTGTTGGTGACCCCCACTTTAGTATCTGGGGAGAACACCAGCAAGCCTCCTCTCTGCCCGTCCTCAAGCCTGCTGCCCTGAAGGAAGGGGGAGAGTTTTCACTGCTCTCCAAAATGGCCAGAATGGAGCTAAAAAATGCACTGAGCTCTTACCTACATACATTTCCCCTAGAATTCCAGCATCCCTGGCATCAGCTGGGTCTCCCTGACCTTTTTGTGAAATAAAAAATATCCTGGAGATATGAATGTTACCTGTAAGAGACTTGCAAAACCTTTCAAAAATAGTCTCATGGGAAGTTGAGAGAAAGGACAAGGCTGTGCTTGTTAGTTGGCTAACTACTCTGTGAGCCAATGACAGAAGTTTCTAGACCACTGGGAGTGGAGGTGTTCACAAGGGGCCAGTACTCAGGCCCAGCTGGGGCTCCTCCCAGCTTAGCTCCCCGTTCCTTCTTGAGGCTGCATGGAGAGGTGCTGGGCAGGGTCTCCCCAAAGAGTCCTTCCTGCAGCTTGAGCAGCTCGGGGACATGACATCTTCCCCCTCCCAGGTGACCGGCTCTTGCAGGTGGATGGAATGAGTCTGTGCGGCCTCACCCACAAGCAGGCCGTGCAGTGCCTCAAGGGCTCTGGACAGGTGAGTGCAACATTACTGCTTACCGGGGAGCTGCCCATCCCTCCAGAGATTTCCTGGCAGCATCGGAACTTGCAGTTGCCTCTGGGTGTGGGAGGGGTAGGCAGGAAACAAACGAGACTTTCTTTTCTGTTTTTTTTTTTTTTTCCTTTCACATCTACCTTTTAGCAGCAACTTTTCCCTGGAGGTGTCAAAGTCAGGAGGAAGCAGGCAGATGTTCCCGGGTAGGGAAGCTCACCTCCCATAGAGAGCCCTGAAAATCTTACTGTCGCTTGGCTAGAGTCTGGAGTCAGACAGTTGGACTGAGCTGATGAAGTGAAGGGACTTCTCCTGCCTGGCTCTGGCCGTCCCCTCATACCCTCAGCTCCAGCCGTAGCTGACCAATGCCTCCATCTGCTCTCAGGGCCTCTCAGCACTTGCCTCAGCACACATTGACACCCCGCCTCACCTCAAGTTCATGCCAGTTCCATCATCTTGTGTAATTATAGGACACACTGTCCTAGGGGTCCTTTAATGACAATGAGGTAGAAATCAAGATGCCCAGAGCATTAACTTCTAAGTTCTCTTTCTGTGCAGTATCCAGGCAGCATCTGGATGTTATTGTCCTCTGTTGCATCCTCCACCTGAGGGTGGGAGCCTCTGCTTGCCACAGTGTCCTAAGCCAGAGAGCTGGAATCTCCCTCTTGGCAACTGAGCAATTGGCAGAAATGCAGAGGGACCCCTGGGACCCACTCTGGCAAATAGAGGCAAGGAAGGGCCTCCTTTTGCTTCCTTGCCCAAAGCATTCTTCTAGTTTGTGGTGAGATTTACTTGTCTTGGTGACCATGGTCGACATATCTTGAAAACAGAATCATCATTTATGAGTATTCTCTATTCTTTAGAACTTGACTAACGAGCATGCTTAGAGAATGGCCAACCTACTAGGGGTGTGACAGGTAGAAACTGTCACTCTGGGGTCACATGCTTGGTGCTGAATGGCCATTTCTGCAGGAGGATGTTGGCAGGGTCGGATTCCCTGAATGGCAGCTTAGAATCAAAAGTTTCCAGGTGATGTATGGTCATGGGATCATGCTCTGGGTAATGGGAGCATACAGTGTGGGGGAGAAGGATGGGAAATTGAACCAGAAATAAAGGGGGAGGCCAGATTGACATAAGCCTGGGATCCTGTCCTGAGGGGTTGAATTTTAGGTGATGGAAAACACTGGAGACTTTTAATCAAGAATGTTGCATTTTCAACTCATGTCTTATTTTAATCCACCAATAACCTTGAGGGGAATGGACTGAAGGAAGAGGAGATAGGGTCCAGGACGTCAAGTGAGAGGGCACTTGCTCCGGTTCAGCTGGCCATTGGCAACAGGAGAGGGAATGGAGACGGGAACATTGTGGGGGATGTTTCTGGTGGAGAATATACAAGCCTTGGAAGCCAGATGTGTATTTGGAGGGTGGAAGGAAGAGAGTTGGGCTACTGCAAGTGTGGCCCCTGGGAGGTTAGCTGAGGGACAGGTCTGGGTTCTGAGAGAGCAAAGGCAAGAATAGGAGTGTTTTAGGCAGAGTGAGGAGGGGGCAGGGAGGTTGAGTGAGACAGAGAAGATGATTTGGCCTTGAATATACTGAAATGGAAGTACATGCATTACTTCCAGGATCATTTGTCCAATAGACAGTTGGAAATGTGGCTCTGGACCCCAACAAATAGGCTAGATTGGAGATTTTGATTTGAGATTCAAATGAGGTAGCTACTGGAAGTATCAAAAAATTATGAAGCATTTTCTGTATGGAGGGAAAGCCTCCTGGTTGCCATATGAGGTGTAAATTGAGTTCATCCGCCCACACTTCTAGGTTGCAAGACTGGTCTTAGAAAGAAGAGGCCCCAGGATTGCACAGCAGTGTCCTTCTGCTAATAACAGGATGGGAGATGAGTGCATGGCTGTTTCCTTGGCAACAGTCTTGCCTGGAAGGCCCGCAAGCAGTGTCTCGGCGACAGATGGTGAGAGGAGAGAGAATTGAGTGTTACTATTGTCATGTCATCCTGTGCTGCTTTTGAATTGTCATCTCCAAAGGGAAAGCAGGAAGGCTTCATCTGGGTTCTCAGAAGATAATGAGCAGTGGTGGTTATAATGGGGCCGACTTTCTGATGTGATGGAAGGCAATCTAATGAAATATTTCTGGGGAAAAAATGCATTGTCCAAAATATGATGACCAGGTATAAGTCTGCCCCGAAGCCTTCTGAGGTTTTCTGATCAACTGCTGAAATGCTTGTGTATAAGTGTTTGGGGTTGAAATTGAAATGAAAGGGTCATGACTTTTCTGACCTAATGTCCATATTTCAGCCAAGATTTTTGTGGTAAAATCTGAGGAATGCTGAAGTGGGTGAGGAGAGGAAGGTGCTCAGAAACCTAGCCTAGTTATTAGCATTTAAAAAAGCAAAACCACGATCAGTTTACAGGGATACTATAGCACATCTTCTGATGGGTTGCCTTTCTGTACTTCCCTATGGTTTTGTTTCCTGCTAGGAAGACACTTATTCCCTTAAAACAGCATGATTTGGAACTTAACCGCTTTTCAACCTCTTTATAGAGATTTTTCTGAAGGCATAAGTCATCTTGAATACACATGGTGGAGGGGGGAAGGTGTGTGCATAAAATAAGCCTGTTTCCTCTTTCATTGTTCCTCAGCTCACTCCACCGAGGACCTTTGAGAAATTGACTACAGAATGAGCTATAGTGGTCAGATGATGATGATCGTGAAATGGTCATGTGACATACCTGAACCTAATTGCTTCAGACACTTTCATTCTTGCCCCAAATCTGAGTTTATAAATTAGTGCTCTGTCCCTCTATTGGGGTGGTACAAGCAGCCGACGGGAGGCCTAGAGACCTCTTTAGCTGCTAGACTATAAAAGTTCCTGAGTCTGTGTCCACCTTGGGTGCCCAGAAGCAGTTGTTTTGTCTATGGTCAGTTCATAGGGCTAAACAAAATGGCAGCAAAAACATTTTCATAGAGTTGGCCATGATTATTGTCATGGTCTAATTATTCCAAAAGTTTTTTTCAAGTATGCTAAAACATGACTGGGGTTCTAAAAGGGTAACAGGAATATATGAGATACAAGTTTTATTAAGTGATATGGGTCTATTGTAGATGGCTATACATTGCATCTTTACATATAACTTTGTTGGCTATCTATAATTACTCTGTCCAATATGGTAGCCACTTGCCCATGTGGCTATTGAATACTTGAGGTGTGGCCAATCCAAATTGATAAAATACATACTCGAGTTTTAAAGATTTAGTTCATAAGAAGAATGTAAAATACCTTATTAATAATTTTTTTCACATTGATTGCATGTTGAAAAGGTAATATTTTAGATATGTTGGGTTAAAGTTTGAAATTACATATGTAGTTTGCATATGCAGCTCACATATTTATATTGGATGGCATTGACCTATAAAATGTATAATAGACTCCGTATAAAAGTGAACAAAATGAAACCTTTTAACATAAAACAAAAACAATTCATCTATTTGACAATTTGCATTTTGAGGCTGGCAAATTTCATCTGTAGTTTACTGAAGGATGGATCTCATTCACATCCCATATACAGGCCCCAAGTTTGAAGTCAAGCTAAAAAAGAATGCCAGTGGTTTGGGATTCAGTTTTGTGCAGATGGAGAGCGAGCACTGCGGCCACCTCAAGAATGACCTTGTGATGATTAAGCGGCTCTTCCCTGGGCAGCCGGCAGAGGAGAACGGGGCCATCGCAGTTGGTGACATAATCCTGGCTGTGAATGGAAGGTCCACGGAAGGCCTGGACTTCCAGGTGGGAGGACGTGAGGGATGAAGTCCTGTTTGTGGACTAAGGTTTGTGGGCCGAGAACGTTCTTTTCAGGGCCACCCACCCTCAGTGAGGAATACTGTGGGCTCCTGGAAATCACACCTGGAGTCTGAGCTTGAATCACATAAAGAGAGAAATTGGCAGAACATCCTCATATTAAAAATTTCACCTCAATTCTTAGGTATCTGACCTTGAGTAAGCCTTGTTTCGACTTAGGTTTGTATTGAAACTCAAGATAAAACTCTGACTTCTGTGCTAGTGAGTGAAGTGAAGTTGCTCAGTTGTGTCCAACTCTTTGTGACCCCATGGACTGTAGCCTACCAGGCTCCTCCATCCATGGGATTTTCCAGGCAAGAGTACTGGAGTGGGTTGCCATATCCTTCTCCAGGGGATCTTCCTGACCCAGGGATTGAACCCAGGTCTCCCACATTGCAGGCAGATGCCTTACTGTCTGAGCCACCAAGGTCTCCTAATACTCACTCCCAGAGATGGGCATGAAGTTTCAATGGGCCTTTTCTACTCTGTTTTCCATTTCTCTATTAAATTTACAGTTTTGGCATGTAGAGTTGTGTAGGTTGTGTTTATGATAAAAAATGTAATAAAAAAGAAAGAAAAAAGTGGACACTAGAGGAGAAGAGGGAAGCAGAGGATGAGATAGTCAGATGGCATCATTGACTCAATGGACATGAATCTGAGCAAACTCCAGGACAGAATGAAGGACAGAGAAGCCTGATGTGCTGCAGCCCATAGGGTCACAAACAGCTGGACATGACTTGGTGACTGAACAACAACAACAATGTTTATGACATAGCATCTCAATGAAATATTGTACATATCAGTCAAGGTCCTGGCAGAAATTGGACCATTTGAGAAAGCTTAATAAAGGTGTGGGGGTTGTTGGGAAACTCAAGGGAAAGTGTAGAGCCTTGGGGCTGAGAACAGTGGATGCAGTTATCTACCCTCTCCCCCAAATCCAGAGGGAGTGGGTAGAAGCAGTTACCAAAGTGCAGAAACTGAGTGAGTTGGGTAAAGTAGACTCGCTGACACGAGCTATGAAATTAGCAGAGAGATATCATTATTCCATGATAACCCCATCCATGGGCAGGAAAGCAAACCTGGACCTCCCCCTCTTCCTCAGATCTGACCCCTGCTCACCCACTTGTTGGCTGAACCCAGCAGAAAGCTTCTCTGTAGCTCATGATGCAGGTTCACCTCCAGGGCACAGAGCAAGGTGCATGAAGGAGGGATGAGGAAGGGTGCAGAATCCTCAGAACAAGATTAGAGGGGGGATGTCTCCATCCATCCTGCATCCTTCATCTGATCCAGGAACTGTCCTCTGAGAACAGCTGCTGGGCCAGCAACTGTATGATGAACTGAAGACACACAGACAGACAGTTTGTAGGGTCTCAGAACCCATGGGGCTGGTGGGATAGACAAGAGAACAACACTCACTGCGGGAAATAAGTGTTATGAGAGAGAAAAGCCCCTACTCCACTGCTTGCTCAAGGGAGCTTGGAAGGAGCCCCTTCTGTGGTAGTCCATTGTAGCTGGGGGTATTGAGTAGGATCCAGATCAGTGATTCCCAGGTAGGGGTGAAATTGCCTCTTGGGACATTTGGTGAAGCCCAGAGACATTTGTGGTTGTCACAGCCAATGGTATATAATGGGTAGAGACCAGAGATGGTGCTCAACATCCTGCAATGCATAGGACAGCTCTGACAACAAAGTTATTTACCCTAAAACGCCAGTAGTGTGAGACGTTGAGAAGTCCTGGTCTAGTTAGGTAATAAAAGCTCCTCAGGCAACCTTACGCCTGGGGCTTTGAGAGGGTGGCTTGGAGCAAGACGTTCACCATGGTGGGAGCTACAGATGTGGGTGCAGAGACAAGAAAGTGGGAGAGAGACAGCAGGTAAGACCAGGTTCTGGGTCCTGTGCTTATGTTGAGGGTGAGGTGAGCCAGAGAGGGGGTTCAGCAGAAGAAGAACCTGATGATATCTGCATTTTGGAACGATTGCACATTAGCAATGTGGAGGAAGGGAGGTGGGTGAGGGTGGAGGAGCCAGGGAACAGAGAGGAGGTCACTGCAGTGTCACCGGTGAGAAGTTCCGAGGGTCTGAGCTGAGGCTGGGCAGAAGCTCGGGGCTGAGGTCAAGCTTTAGAGATGAGAGTGGTGGTGTTTATGTGACCGATGGCTCCTGATATGAGCGGGGTAGAGAAGTAATGAACACTGAGATGGGAAGAGTCATTTGCTAGAATCATTCTTTCTCTCTGAAGAAGAGGCATCAGTATTGGCAGATGCTGCTGTGAAAAGGCCCTGAGCAGACCTTGGTCATTTAAAGCTCAGCATTGGCTCATCATTTTGTGGCCTTGGATCCATGCATTTGGGGAAGTCAGGCCCACAGCAGTGCTCTCCAAAGTTCTCTGCGGCCAAGAAACAGAACGAGGTAGGCAGAGGAGGGGCCAGAGAGATAGTGGGGAACACAGGAGAGGATACCCCCACAGCCAGGCCAGCCCCATAACTAACCACAGATTTTGGTTTCTGGTAGGAGGTGCTCCATTTACTTCGAGGAGCCTCACAGGAAGTCACGCTCCTGCTTTGCCGACCCCCTCCAGGTGCGCTGCCTGAGATGGACCAGGGCTGGCAGGTAAGGGGTGCTGCCCTCTGCTCTCTCCACATGCATCATGTTCCGGCACCCCTTTCTTGTCTGGTGGGTCCTGAGAAGCCTAACTTTTGCCTTCAATAGGGTTCAGTGCTGTCTTATTTCACTGGGGCAGGAACATAGCTCACCACCCTAACCTCAGTTAGTCTGTGACAAGCTCATAACACTCTATCTCTCTCTTCTCTCTGCTCCTACCTCTCCCAATATTTGGGTCTTCCCATAGTTGGTTACATATTTATATCTTGACTGTGAAACTTCTAGAGCTGGGTTCTCTGGCATCAGAGGCAGCCAGGCATCAGAGAGGGAAAACCAGGGGCAAGGGGAGTACATATAAAACCAGACAAAGGGAAGGTAAGAATTCCCATTCTGAAGAATGAAATGGAGGGGAAAAATAGGTCCACCCTTCTAAAACATGAATTAGGCATGTGTGGTCTGGTGCTGAGAAGAGAGGCATTGGAATCTGGAAAATTCAGATTGCTATGTTGATGCCTGTTAGGTTCTTGGGAGAAATATAACAAATAGGATATGTGTGTGCATGTGTGTAGAGAGAGAGAGAGAGAAAGAGAGAGAGAGAGAGATATTTAGGAGTTGACTCAGGTAATTGTGGAGCTTCAGTTCAGTTCAGTCTCTCAGTTGTATCCCACTCTTTGTAACCCCATGGACTGCACACCAGGCTTCCTTGTCGTGGGGCTTGGCCAGTCTAAATTCTGTGGAATAGGCTGGCTGACTGGAAATCTAGCAGAGAGCTGATGTCACAGTGTGAATCCTAAGGCAGTCTGGAGGCAGGACTCATTTTTTCTTGGGGATCTCAGTAATTTTTCTCCTAAGGCCTTCAACTGACAGAATGAGGCTCTCTCACATTATAGAAGGTTATTTGCATCACTCAAAGTCTACTGATTTATAGACAACTCTCATTTAAAAAATACCTTTAGAGTCACATGTAGATTTGTATTTGAACAATTATCTGGGTACTATGGCCTAGCCAGGTTGACACTTAACATTACCCATCACATTGCCACCTGTTGAGTCTCCAGGACACAGAGCCTGTAATAGAGACTGGAGTTCAGGAGGTGAATGAGGACAGCTCTTGGGAACACCCTTGTGAAGGTGAGAGAAGCAGGGCTGGGCAGAAGGGGAGGTAAATGAGCTTCAGCTGCAACAGGGGCTTCAGCTGACCCCAAAGGGAACTCTGAAGCTGAGATGGCCCCTCAGAACTGTCCTTAACTGGAACAAAAGAGCCTGTACCTTTGCTATCTGCACCAAACAGCACTGGGGTATGAGCTGCCCAAGGGAAAGGCCTGACTTTGGCTGAGGCAGTTCCCTTAAGCTGAACACAATTCCTGGGAGGGACTTGCTGTGAGTCACCAGCAACCAGCAGACCTCCCTCACGGAGAAGGGTCTGCGTGGACACCCTGGAATCATCTGTACCTGCTCTGTTTGCTGCAAGGACCTTGGACACTTGCCTAACTTCTCTAGGTCTCATGATTCCTCATCTGAGACGTGGATAAGCCATGTGTAAAGTCAATCACTTATCACTGAGGGTTACAGTTGGTAGAGACAGCACAGGGACTTGGTGACCCACGTATTCTTGATGCTTGGACTCTAAGAGGGCATTTTATACCAACATTGGTGAGACAAGAGCTATAGGAAGGAAATCAGAGACCTGCTAGTTTGGAAAAGAAGGTCGATGATAGCAATTGTGTTAAGCAAGTGAACAGGGTGGGAGAGGGTCAGATTTCACACGCTCAGAGGTCATCAGGCCAAGGGGCTGGTACCCTGTGGTTTTGTTCAGATATCTGGTAAATGCCAAGGAAACAGTTGTCCTGTCCTGGAGATGAGCTTCTACCAGAGAACCCAGAAGTGTCCAATGGAGAGGGTTTGAGGCGAGGAATGGTGGGCATGCTTCTTCTCTCTTCATACCTGAGGGCCACGTGGAAGAAGAATTTTCATTCATTTACTTGGCTCCGGAGGCCTGTTTGAAGACCAAAGAAGGGAGACTTTAGTTTAGGACTACAATAGTTACGAGAAGAAGGCAGCTATGCAAACATCTGGAGTTAGGTCATTTCAGGCAGAAGGAGTAGCAAGTGCAAACGCTCTGAGACAGGAATGACCTAGATTTTTGAAGGACACAGAGATAAGGATTGTGCCTGGGCAGTAGTTAATGAAGGGAACTGTGGAAGGGGAGGAGGTGTAGAGGGGGTTGGGGACCGCATCATGTAGGGCTTGTAGGTTTTGGTAATGTGCTGATTCCATCCTGGCTGCCGTGGGAAGCCACTGGGCTAGGGGGTTGGGAGGATGAAGGGTGAAGGATAAATGTGGCCTCATCTGGTCCACACTTAGGAGAGGTCACTTAGGTTGCTGGGAGAGATGGAATGGAGCAGGTAATCTGGCAGTGATTTAGGTAACATATTGTGTCTTAGACTCGGGCTGTAGCCAAATAGCTGTAAGAAGAAGTCAGATTTAGGATACTCTGTTAAGTAGCCTTTGACCGTGTGGATCACAATAAACTGTGGAAACTTCTTGAAGAGATGGGAATACCAGACCACCTGACCTGCCTCTTGAGAAACGTATATGCAGGTCAGGAATCAACAGTTAGAACTGGACATGGAACAACAGACTGGTTCCAAATAGGAAAAGGAGTACATCAAGGCTGTATTGTCACCCTGCTTATTTAACTTATATGCAGAGAACATCATAAGAAACACTGGGCTAGAAGAAGCACAAGCTGGAATCAAGATTGCTGGAAGAAATATCAATAACCTCAGCTATGCAGATGACACCATCCTTATGGCAGAAAGTGAAGAGGAACTAAAAAGCCTCTTGGTGAATGTGAAAGAGAAGAGTGAAAAAGTAGGCTTAAAGTTCAACATTCAGAAAACTAAGATCATGGCATCTGGTCCCATCACTTCATGGCAAATAGATGGGGAAGCAGTGGAAACAGTGTCAGATTTTATTTTGGGGGGCTCTAAAATCACTGCAGATGGTGATTGCAGCCATGAAATTAAAAGACACTTACTCCTTGGAAGGAAAGTTATGACCAACCTAGATAGCATATTAAAATCAGAGACATTACTTTGCCAACAAAGGTTCGTCTAGTCAAGGCTATGGTTTTTCCAGTAGTCATGTATGGATGTGACAGTTGGACTGTGAAGAAAGCTGAGTGCCAAAGAATTGATGCTTTTGAATTGTGGTGTTGGAGAAGACTCTTAAGAGTCCCTTGGACTGCAAGGATATCCAACCAGTCCATCCCAAAGGAGATCAGTCCTGGGTGTTCATTGGAAGGACTGATGCTGAAGCTGAAACTCCAATACTTTGGCAACCTCATGCAAAGAGTTGACTCATTGGAAAAGACCCTGATGCTGGGAGGGACTGGGGGCAGGAGGAGAAGGGGATGACAGAGGATGAGATGGCTGGATGGCATCACCGACTTGATGGACATGAGTTTAGGTAAACTCTGGGAGTTGGTGATGGACAGGGAGGCCTAGTGTGCTGCGATTCATGGGGTTGCAAAGAGTCGGACACGACTGAGCGACTGAACTGAACTGAACTGAACTGAGAGGTAAAGCCCATGGGAGGATTTTTGGCTTAGACATTGGTGTGAAGACTGGGAGTAGAATTGGCTCAAATACCACTTACCAAGATAGGATGTGCTTGGAGGGAGCAGTTTAAGGTATGTGGAAAGAAGCAGTAGTTCTTGATAGCATGTAAACAAATGTTTAGGGAGCATTCAATGGAGATATCTGCTAGGGCTGGAAAATGTGAATTTGAAATTACCAGCAAATAATGCCACTGAAACCTGTAAATTTGATGAGATCATCTTGGGGAGGAATACAAAAAAAGTCAAGAAGAGGGTTGAGAATTGAGCGATGAGACACCCCAACACTGAGTAGTCTGGTCCAAAGAAATGAGATAACACATGAGACTGAGAAGGAGCCTTGGAGGTGATTCAGATAAGGGTGGAGCTTAGGGTAAACTCAGTGTTTAAGTAGAGTAAGTGAGTAAAGGACATTCTCAAGAAGGAGGAGGGTCCAATTATGTTGAACATTGTTGAGAGTTAGAGATGAAGACAGAGAATTATCTTTTGGTTTTTGAATGATGTAGGTAACTAGAGATCCTAATTATATATCTTTCAGTTGAGTGATGGGGACAGAAGCCTGGTTCGGGTGGGTGCAAAGAAGAAGAGGTGGACACGGAAATAGCAAGTCTAGGCACTCATTTGAAAAGCACAGAAAAGGGGTGGATTGGTACCAACTCTGGTACAAAAGCAATATTTAGATTTTGCTCAATGTGCACCATGGATCCAATAATCCATAGTATTTCTTTCATAGACACCTGTGCTCACAGCAGACAAAGAAATCACCAGAGCAATATGCAGTGACTTGGAGCAGAGCCCCAGTCTGGATCAAGAGGACAGCCGGAGGGACAGTGCCTCCCCAGACACAGGGGAAGGCCTGGGTCTCCAGCCAGAGTCTTTCCAACAAGCCAGCCAAGAGGCACAATGGGACCAAGACATAGAGAGACCCTGGGCCGCTTCCTTGGCTGGTCCTCAGGATTCCTTCCCTCATTTATGCAGACTTCACCAAGAAATGGAGGCATCAACACTGGCTACCTCTTTGGAGGAGGATTTGAGGCAAAACTGTGATTCAGTTTGTGATATCAGGAGACTTGGAAGGTAAGGCTCAGTCCATTTGCAGACGTATTGTAAATTGTATGCATGTCATTGCTAGAAATTACAAGCAAGCAATTAATAACATGGCTCAGATGCTTGCTGGGCCTGAATGGTTCTGGGCATTTGGAGGGGAGGATAAAACAAGAGAAACCTGAAATCTGGAGCTGGGGTAATCACAACTTGTGAGATTTTGGGAAAGCAAACCCCACCCAAAGTTCCTCCAGTATCCTTGGAGACTGCAGATGGCAGGCCTCGGGATTTCTTCCTCGCATACAAACCTTTGTTCTGCATCCCTCCTGGCCTCTTAAGCTTTGTGGTAAGAAAGAGTTTCCCTTGTCTGCATCATCACTTCTGTAGCTAATATGATGCTTTATAATCAACAGAAACTAAAAAAAAAAAAAAAAAACCCAAAAAACTACATCTTCAAAACCAGACTGAAACCTTCATTTTTTAAAAAGATTAATTTATTTAATAGTATTTTTTGGCTGTGGTGGATCTTTGTTGCTGTTCGCGGGCTTTCTCTATTTGCAGTGAGGCAGGGGCTACTCTTTCACGCGGTGTGCAGAGCTTCTCATTGCAGTGGCTTCTCTGGACACTCGGGTTTCAGTAATTGCAGCTCACAGGCTCTAGAGTGCTGGCATGTAGTTGTGGTGCCTGGGTTTATTACTCTGAGGCATGTGGGATCTTCCTGTATCAGGGATCAAACTGGTGTCCCTTGCACTGCAAGACAGATTCTTAACCACTGGACCACAAGGGAAGCCCTGTAATGTTCATTTGAAGAGCCATTTGTTTTTAACTTAGTCTGCATTTTTGTGCTCATCCACCCCCGAGTATTCCCACTTCTCAGTCCTGTTCTGATGGAAAACAAACTCTTTCATTCACTTTGATGAGTATTTACTACACATACCAAGGTGCTTGGAAACCTGTTAGGAGCAAAGAGAGGGGTACGGTTATGGAGAAAGGGTTCGATATTGCTCCTAGGTATGTTGGTAGTTAGATGCATGGGTACAAAGCAGCCAAACAATGGGGAACAATGTTTCATGTTTGATATTGTATAAACCCACTGACATTAAATGGCTCTTAATTTTTGGCCTCCTAGAAGGCTGATAAGGGCAAATCTATAGGGACTAGTGGGTGGCACAAACTATAAAGCAATTGGGGTAATGCAATTAAACAGGGTTTGATCTGTGACAAAGATCAGAAGCCAGGCATGTTTCCTAGAAGCATCCAGATAGAATTTTTTTTAAAGTATACTGTATTGTTCCAGCCAAACAAAATTCAGCTATGTTAGCTTCTCCTCTAATAGAACCTTAGCTTGCACTTAAAGCATATAGTTAGTGACTTACCCCTACAGGAGGAAAAGCATGGCACATGACCAGCAATCTCTGGACACAGGTCCCCCAGATCCTGGGTAGGGTCAGAATTAGGATTCCAAGGTGGGATTGTGGTTCTTTGTGGATCTCCCTTGAATGTCCACAGGTTAGTTCTGAAGTGACTGCCCCAGGTAACTGCCTCTTTGTTTCTGGCATCCTTGAGTGAAGTTTTCTTTCAGTGGTTTAGATAAAAAAGATCACATTCTTGATCACATAGCCTTGGTTTCAGCTCTACTACTTACTAGCATGTCTGGAGAATTGATTTCTCTGAGCTTGAGGATTCTCAATGTTAATGAAGACTTCGGTAACTCCAAAGTGTGCCATGCAAAAGAAATAACGCATGCAGAGCGCTAGCCCAGAGCCTAGCACACAGCAAAAACTCAACACAAGTTAGTTTTCCTTCTCTTTCCTGAGCCATTTCCAGCTAAAGACAGATCCCAATCAATTGAAATTCCCAGCAAACTGCCAGATCTTACCATCTACCAGGTGGTTACTTCCTACAGCCAAGTGGCTGCCAGCACCCTTGCAAACCCAGAGTGTTCATGGAGAAGATGAAATTCTACTTTTCTTGCCCTATTCTCTTCTTTTACCACAGTGTACACATACTACTGCCATATAGTAGTAGACCTCTGTAAAACATGTAAGAAAGCAATACAGTATTTGACTTCCTATGCCTCTTCTTGCCTCACATCTCTTTTCCCACATCCACAAGCAAACCCCAGGTCAGAGCTCCAAGAGCAGTCGGGAGCCTGGGTGGAAGGGTGGATGGAAAGGCAGTGATTCTCCCTGAGGTAAGAATGTCACCAGAATGGCCAGCATGTCACCCTGGAGATCACCAACACTTCTCCAGACACCCAGCAGCTTTGCCTCTTGCCTCTTAGGCTGATGGCCTCCCTGGATCTCTCTCCTGGTAGGGCCAGTAGCTAGAGCCCCAAATTCAATCTGGAGAGCATGGAGATTATTAGAAAGATTGGAGGAGCACAGTCGTGGGAGGCAAAGTGTGGACAGCCAGGCACTGCCCTGTTGTCCCTGCTTCTTGGCAGGGAAGGTGGGACAGGTTGGCGGCTGAGGGGTTGGGAGAAGGGAACAGAGTGGGTCTGGGCACCAGGCTGGATTTCCTGTCCTTTGGTAAAGCGTCCATGACGTTCTCTCCCTATATTTACAAAGAAACACATTTTTCTACACAATTTGGTTGAGTAGTTTAAGGTTTTAAACCAATTTTTTCTTTAAAGTGCTTAGAGATTTTAAAATATTTTCTTAAAGTGAATGTCCTTACAGAGTATAGTCCCTTTTTAAGCACATGAGAGTGTGTATATTTACAGGAAATACACATTTACTTGAACCCTGTATCTCTCATGAGCAGAAAGGACATCTCTTTGACAGCGAAACTCAGGTTGAGACAGCTACTCTGGCTCTACCGGAAGGAGGGCCACCTGCATGGGTGTTTGGGAGCTCTTGGCTATAGGGAGTTGCCAGCGCTGATTTTCAGGGAGAGACGTATTGCAGGAAAGGGAATGGGAGGGCAGAGGATACTGACAAAATCAACCTGTTGATGTGGGGGTGGGTGAAGAGGCTGATACACAAGGACTTGTGTATTTGGTACAAAGATCAACCTGTTTGCATTTCTTTTAGATTTTCCTACTCATCATCTCTAACCAGACTCTCTACAGATATTTTCTGAGTACCTTCTTTGCATGTTGGAAGCCCTATGCAAAATGCTCTGTCATCTTTATGAACTGCTCTTTCTATTAAAAAAGGAGTGTGTGGTGACCTTTGGAAGCCCTTGGAAGCCTTATTCTTTCACCATTGCTTCTGCAACTTCGTCGCCAGACAATGAGTCTCACCGTTCATCTGCTTCCTATGTCACACAGGGAGTAAATGTTACTCCAGCTAGCTGCCTCTCCAAATAAGCACTTTTGCGATGCTCAGAAAAGGACCTGATATTTGCACAAAGTGCTTTGAAGGTCAGATACTTGAGTTGTTCTGAGCCTCTTGCTTTGGCCCTTTCCGACTAATTCCTCTGTTGAAAGAACTATAATCATAGTAGTAACCACGGCCTCCTTCATTTACTGAGAACTTACCCTGTACCAGGAGCCATGGATGGCTGTATCAAAATTATTTAACTTAAGCATTCCAACACTCCTATAAGTTTCTTGACCTTCCCATTTTTTCAGATGGAAAAACTGAGGCTCTAAAGAAGTTAATAAACTTGCCGGAGGTCTGACTGTCTTCCCATATGAAGCATGGGTCACAGTTCTGCTTTTGATCCATGTCCTCTAGCGAGTCCCCCCACCATCTCCAAGACTCAGTAAGGAGCATGCCCACTCTCATAACATTCTGTACTGTAGCACTAACTACCTGATTGTAACATCTGTTCACTGCTCACTCTTCCCATTGAATCACGGACTCCTCAGGGTCAAGGGCCATGCCCTGTTCACTCTTCACCTCCTGGCCCCAGAGGAGTCTCTGGCAGGAACTGTTTGAAGCCTGACTGGCTTGCCTGTGACATGTCATGACCAGCATCCTGAAGGCAAGGGAAGGTGGGGAGCGGGATTTGTGATCAACTCTGGAAGACACGTGGATTTCTGTCTTCTAGTCCTGAACTGTACAGTGATAATGAGGAATGGGACATGTACCGTCCACCTGGAACCCCTTCTCCTATCTCGGAGAATGAAGCATATCTGACTATCAGCCCTTCATTGGGAGACCAGCTACCCTGTGGAGAATGTTTGGAGGCAGATTCAGGGACCATTCCCTTACCACAGTTCTCTTCCTGGGGTAGTTTCTCACAGACTTGGCCTCCAGAAGTGTCCCATGAGAGTGAGAGCGAGTGGGAAGACCTTGAGGAGGCCGAGGACCCAGATGACAGCACCCTCAGGTGGGTAGCACTCTGGGTGGAATGATGCTGGGCTCAATTCTTCTAGAGGGAGTCAGTGTCTCTACTTTGGCTGGGTGACGGTCCATGGGCATTACAGCATTCTCCTTGCATCCCCTCTGGGGTCACACCTCTTTGTGGTACTTAGCATATTCCATGATCCAAGGCGACAACCCTACGCCCTGACACATCACCCTATACTGATGACGCATTCAGAACTTTCCCAGGGTCATTAGTAAGTAAGTGATGGAGTCAGAATTCAACCCCGGGTCTCCCACTTCATGGACCCCTGGCTGAGTGCTCTCCTCTGCTGCCTCCAGCATGTGGCCAGGCCCACTCTCTCTCCTCGGCTCTCTCTCTCAATGGGTTACTTTGTGTGCTTCAGCCTTCCCATGGGCTAGATGTATTTCAGAGAAGAGTCTTGGTGACATGTAATGTGGCCCTTCTCAATAGCCCCTGTGGTTTTAACACAGTGAGCTCTTTCTTAATCAAGAAAGCCAAACTGTTCACACAAGGTGCTACCAGAAGCTGGGATGACCAGGCTGGAGTCAGATCAGATAGATGAAGATGTGGAAGGAGTAAGTGTCACAAAAACTGTCAGACTGCAAGTAGAGAGGGTTAAACTCTTGAATTCTGTTCATGTGCCTACAACACAGGTAGTTCCAGTATTTGAAAAATGCTGAATGTTCAAGAAGCTTTTGCATCAACACATTTTCATGACCCACTGAAACTTATCAAGGCATTGGCTGTGAAGATTTAGGTATAATTGAAACACACTCTTTCACTTTCATTTCATTGTGCCCCAGCTACATTTTCATCACAAATGATTGAACTGGACTCTCAAAGGACAGTGGCAGGCAAGCTGATCAGGTGGGTGGATATTTGAAATTCAAATATGACAAGTGGGCTGGTTCTTATCTGAAATAGGAAGCAATGCGTTAATAGAGAGGATGACATGGAGGCTTTGAAGACCCTGCATGCCATTTATGGGAAAGTTGGACACTCTGACAACTTTAAGAGTGATGCATTATGGGTTCACAAAAGTGTATAGCAAGCAGAGAGCAGCTTATGTGTGGAGGGCAATCTTCCCAGAGGGGGCTCCTCAGGGCTGGGGAGCTAAAAGAAAATAGGGTGGGCAACGCTTTGGGGATACATGGGGAAACAGTTAAGGACTGAAAGTGTCAGTACTTATGAAATGTCCTAGGAGATCTGCAGTGCCCTGAAGGGAGGAGGCAGAGATCAGAGTCGTGAGAGCACAGCTCCAAGCTAGGCTCCTGACTAAATGGCCTGCAGCAAGTGACTTTTAAACCATCTAGTTAAGTGAAGTGAAAGTTGCTCAGTCACATCCAACTCTTTGCAATCCCATGGACTGTATAGTCCATGGAATTCTCTAGGCCAGAATACTGGAGTGGGTAGTCTTTCCCTTCTCCAGGGGATCTTCCCAACCCAGGGATCGAATCCAGGTCTCCTGCATTGCAGGCAGATTCTTTACCAGCTGAGCCACAAGGGAAACCCCTTTAAACCATCTAAGATGCAGCTAACTTACTGCCACGTGGAGATAATGAAATCCACCTCGTGCTGTCCCTGGGAGGGTTAGATGACAATTTGAGTCACGTGTTTAGCACACTGTGTGACATGTAGTAAGAACTCAAAAAGTGTTAGCTACTTTTAATAGTAAATCATAAAGGAGGAAATTACAGCAGTGAGATGATGCAAACTTATTAATGCATCGATATCGATACACTGCCTTTCTTTTTTCGCTTGTAGACAAAGAACTTGTGCCCGAGCATGGGGTTTCAGCTGGGGTGAGGAGAAGCACTGGTTTATGGCAGAGATGTCAAGATTCAGGGTGGACTGAATAGCCCTCAGATGGACGATGGCTTGGGATGCAGTTAAGCTGAGTCCTGTCATGGTCACTTGTTCTCCCTGCTGACAGAATGTGGGCCTGTGGGTGGGCAGTGCTCAAGCTGTGAGTTCCCAGCCTGGGCTCCATGGACTGCCCACAGTGTGCTTCGAGGCAGGTGGGGAGCTCTACAGTTAGAACGTTGACTTGCTGCATCTTTTGGAAAAAGTAACTTTTAACATTCTCCAAGTTCTCCAGGAGAATAAATCTCCCAAAGGTTAAGGGCCTCTGTTGTATACATTTTCTCTTTCATCCTGGAAGTATGGAGACGTTTTGGAGGGTATAATGGGACTTTGCTTATGGATGGAATCATGCATCCTTTAAAATTGTGTAACAAATTATTTTATTTGGTTCTTTTAGATATTAAGACAGTAATAGTATATAGGTACTTTCTATAAATGATTTAATTGAATCTTCATTTCAACTTTGAGTGGTATTCTTATTCCTCTTTTTTAAACGGAGCTTATAAGGTTTATTTAATTTGTCTGAGATCATGCAGCTATGAGGGGCAGATTCACACCGCTGCTGTCTGATTACCCTTTTGGTGCATTTTTACATTTCCCCTAGAATGTGCCTGTCCACGTGGACTTATATAACACACACATCTTTCCATCACATGTCATGCGTCCTCCTGCTTCTCTCTTCTGAGGCTAAAACAACCACTGCTGTCCAGTAAGATTAAAAAGACAATTGAACTGCTCTGTTTAGGGAAGGCTGCTGGCCAAATGGCAAAGCAACCCAACAAAAGCTGCTATTGTTTTAGGTGAACAGAAAAAGTGGGACATTCTCCAGAGGCAGAACCCGAGCGTTTCTGCCTGGATGTCCTTCTGACCCTGATCACATGGAAGAGCCTCAGATGTTGGTCTAAAGATTGTACCCACATACTCTACAATCAGGAAGGAGGCTGGCAGGGCTCTGAGAAGGTGACCTGGGATGGAAGGTCTGGCCCACTTAAGAAGTAACTTCAACAACAACAAAAAAGCATGCCTGTCACTTCTAAAACTCTTTTTTTGAATAGTGATTGTGACCCTCTTTAGTTCTGGCATTTATGTTGAATAAAGCTCTGTGTGTACGTGTGTGTGTGTGTGTGTGTGTGTGTGCATGCAGGCACATGCATGTGCCCCCGCGAGCTCAAAGTGGGACTTACCCAGGTGAAAGAGTTTGAGAATCACCCTCTCACATCAAGATAAACCTGTAAAGGGTACGTTCTTACGGTACCGTAAGTGTGCACTGGTCACACTTTCTGGGACACATGCTTTGTTGCAGCTGGTACTTTTGGGTTCTCCATTGGTTGAAGGAATTTCCATGGTATTCAAAGTGCCCCCAGATCCCTTCAAGGAATCTGATGAGAGACTTAGCTCAAAGGCCATGGGAGTAATATGTTTTGTTATCGGTCTGTGTTTTTCCCATGCAATTCCAAATGGTTATACATTCTTTTAAGAACATTTTCCTTTTTGGGCTCTGATTCTAAAAATTATAGGAAAGAAAAATAAGATGGGACCCTCTAAGAAAAAACGAAGAGTGAAATGGCAGATCCACTATTACCAGATGGCCATCACCATAGCAAAAACTAAAATCCTAAAACTTGGAGCTATCAAATGTACAAAAGAAACAGACTTGGTGGACCACAGTGTGAGCCCAGGAACCCTGAGTGCTATATAACAGGGGACTTATGGCAGTCAGTGCCTCAGTGTGGGGGAAGAGGCCAACTTCATAGGTAGAACTGAAATATATAGGTGTGGAGGAGGAGGCCAACTTCATAGGTGGAACTGAACTAGCTGGGAAAGATGACTTAGATTCCAAATTCACTTCATCTGCTAAAATTACATACAGTTTGATTTAAAAAAAAAGCATAGGAAAACTGGTAGAAAATAGACTCTGGTTTTATCAGATCTACAGAGGCATAGTAACTTTCTCTGGTAGCCTGCAATAGACAAAGCATATAACAAACAAGAACTGCAAAGTTGACAATATTGGAAAGGCTAAAACTTCTGTTTAGTAACAATGACAAAATTAATGTAAAAATAGGAGCAGTGGATAGGGAAAACATTTACATAATTGTGAATACAGATTAATATCTATAATATTTAGAAGGGTCATTATAATTTACAATAGAGTAATAAAGTATTTAAATTGACAATGTATATGATAAAAATACAAGTGGTAGATACATTCTAATAAAAAATAATGAATGCCAATATATACATTTGCATCCACCACATTTGCAAAATTTAAAAAATACTATCCAATTTTTGCAAAATTTTGGTGAATTTGGTATTCTCATAAATATCAAAAGGCATAAAGATACTTATGCCCAATGACCTAACAATGATATTCCTGAGAATTTATCCCAAAGAAATAATTCAGAATAAGAAAATATCTGTTTAAGATGTTTGTCTCATTATTCTTGATTAAAACAGCAAACTAAAAATGGCTGGAATGCCTTAGAATATATCAGCAATAATATAAAAAACAATTATTTTTGGTAAAAAAATAGAACAGAAATGGTAATAGAATAAAATATGGCAATACTAAAGATAACATGGTGAAAAAGAGCAGTTCTAGTATATTAGCACTATTGAATATCATGCAGTCAAGAAAACAAGTAAAATAAATACTGAAAAGTCACAACTTAAGAAAATGTTTGACATAATAACTCCAAATTGTATGCTAGTTGAATAAAAAGCAACAGAAAAGCATGTATGCACACAGGAATACAATGAAGAGCAGGGAAGGTGAACCAATGGAATATTAGTAGAAATTGCCCAGTGTTTGGGTGATGGACTTAGGGGAATATTTTGTTAAAAATTCCTTTACTTTTATATATTTATTACTTAAATAATGAATTTTACATTGAAAATTAAAAAATTTGCAACAGCAGAGAGAAAGAACAAACAAAAACAATGACAAAGGTTTAAAGAAGCCTGTGCTTGAAAATTTAATTTATGAGCTCTTCTCTATGTACTTTTATTTCTAATTTCCTGTTTTCTTTATAATAGAAGGGATTCCCTGGTGGCTCAGAAGGTAAAGAGTCTGCCTGTAATTCAGGAGACCCAGGTTCAATCAGGAAGATCCCCTGGAGAAGGAAATAGCAACCCGCTCCAGTATTCTTGCCTGGAGAATCCCATGGATGTAGGAGCCTGGTTGACTGCAGTCCATGGGTCACAAAGTGTCAGACACGACTGACTGACTTCACTTTCACTTTCTTTTACAATAGAAAAATCTGATAGGTTATTTGGAAAGAAGTTTGCAGGCATCTGAACAGTTTCGTTTCCAACGCTCTTGGGGCTGGAGTCAGCCCCCTCGGGGCCCTGTTGCACAGTTTCATGGACCTCAAGGTTAGGGGATTAATCAAGTAGGCAGTGCAGTGAATAAATAACCTTATTTACAACTTTGCAACTGCTTGCAGTCCTCTGAACTCTGGTTTCTTATTTTCTCTTTGGAAAAGAAGTGGGTGGCTACAGTTTCAAAATGAATCCTATCTTTCTCCTTATAGGAAAGGTCCTTCCCCCTCCCTCCAGGGTTGTTTACTCATTTTGAGCCATATATCTTGAAGGACTTGTTCATTTGCCTTAAGTGAACTTGATTTCAGCTGCCACTTCCTTTGTTTCAGGGCAAATATTAGAAAGAACACTGTGGTCCTAAGGGACTCAGCTCATTGCCTGCAAACTGCTTCCATGTCTAGTTTCTGTATTGCATGTTCTCAAACCTGACTGTACCTGAGAACCAATTATAGAGAGTGTTAAAAATAGAGGTCCGCTGGCCTCAACCCTGGAGAATCTGAACCAGCAGGCTTGGCTGAGGTGAAACCCAGAAATCTGTACTTTTACTAATGTCAACAGAGGATTGTATGTGTGTCCAAATTTGGGAAACACTGATGCAAGCTTTTCAAGATTTTCCCAGGTTCTCCCATCCTTCCTTTCTGCCAAAAATATTTATTAAGCTTCTATTATCTTCCAGCACACTATTTGTATTAGGTTGCTCAAACATACACACATTCATCACTAAACTGCAGAGCAAAAGTGGCCTTCCCAACTCAACATAGTAAAGATGTCAATTCTCCCCAAATTAATTTACAGGTCTAATGTGATTCCTATCAGATTCCCAGGAAAGCATTTTGTAGACATAGATAAGCTTATTCTAAAATCCATTTTATAAATTTTATTTTATATTTTTATTTTAAAAAATGTTCTGAAAAGGTGCAAACCCTAGAGCAGCTAAAATAATCTTGAAAAAGTAGACTGAAGTGAGAGAAACCACTGTACTAAATAATAAGGCTTACTATATAGCTACCATAATCAAAGTATAATCTATACTTTGTCAGTATAATCTATCAGAGGGATAAACATATAGATCAATGGGACAGAATAAAGAACCCAGAAATAACCCTGCACAAGTATTCCCAACTAATATTTGACAAAGGTACAGAAGAAATTTAATGGGAAAAAAAATGGCCTTTCAATAAATGAACATACATAGACAAAAAAAAAAAAAGCCAACAAAAAAAAAAACAACAGAAATCCCCCATTAACCCTATTGATTTTACACTTTAAACAAAAACAAACTCAAAATGGATCACAGACTCAAATATAAATGTAAAACAATGAGAATTTTAAAGGAATAAAAGAAAAGGATTGGGTTCTTGTGTTGCTGCATTGCATGCATACTCAGTCATGTCCAACTCTACGAGTTCATGGACTGCAACCCTCCAGGTTCCTCCGTCCATAGGATTCTCCAGGCAAAAGTACTGGAGTGGGTTTCCATTTTCTCCTCCAGGGAATCTTCCTGACCCAGGTATCAAACCTGGATCTCTTGTGTCTCCTGCATTGGCAGGCAGATTCTTTACCACTGTGCCACCTGGGAAACCCTGAATTGGGTTCTAGAGCTAGGCAATGAGTTCTTAACACTTGACATCAAAATCACAATCCATAAAAGGAAAAATGAAAAATCTATCCTTTTCTCTGTGACAGTTTCTATTAAGAGGATGAAAAGATAAACTGTAAACTGGGAGAGATTATTTGCAAGCTATATATCCAACAAAAGACTAGTATCTGGAATGTAACTCTCAAAATTTAACAGTAGAATATCAAAAAATCCAATTAGAAAATAGAAAATGAACAGATATTTCACTGAGGATTATATATAAATGACAAGTAAGCATATGAAAAGATGTTAAATCTCATTAGTGATCAGAGAAATGCAAAGTCAAACCACAGATATCTTTATACATCTATCAGAATGGTTAAGTAGAAAATAATGACAATATCAAATGCTGGTGAAGATATGGATAAACTGGTCATTCATACATTGCTGGTGGGAATGTAAAATTGTACAGTCACTCTGGAAGACTGTTTGGCAATTCCTTATAAAAAAGTAAATATACAATTACCATAAGACTCGGCAACTGCATATTAGGCATTTATCTCAGAGAAATGGAAACATATTCACACAAAAACTTGTACATGAATGTTTATAGCATAGCAACTTTATTTGTAATAGCCAAAAACTGCAAATAATCTGGATGCCCTTCAAGCAGGTGAATGGTTAAACAAACTTTGGTACATTCACACCAAGAGGAGTAAACTATTGATTCATGCTGGGATGCATCTCTAGAGAATTATGCTGAAAAAAAAAAGTCAATCGCAAAAGTTTTCACAGCATGATTCCATTTATATAGCATTCTTAAAATGACAAAGTTATAGAAATGGGGAATAGATTCGTGGTTACTCTAGATTTAGGAGGAAGCAGGGGAGGAAGGGCAGGTATGAGGGAAGTGGGTGTGGTTTATAAAGGGGCACCATTCTGATGGTGATAGACTGTTTCATATCTTGACTGTGGTGGTGGATACATGAACCTATTCCTATGATAAAATTATGTAGAACTTTTTAAAAAAATTGAAACACAGCTGATGTACAGTATTATGTATGTAAATTTTAGGTTGTATAGAACTTAAAATACACACATAAAAATGAGTACAAGTAAAACAGAAGAAATCTGAGCAAGAGGGATGGGTCCCATCAATGTCAATATCCTGGTTGTGATGTTCTGCTAGTTTTGTAAGATGTTACCACTGGGGCAAAATGAGTGAGTAGTACAGGAGATCATCTGTATTGTTTTATATAACTGCATGTGAATCTACAATAATCTCAAAATAAAAAAGTTTAACTTTGGAAAGTGGTCTTCTTTACTCTGATTCAACCACGCCATGACTGCTCATGTATTGGCAAGGCGGGTTCTGTAGGAAGTTTCAGAATGACCTGAAGGTGGCCCTTCCTTCATTTGAAAAGAGGGAGGGCATTACAAATAACTGGTGAATGGCAACTTCACCCAAGCCATAGAGCTGCCCTTGGAGGTATCTCAAAAAGGAATTCTTAGGAAAATTCTTAGGGAAAGCCCAGGATTTTCTCAGGACAAACAGTCAGCAGAGGGTCCTGTGTTGGGTTCTAGCTGCAGAGGTGTCAGATGCTGGGTCTGGAGGGTAGAATGTGGGTGTGAATTTGGGTAAGAAAGGAGAAACTGAAGTGCCCACTTCCCATGCCTATTTCCAGCCCAAAGCAGTCCTGGCCTCAAGATAGAGAGAGCCCGAGAATTAGATAAGAAGTCAGAGGGAGTCTTACACTGAAAAGGACTGTTCTGGGTGCTCAAAGTTATAGACCTGCCCAAGGTTTTATATGCAAGACCCCAGGGGGAAAAATGCATCTAAGCATTGAGTTTGAAAGACATTGGAAAGGAACAAAGAAGTTGCCTTCTGCATGCACCCTATTCTGTCCAGCTAATAAGATGCAGTAAGATGACAACATCTGAATTTTTGCTATAAAGCCCAGGGCTTGGCACTGACCAAGAGGACCAAATATATGAGGCCTGAAAGGCATGCATCCAGCTCCTCTCTTAGAATTTGGCAGTGTTTGCAATTCAGTTTCTGCTACATCTTTATTTGACTCTTAATAAGCAGAGCTGGAAGTAGAAGGCAGGGCATTGTGGCAGACTCCCTTGCCAACTTAGCAACTCTCCCATCAAAGCCTAAGGACTCTCTCTTTAGGCTTGTGTGTGTGCGCAGGCAGAGCGGTAGACTGTTGCTCTGCACATGGGGGAGCAACCAACTAATGGATTGATCAATTAATATTTACGGGGCATTGACCATGTGCAAGGCCCAGGAACTAGGCAGCTGGGAATCCAGAACGAGGTAAGTGCATGTCCTTCGGCTTTTTAAATAAACTAGTGTTCAGCTTCCACTGGGATTTTTATTGGCCTTGTACTTTCCACAATTTATTTTTATAGAGTCTTTTATGTGAAGTATCTCAAAGCGGATCAGAGAGAAAGAAACACACAGAAATGGCCCCACAGCTTCTTCCAAGCTCACAGTCCCCACTGACTCACATTTGGTGGTGCTGGGTGTGAAGAGCACCATCCAAAAATAAACCAGGCTGCAAAGCAGAGGTCTGTACCCGATGGAGCCTGTGGAAGGGTAGTGTGGCTGAAACCATTTTTTTGTTGTAGTTGTCAGCTTTGCTTGTTCTTAATTATCTGCTCTTACCTGGCCCCAAGAAAGGTTTAGAAAACCCTGAACTTGCACATGGGCCTTGGGGGCTGTGAAGACATGACTTTGGGTCCTGAGGTTCTGGGTGCAAGCTGTTTACTGGGATCTGGGAGGCCCTCAAGGGTCCTCTCTGATTGTGTCTGGAGACTCACAGCTTGAGATGAGTGGCCATTTGGGCAGTAAATTCTTGCAGCTGAAAGCAGATGGGTCTCAGCTCAATGGAGAGCAGAAGTATGCCTGGCTTTTCAGGGTCCATCGTGAGGGAGTATGGGTGCTCAGACCAGGGTCAGGAATACAGACTGAGGTTCCAGAATCTGCATCACCTCTGTTCTGGTCACTGCTGCTACACTAGTTGAGCTTCCCCAGGAATCCACAGTGGACCTGGAACTGAGCAGGATACAAAAAGTTGGTATCTGGAGGCAACAGGGAGGGGACAACCAAGCTACTCCTCAGTCAGGCTAGAAAGGGGACCTTTCAGTAGCAAAGGAAGGACTTAAACCTTGGCCTGCAGACTCCTTGTACTACTGGTGATAGCAAGACTGCCAAAGAATGGCAGAAATTTTGATGAAAAACTAACTTTATAATTCTTCAAATTTTTCACTGGTGAAAACATAAGCAGGATGAGACCTCAGGGACCACTTCCACCAAGTGTGTTCATTCAGTGATTTCCCTACGCCATGGGAGACACTTCTCTCTGTTTCCCCATGACAGCCATATAATATGTAGGAACACATCAATTGAACATTCTGATTCATTTGTACTTCTCAGATTTGTGAAATAGTGATGGTTTGCAGACTTTTGACATTAGACACGATGAGAAACAACAGAAACATCAAACAGGAGCCCATCTTTTAAGGAGGAATCCTATCCTGAGATTGGAGGAAGCCTTGGCTGCTGAGGGATGGCCAGGCCTCTGGTGGAGAGTAGGAAGCTATTGTGACTCACCACGCAGGAAATAGACCCCTATGCCTGGACAGAGGGTGACTGTTCTTGCTCAGTCCCAGCTCAGTTCAATGATATGGCTCCCCTGGACCAGGCTGTGCGCTAAGTGAGGCAGGTCTCATTATGCCTTAAGGGAACTAGGTTCACCAGAGTGGCTCTGGTCAGGACCAAATGAAGAGAGGTGCTCTTGTTAGGATAAAACGATTCTGGCTTGTAGTACTGAGACAATGTCTATACGCTGAATTCCCCCTACACTGACCACCCTAGCTGAAACTGTCTCACTCGACTTAGCAGCTAAATGACCTCACATTCTGGCACAGGCCATTCTGGCACAGGCTAGTGACTCCTTTTGCAATAGTCTATCCTATCCGAAGTGCCTAAACACTACCTGCCTTATCCTGACACTGCAAACCGCAGCCTATCCTGGCTCCTCTCCAATTCAGTAGGAAGCGTAGGGGCAGGTGTGAACCAGGCAACCACCCCCAGAGAACACAGTCCTCAGTGGTTCAATGGATGTGGGCACAGCTCAGAGAGTTGCCGGCATTGGGAACGAACATACACACGGGAGTGGACCAGGGACCACAGGAAATCCACCACCGGGTCCGCGTTGATCGCGGCAGTGCTTCGGAAGGCCAGCAGAGGGAAGCACTGCTACGGAGGGTTCTGGAGCGGGGCGAGGCTCCGTGCGCAGGCCCACGGGAGCCTCCAGGATTGGATGGCACCGATCTCGCTCGGCCTGAGAGCTCCCGCGTGAACCCAACTGGCAAGGGAGCGGACTGGAGGCGGGCGGGGCGGTTGGGGCCAGGCTGGGCGGGGCAGATTCAGGTGAGGAAAGGTGGTGGGGGCCAGCTAGGACACGGGGAGGGTAGAGGGGGGTGCTGCCCAGGAGCGGGAGAGGGCAGACTTGGGTCCAGCCCATGGTCTTGGGAGGAAGTTGCCACTGGTGCCCACTGAAGGACTGGACTGTGGCCCCAGTCACCACAAGGAGGTCTTTTGGGCTGGATTCGGGCAGGCCCTGGGCAAAGTGAGATCAGAGTCCGCTGAATCCTTGGGGGAAGATAGCCTGGGCAGTGTGATGCCCAGCTGTGCTGTGACATGTGTCATGGGTTCTGTGTGTCACAGGTTTGGGACAGGAGTTACTTTGGTTCTGTGGTAAAGAAAGGCGTTGAACTCTCGCTGAGGAGCATGAAACTACTATGATGGGTAAGACGCCATAATCGGGTCTTAGGACAGTTTCTGCTCCCTGGGCTGGGGAGGTTTGGAGGCCAAGAGCTCCGTTCTCACTCAAGGACCAGTGAGGATTGTAGGACTTAGAGAGAAACAGAGCATTAACTCATGATTAATTCCACAGGTTATTTTTTGAACACCTCCTGTGTGCTAGGACTTTTCTAGATGAGCAGAGTCCTTGCCTTCATGGAATTATATTCCAGGTGGGAGAGAGCCACTCCTGAGTTTTGGGGTTTTGCCTTGCTATTTAATGAGATGGGAGAACACTGTAGGTGAGAGGTAGATTTCCCATCTGGAATGGATGGAATCAAAATTTGTTTTGAATATATTATGTTGAGACCCCTAATAGGTTTTTCCCCAACATACAACATATAAACAATATACTTGGAAAGAATTTTACAGTGAATATGCTTACCACCTAGACCCTACTATTAATATTTAGCTATGCTTGTTTTTCATCTCTCCATCACTCTGTCAATCACCTGGTAGATTTTTTAAAATTATGGTAAAACATGTGTAATATAAATCAGCTAGTCAGTTTTTAAGTTGGTATGTCAAATATGCCATTGGAAATTTGAGTCTAAAGTCCTAGAGGGTTTTAGGGCTAGAATTGGTCTTTGGAATCATTACCACATAGGTGGTATTTAAATTGAAGGACTAGGGGAAACCACCTAGGTTGACAGTGTATATAGAGAAGAGGAAGGGAAGCCAGAGGGAGATGGTGGACATCTACGGTGAATATGCAAGAATAGTTTGGCAATTAAGAGGATTTTCATCATTTTAACAGGAAAATCTTTGGTAGACTAAAGGGGTCTTAAAGTCAAGTGGAATTTTCTTTTAAGATAGGGGAAACTAGAAAATGTTTATGTGCTAGTGGGATTGAATTCATAGAAAGGGGAGAATGATGCAGATGAGAAGGGGGAACATTTCAGGGGAAGTACTTGAGTACCTCAGAGAGGAGACCCCAGTGCTGGTAAGTAGTTGGCTTTGAAATGAATAGGAACATATATTCCATTGTATCTAAAGGGGAAGCTGAGGAAAGTACAGATGCAGACAGGTAGTAGAGGCACCATCTGTCTATGAAGGCAGCCAGTGGCTGAGAATAAGGGCAGCAGGGGAGAGGAGAAGAGGTGTTAGGAGATACATGTGACATAGCCCTTCTGGAGAGTGGGGCAGTGAACTAAGTGGGGAAATGGAATTGGATTGCTAGGCAGCACTGAGTGCCTGTTTGAGATGTGTAGTCGTGAACTTAAAAGCAAGATTAACCCAGTGGGGTTGTTGGCTTCCTGTGGGTGGGAAAAGTGTTGTGAAGATTAGGTGAGGTAATACATGGAAAATGTTTAATACAGTGGCAAGCATATGGTGACTATTACCTGTTTGACTCCTTACTTTGTTTTTCTTTTGTTTATACAAATGTGACTGAGAAAAGCGACATTTACCACCTGAGGGGAATCTTCTCCTGTGACATATTCTCTAACAAAAGTCTGCCACAGTCTGCAGCTACTTGAAAGTCTAGCTCCTGGTGCGGTTTTACATTTATACAACTTGATACTTGAGTATGTTTTTCTAAAAAGAGCCAAACTATAGCAAATAGAGCTTTCCATTTCCAGACTAACTCATAATCTTGGACTGGAGGGGCTGGGGGTTTTCCTCAGTGACAGTTTAAGATTTTGTGAATATCTATTATTACTTGTTTTATTGGCTCTTCTGTAATGGGAATCTACAGATCTAAGATCAGCAGGGAAAATTTTCAGCATCATAGGTTGTAATTTCTCCCTAACTGCTTGGGCTGTATTATGATACAGATAATAATAATGGCTGACACTGACAACTCTTAAAAGTGCCGGGCACTGTTTAGAAGCACAGTAGAATCTTGTTGAATTGTCACCTCAACTCAGTGAGGCAGGTACTATTATTATCTTTATTTTTCAGATGCAAAAGTAGGCTCAGAGGGGTTAAGTAACTTGCCCTAGGTACACATGGTCTGATAATCCAGTTTCTGTTGCAGACTTCAACTTTTTTTTTTAAAGAACTTAGCCATCACTCATCTATACCGTAGTGGTGGAGTAGACAAGATAATGGACTGAAGCAGGTTGACTGGATTCAGAAACTGCCACCTACTAGCTATGTGACTTTGGGCAAAATATTTAACCTCTATTCCTTTTTTCTTTTTATTCATGAAATAAGAATAATAATAATACCTACATTTAGGGTTCTTGTGAGGGTCACATGAATTAATATACTTAATAAACCTAAATTAGTGCCTGGTTATGTGAATACTGCACTACTGTCTCCCTGGTGGTGCAGCCATGGTGGTGTGTGTACTGGCTGATTGACACCCCTAAAATCATTTTCTAAGGTGTCTGCTGCTGGCTTTAGGTTGAGTTTGGAAATGCGCTTAACTCAGGGATCATCTTTGTTTTCCCTACTTTTATTACCTCTCTGAGAGAAGCAAACATATCAGTTTTCTTCTCAGTGCAGAAAACAACTCAGATTTCATTCAGATTCATCTGACCAGTGGTATTCATTTAATTTGTCCTGGCATTGCAATACCATTTAGAGGGAAATAAAGCTTGGGGAGTAATGTGATTCCATTTTGTCCTTACCTGATCAGCAGCCTCTTTAGGGATTTGATTGAAAAGGACAATGGACTATATAGCTAGTGCTGGGCACAGTGTATGGTAAATGATTGGGTCAAGGGGCATCACACGAACATGTTCTAAAAAGATCTGTAAAATCAACACCTACTGTAATGTGTCACTTCACCTGCTGGCTAAAAGCCACTGAGCAGGCTTGGCACAGGAGGCCAGTGACAGTTCTAAATGATGTTTTCTGGTGGACAACAGGGAGACTGAATGCATGGCATAAAGTTATGGTTCCCAATGGGTATGCACCAGAATAGCTGCGGGAGTTTTATGAAGCTTTGCAAAATGATAGGCTTTACATCCACGGATTCTGAATCAGTAGGTCATGCTGGGGTTCTGGACTCAATCTGTTTTTTAAGAACTCCCTGAATGAGTCATATGTGCAATTAGCATGGGATATCATTAATGCAAATCAGAGCTTTTCAGTCCTATGTTTTAAAATCACTGTTGAATTAAACTTAAAAAAAAAATACTGATGTTCTAGACTCCCCCCAGAGATTCTAAGTCAGTTGACTTGGGCCAAGTCTGGACATTTGGTATTGGTATTAAAAAAAAAAGTCTTCTTAGGTAATTAACCTACAGCCAGGTTTGAGAAGAATCACATAGCTTCAGGCATCATCTTATCAGGAAAGTAAAAAAGTTTGTATTTCTAAATTTACCCAATGCAGATGTTCAATTTAATAATCAAGTAAGAAAGAAAAATATGAATTGATGATTGTTGTTGTTCAGTTGCTTACGTCGTGTCTGACTTTGCGACCCCATGGACTGCAGCCCACTAGGTTTCCCTGTCCTTCACTATCTCCCGGAGTTTGCTAAAACTCATATCCGTTGAGTTGGTGATACCATCCCATCACCACATCCTCTGTCGCCCCCTTTCCTCCTGCCCTCAATCTTTCCCAGCATTAGGGTCTTTTCTAATGAGTTGACTCTTCACATCAGGTAGTCAAATTATTGGAGTTTCAGCTTCAGCATCAATCTTTCTAATAATTATTCAGGGTTGATTTCATTTAGGATTGACTGGTTTGATCTCCTTGCAGTCCAAGGAACTCTCAAGAGTCTTTTTCAGCATCACAGTTTGAAAGCAGCAATTCTTCTGAGCTCAACCTTCTTTATGGTCTAACTTTCACATCCATATATGACTACTGGAAAAATCATAGCTTTGACTATATGGACCTTTGTTGGCAAAGTGATGTTAACTGCTTTTTAATATGCTGCTTAGGTTTTTCATAGTTTTTCTTCCAAGAAGCAAGTGTCTTTAACTTCATGGCTGCAGTCACTGTCTGAAATAAGTTAATGATTGAATTAGCATTTATCACTGGGCAGTGAAGATTTCATCAAGTTTTCCCTGAGGAAGAGAATTAACATTTACTGAGAACTTTATCTGTAGTCTTAATTTTAGACAATAACTCTGGGAAGTGTGTATTATTTCCATTTTGTAGGCGATAATTTTGGGGCAAAGGGAAATTAAGTGACTTGTCCAAGATTTACACCCAGATACATGCAACTCTGTAGTTTAGGTTCCATTTCCTCAATGGTTCTCAACTTGATTTGGTGTGGGGATTGGCATTTTGCAAAGCTCTCCAGATAATCCTGACATGCAGCTGAAATTAGCGGTCTCTGCATGTAGTCTTCTGGTGATCTAAATTCATTTTCTTTTACAACAGTATGTTGTCCCTCTGTAGTGTATTGTGACTGGGTTCCTTGCCCCAACACATTCACTTATCTTAGTGTCCTTTCTTTTTTTTTCCTGCCTCTTAATAAATATGTTTTGAGTGCCCAGTTTGTGCCATTTTTCTTGGTGCCGAGATGACAAAAATGGTAACATGACTGACCAAGTCACCAGTCTCATGGTCTTCATATTGATTGAGATACACAGTAAACATAGAAGCAGATAAATTTTGACTTATTCCATACATACGTAAGCAAATTTTTAGGTAATGACAAGTGCTTCTAAGAAAAATAAACAGGGTAATAAGTGATCCAAACAGCAATAATGAGCATCCCAGTTGCTTCACATTGTTGCCAAAACTACTTTGTATTGTTTTGTGTGTGTGTGTGTGTAAAATTAATTTCAGCCATTCTAATAGGTATGTGGTAATATCTTAGTATTGTTTTCTTTTGCATTTTTCATTTGGCCAGTGGTGATGAGCATCTTTTCATCTGTTTGTGTACCATTTGTATTTTTCCTTTGTAAAAAAAAAATTTTTTTGAAATTTTTTGCCCATTTGAAAAAACATTGGGTTGATTTTCTTTTTGAGTTGTAAAACTTTTTATATGTTTGGGATATGCTCTTTTTCTAAAATTCCCCTCTTTTATTTCCAACTCCTTTACTAAAATTGCCTTTAACTTCTGTATTTATATATTTAATTTTTAAAAATTAAATTTTTTTTTTTTTTACCATGCCACACACATGTATGACCTGGTTCCCTCACAAGGAATTGAACCTGGGTGCCATGCATTGGGAGTGTGGAGTCTTAGCCACTAGACCATCAGGAAAATCCCTAACATTTGTATTTGCATCAATATTGTTTTTAAGGCAATCTAAGTTTTTCTGTACCTCAGAACTCTTCCATCTTCTACCCATTACCTAATTCCACATTTTTAGGTAATTATTACATCAGCACAACATTCTGGTGCCAGAAAATATATTAGTTTCCTAGGTTTTCCATAACAATACTACAAACTGGATGATTAAAAAAAAGAAAAATGCATTTTTCACATTTGGAGGCAAAATTCTGAAATTAAGTTGTCAGTAAGCTTTGCTGGCTTTAAAGTCTCTATGAGAGAATCTTTCCTTGCCTCCCTCATTTCATGATTGCCAATAATCTTTGAGTTTCTTGGTTTGTAGACATATGACTCCAATTTTTGCCTCTGTTATCGCATGGATTTCTTCCTCTGTATCTGTGTTCAAATTTCACTTGTCTTTTAAGGATATCAGTCATTGGGTTAGAAACTCATCCTCACTTGGTTATTCCTGGAAATGCCCTATAAGTTCACATTCATGGATACTAGAGGTTAGGACTTTAAAATAGCTCTTTAAAAGGTACAGTCACATAGGAGAAATCTAGATGACCTTGGTTTTGGCAATGAATTTTTAGACACAACACCAAAAGAAAGAAGAAAAAACTTACAAACTGGACTTTATTAAAATTAAAAACTTCTGTGAAAGATATGTTAAAAAAATAGACAAGTTGTACATTAGGAGAAGATGTTTGCAAAACACATACCTGATAAAGGCCTTATCATAGAGTTGGAATCATACTGCCAATCTGGAATCATACTTTTTCAGACTGGCTTTTTTTCCCAGAGCAACATTCACTTAAGATTCCTCCATATCTATTTCTGGCTAGATAAATTATTTCTTTTTATCACTGAATAATATTTCATTGTAGATATCCTATAGTTTACCCATTCCACTGTTGAATTACATCTTGATTACTTCCAGTTTTTGCTGATTATTAATAAACCAACTATAGTCATTTGAATGCATGTTTTTGTGTGGACATAGTTGCAGATCAATTGGGTAAATAACTAGGAGAACAATTGCTGGATCATATGGCAATACTATTTTAAGCTTTGTTCAGTTCAGTTCAGTAACTCAGTCGTGTCTGGCTCTTTGCGACCCCATGAATACAGCACGCCAGGCCTCCCTGTCCATCACCAACTCCCGGAGTTTACTCAAACTCATGTCCATTGAGTCGGTGATGCTATCCAGCCATCTCATCTTCTGTCGTCCCCTTCTCCTCCTGCCCCCAATCCCTCCCAGCATCAGGGTCTTTTCCAATGAGTCAACTCTTTGCATGAGGTGGCCAAAGTACTGGAGTTTCAGCTTCAGCATCAGTCCTTCCAGTGAACACCCAGGACTGATCTCCTTTAGGATGGACTGGTTGGATCTCCTTGCAGTCTAAGGGACTCTCAAGAGTCTTCTCCAACACCACAGTTCAAAAACATCAATTTTTCGGTGCTCAGCTTTCTTCACAGTCCAACTCTCACATTCATACATGACCACTGGAAAAGCTTTGTAAGGATCTGCTAAATAGTTTTCTAGAGTGACTGTACTATTTTGTATTCTCAGCAGTGAATCCACATTCTTGCCAGCATTTAGTATTGTCATGTTTTTGAATTTTAACCATTCTGATAGTTAGCGCTTAACATCTTATTGTAGTTTTATTTTGCAATTCTCTAGTGACATATGCTGTTGAGCATCTTTTCATATGCTTGTTTGCCATTTGTACCTTTTTTTTTTTTGGCCATACTGAGGGTCATATGGGGTCTTAGTTTCCTGACCAACGATCAAACCTGTGCTCCCTGAAGTGGAAGCATGGGGTCTTAACCACTGGACTGCCAGGAAATTCCCTGCCATCTGTACACATTCTTGGGTGAAGTGTCAGTTTCACTTTTTTTCCTATTTTTAAATTGGTTTGTTTTCTTATTGATTTTTACAAAAATACTTATTTATTTATCCCACTCCTGGGCATATATCTGGAGAAAACTTTTAATTTGAAAAGATACATGCATATCAGTGTTCATAGCAGCATTATTTACAATAGCCAAGACATGGAAGCACCTAGGTGTCCATTGACAGATGAATGGATAAAGAAGATGAGGTATATGTAAACAATGGAATGCTGTTCAGCCATAAGAAAGACTGAAATAATGCCACTTGCAGCAACATGGATGGACCTAAAGATTATCACATTAAGTTAAGTCAGACAAAGACAAATATATAATGTCACTTGTTTGTGGAATCGAAAATATGTCTTAAACAAGGATTTACCGTATAGCACAGGGAACTAGTCTCAATATCTTGGAATAACCTATAAGGAAAAAGAATATGAAAAAATAGGTTATACAGGTATGCATAACTGAATCAACTTACTGTACACCTGAAACTAACACAACATTGTAAATCAACTATACTTCAACAGAATAAAAAATAAAACTATATCTTAACACACACACACACAAAAGAAAATATACAGATGAACTTATTTATAAGACAGAAACAGACTCACAGACATAGACAACAAATTTATGGTTACCAAAGGGGGAAGGGGATGAGGCAGGGATAAATAGGAGTTTAAGATGAACAGATACAAACTACTATATATAAAATGGGCTTCCCTGGTGGCTCAGATGGTAAAGAATCTGCCTGTAGTGTGGGAGACCTGGGTTCATTCCCTGGGTTGGGAAGATCTCCTGGAGGAGGGCATGGCAACCTGCTCCAGTATTCTTGCCTGGAGAATCCCCATGGACAGAGGAGCTTGGTGGGCTACATGGGGTTGCAAAGAGTTTGACACAACTGAGTGACTAAGCACAGTGTAGCATTTATAAAATAGATAAGCAACAAGTTTCTATGGTATAGAACAGAAAACTATACTCAAATCCTGTAAGAAGCTGAAATGAAAAATACTGTGTGTGTGTGTGTATTTATATATAATTGAATCACTTTGGTGTATACCAGAAACTAACACAATGTTGTAAACCAACTATATTTCAAACAAATTTTAAAAGATTGTATCATTTAAAATATTTTCAGTCATATATCTGGGAGGCAGAAGCTTGGGCGTCATTCTTGGTGGGTTTTATTTAACAATAAGATATTTGACTTTTCAGTGTTATTTCCAGAGGAGGCATACCACTTATGTCCACCACCTCAGTATCAGTCACAAGGCCACTTCTGTCCTTTTATTATTTTTTGGCCTTATGGCATGTGAGATCTTAGTTCCCTGACCAGGAATCAAACCCACGTCCACTGCTTTAGAAGTGTAGAGTCTGAACCACTGAACTTCTAGGGAAGTCCTGCTGTCCTTTTAAAAAGAAGAAATCTATCCAAACTCCTTCATAAAAGTAGAATTTTCAAAATATTTAAAATGTAACTCATTAAAATTTGAAGTGAAACCATGTTAAGGATTTTATTCCATTTATTTATTAGTGAAGGAACCAGGAAGGTGACAAAGGTGGTTCTGAGAACATTTTGAGGGTCTAGGTCTTTATACATATTTTGAACAAGTATTAGAGTAAGATTGCTAGGTCAGATTTTAAAAGCCTGGTTTATTTCCAACAGGACAATAAGTTATAATCTTTGGTATTGTCTTTTTTTCATCCAGATGGAAATTATTTGTATCCCTACAGGATGAAAATTTATAGGTTAACATGTATTCGTACTAAGTCTAGGACTTTGAATCAACAGTAAATAATGAGTCATACAAAGTACAATCTCTTTATATAATTAAATAATCCTTGGGAGGACCTTTTAAACACCATCCTCATATAACGTTGAAAGGATATGCCACCTATGATTTTGCCTTACTCCCATGTTGTAAATAATCATTCTTAACATACTGTATCACAAAGTTTTAAAATATATGTTTCAAAATAATAACTTTTAGGTTCAGTTATGGTAACCTTATTTCTGTGCTGGAATGGTAAAGAATCTGCCTGCAGTGCAGAAGATAAGTGTTCGATCCCTGGGTCGGGGAGATCCCCTGGCGTAGGAAATGGCAACTCACTCTAGTGTTCCAGAGAGGAGCCTGGCAGGTTATGGTTCACGGGCTGGCAAAGAGTCAGACATGACTTACCAACTAACACTTTCACTTTATTTCATTTGCAAGTAAACTAATGATAAAAGTCTCCAGACCAAAAAACAACAACAAAAAAACCCCTCTAGATTTTAACCAATAGGAACAATATAACATCATCTTACAGGCCTACTATGGCAAAGATTAGAAGAGAAAAAAATGTTTATCCTATGTGAGGACTTTTTATAGGTTGTAAATGAACTCCTTGAAGATAGGCTCTGAACTTAATTTTTATCCTTCAATAATGAGTCCCCCGCACCTAATTCAGAATAAGTTTGGCATAAAAGAATCAATTCGCTGAATCAGTTCAGTTCAGTCATTCAGTTGTGTCTAACTCTTTGCGACCTCATGGACTGCAGCATGCCAGGCTTCCCTGTCCATCACCAATTCCCAGAGCTTACTCAAACTCATGTCCATCGATCGCGTCAGTGATGCCATTCAACCATCTCATCCTCTGTTGTCCCCTTCTCCTCCCGGCCTTCAATTTGCTGAATAACAGTGACTAAATAAATGAGTAATATGTCAAAACTGAGAACCTGAGTTGTCTAAAATTCCTTTACATTGTATGTTTGACTAGGTTAAAAACAATTGTGTGCCAGCCCCAGGATATTAATTAGACCATCTGTCTAACTCTCAGAACACAAGGCTCAGTACCTGGAGAAACCTTTTACCCATCTCTTTTGGGAATGACGACATGTCTTCACCGGAAAATGCTACAGCAGAGTCTGGTAGGTTCTTACGCACTGTGCACTGTGGTGGGTGCGGGGAGCAGGAGAGTTAGAGCAGTGCTTCTCAGACTGTAAATATGTATGAACCATCTGTGAATTTGTTAACCTGCACATTCTGATTCACTATGTCTGTGGTGGGGCCCAAGGTTCTGCATCTCTTAACAAGCCACCGTGCTGAGAATAGCAAGGATTAGACTCTTACGTTTTATTTTACTCTGATTAAATAATGTTTATTTCTGATCGTAGGTATAATATATATGTATTGCAGAAATACCTATGTACTTTAGAAAGTATATAAAACCACAAAAACATGAAGGATTTTGTATATAATACTAATGCAGTGTTTTAATTAGATGCTAACTGTCCCCAGCTGACCCATGTTGTCATTGTTGTGCGTGCCTCACACATTAGTAGCTTCCCATCAGTTTTCAACATTTCTTTTGTACCTTTTTTCATTCTTTCCTTGTTCAGCTTAGCCCCTGGTTGCTCTTCTACACTGCCTCCCTGTAATCAGTGTGGGTGTTGCTCCCTCCCCCTAGAGTTTTAAGCCAGAGCTCTACATATGCTGCTGTTCTAGCCTTGCAGGTCTGACTCCAGGAGTATTCTGGTCCTGTTTGCAATCTGAAAGGCCTGAGGCCGCTTTCTTTCTCATTGTGATATTACTTATTCATAACATGTATGTTGTTTCCAGTTTTTGTTCCCTTTGATTATAAATACTATTACTGATTTATTAATAATATTTATAGATTTTGTTCTTTCGTTGAATTCTTTTCTTTAGGATGTGTGCTAAGTCGCTTCAGTCTTGTCCAACTCTTTGCAGTCCCACAGACTGTAGCCTGTTAGGCTCTTTTGTGCATGGGATTCTTCAGGCAAAAATACTGGAGTGGGTCGCCATGCCCTCCTCAAGGGGATCTTTCTGACCCAGTGATCGAACCCGCATCTCTTATGTCTCCTGCATTGGCAGGCAGGTTCTTTATCACTAGTGCCACCTGGGAAGCCCAATTTATTCTTTCGGATAAATTCTCCAGATGGGGATCCTTGAGCTGATGGATCTGAATTTTGTATTAATTTTTATTATTAGAGGAGTTTAAATCACATTACCAGCAATATATTGGTTATACTGTAATCTCACCACATTTGGTGTTATCATAGCAAAAAGAAGTGTGGTTAACTTACTTGTTTTGAAATGATGCCTTGAGCTTTCTTTAATTTACATTACTGTGTTTACTGTCCAGGATTATTTATTTCCTTTTGTGTAACCTGATTTTTTTAAAAATCTGCTTGATACTTTTCCCATTTTAAGCTAACTGTGCACTAACCATTCTATCAATTATCTTCTGACCTTCTATTTGAGAACCTGATGAAATTTAAATTTTAAAGGAATCTTTTAAAATATAATTTGACTCAGCCTCTTTCGTATTACATCCTACGCACTCCATGACTTTGTTTTAAAATCTGGGCAAAGGACAAAAAACAGCATACGAAGAATACTTGTCATTAATTTTCTTAAGACACTTGCAAATTAATATGCAAGTGGCCCAACTGGGTGTGCTTTCTTGAAAGAAATTAAAGTAAAATTAGCAATTCTCATATTTTATTGGTAGAACTGTTCAGATTCTGAATGTATTTTTCTCTATTCAAAAAGAACTATATTATGTTATAGTAATTTATAGTTTTATTCTTTATTGCCACTTAGTGAATTATCTCTTTTCTCAAGGATAGAGAATGCTTTGTAAAATTGAAAAGTTAGACATATGGATGAATTTAAAATCCCAAATAAGAGAGAGACAAAGCAAGAGCCAAACTGCTTTATTATTTTTAAAATTTGTATCGGGGTGTAGTCGATTTGCAGTATTGTGTAGTTTCAGGTGTGCAGCAGGGTGAATCGGTTATACACATATCCACTCTTTTTCGGATTCTTTCCAGTATAGGCCATGGCATGGTGCTGAGTGGAGGTCGCCGTGCTCTGCAGCAGGTCTCTATTAGTTATCTGTCTCATATAGAGTTGTCTGTGTCATCAGTCTCAGTCTTCCAGTTTACCTCTTCCCCCACTCACTTCCAGGTAACCATACGTTTGTTTTCTACATGCTCTATTTCCGTTTTGTAGATAAGTTCATTTGTACCCTTTTTTTAGATTCCCACATATAAGCAATATCATATGATATTTGTCTTTCCCTGTCTAACTTCACTCACTATGACGGTCTCTAGGTCTCTCCATGTTGCTACAAGTGGCATTATTTTGTCCTTTTTTATGGCTGGTAATAAATGGTAATAAGATGTAATAAATATAATAAGATGTAATAAGTGGTAATAAAGATGGTAATACTCCATCTTATACATGTGCCACATCTTCTTTATCCATTCCTCTTTTGATGGACATTTATTGTAGGTTGCTTCTGTTGTATTCCTTTTAAACCACAGAAATCTTTCATTAAGCTGCTTTCCTAGATTTTCATTTGTTTTGATTATGCTTTAAACATATTACTTTTAAAGTCTTTGTTAATGCCAACATCTAGAACTCCTGTATGTCTGTTTCTGTTATCTGTTATTTCTCTCATTTCAGTGTTGAGAATGTATTGGATGGATAGTAAGTGTGAAAATAGCAGGCTTGTTAAGAGGCATTGGCAGTAATTAAGACAAATGGTGACAACTTGGACAATGGTTAGTGGCATCAGAAGAGGAGAGAAATATTCAAGAGGTCAAAAAATAAAGCTGCTCCCATAGGTGGGAAGGGAGCAAGAAGCTCTACCTCCTAGAGGAGGGAGTAATATTAGTATATGTATATTATTTGGGATTACCTTATAAAGAAGATTTGTTTCTACTCCCCTACTTATTTTTTTATTCATTTGCTTATATCAGTATGGACTCATGCATATATATTTTATAATTTATATTATAATCTAGTTATGCTATTTACTTTGTTCAAATTGTTCCAGTCTGGGCCCTTGGGAGCTCTTTCAGGTTGACTCCTGTGTCTCTTTGACATAACCCATCCTTTTGTTTTCTGAGCATTTAATCACTTGATTGCATGATAAGATACTACAGGCTTATCTTATAATATCTGAAAGTTGTTGTCACATGTATTTTGTCCTATTTTCTGGTTGTGAATAAGTTTTGTAGCACTAAATCCCTCATGGGCAGAAGTGAAAGTCAGTGGTAGGTTATTCTAATTTTCATTTCTTTATTAACTGATGGTGGACAGTTTTTCATACATTTATTGGTCTTTAAGTATTCTTCTTCTATGAATTGCTTGTTAATAATTCTTCTAGACATTTTTTTCCATGTAACTGACTTCCGTAGCATTTGAAGCTCCTTCTTAGGTTTGAAGAGCTCACTGTTACTTAAATCTTGATATGAGGCAATAGTGGCAGTGATATCCAATGTCAAAGGCTTTAGGAAGCTATGGTGCAATTTTAACATTTATTATCAGGAGTGTTAGACTTGTATCCCACATCATTCAGAGGACCATATCTTATTGCTCAGTTTTTTTTTTTAGTGGTTAAAGGAGTTTCCCAGAGGACATGAGGTAAATTTTCTCTATTCTCAAATCAGTAATAGTTGGTTGCTCTTCTTATTGAATTTTAAGAATTCTTTATATATCCTAGATAAATTTCTTCATCAGTTATATCATTTTCCCCTAATAAATGCTTATTTTTTGATACTTTTAAATGAATATTCAAATATCAGTTTTTTTCTTATGTAAACTGTGCTTTCATGATTCCAAAATCTGTCTCTACTCTGAAATAATACGAAGAGTCTCTTCCCTTTTGTAAATTTTGATTTTTGATCTTATGCAGTGAGGAAGGGATATGACCTTTCTTTTATGGTAGGTAAATCAATTGTCCCAGCCCCATTTATTTTATTTTATTTTTCTGGTTTGTGTATTGATATGTATTGTGCAGCCTATACTTTATTTTTTTTTTAATTTTTAAAAAATTTTAATTGGAGGCTAATTACTTTACAATATTGTGGTGGTTTTGCCATACATTCACATGAATCAGCCATAGGTGTACATGTGTTCCCCATCCTGACCCTCCCTCCCACCTCCTTCCCCATCCCATCTCTCAGAATCATCCCAGTGTACCAGCCCTGAGCACCCTGCCTCATGTATGGATTTCTGTGTGTTAATTTTATATCCTGCAACTTTACTGTATTCATTAATTAGCTCTAGTAATTTTCTGGTGGAGTCTTTAGGGTTTTCTATGTAGAGGATCATATGCAAACAGTGAGAGTTTTACTTCTTCTTTTCCAATCTGGATTCCTTTTATTTCTGATTGCTGTGGCCAAAACTTCCAAAACTATGTTGAATAGTAGTGGTGAGAGTGGGCATCCTTGTCTTGTTCCTGACTTTAGGGGAAATGCTTTCAATTTTTCACCATTGAGGATAATTTTGATGTGGGTTTATCAAATGTGGCTTTTATTATGTTCCTTCTATGCCTGCTTTCTGGAGGGTTTTTTATCATAAATGAATGTTGAGTTTTGTCAAAGGCTTTCTCTGCATCTATTGAGATAATCATACAGTTTTTATCTTTTAATTTGTTAATGCGGTATATCATATTGATTGATTTGCAAATACTGAGGAGTCCTTGCATCCCTGAGATAAAGCCCACTTGGTCATGATGTATGATCTTTTTAATATGTTGTTGGATTCTGTTTGCTAGAATTTTGTTAAGGATTTTTGCACCTATGTTCATCAGTGATATTGGCCTGTAGTTTTCTTTTTTTGTGGCATCTTTGTTTGGTTTTGGTATTGGGGTGATGGTGGCCTCATAGAATGAGTTTGGAAGTTTACCTTCTGCAATTTTCTGGAAGAGTTTGCGTAGGATAGGTGTTAGCTCTTCTCTAAATTTTTGGTAGAATTCAGCTGTGAAGCCATCTGGTCCTGGGCTTTTGTTTGTTGGAAGATTTTTGATTGCGGTTTTGATTTCTGTGCTTGTGATGGGTCTGTTAAGATTTTCTATTTCTTCCTGGTTCAGTTTTGAAAAGTTGTACTTTTCTAAGAATTTGTCCATTTCTTCCAAGTTGTCCATTTTCTTGGCATATAGTTGCTGATAGTAGTCTCTTATGATCCTTTGTATTACTGTGTTGTCCCCATTTATTTTAGTATTTTCCCCAGTCTAGTCTGCACTGCCATTGTTATCAAATGGCAGATGCTCTTACATGCTTAAGACTGTTTTTGAGTCTCAGTTCCTTTATATTGACCTGCTTTTCCATCCTTACACCAATTCACACTGTTTTGATGACTTTAGCTTATAATAAGTATTGCTATCTTATAGGGTAAATACACCCAGTCTGTTCTCCTTTTCCAGAATTGTTTTTCCTGCTCTTAGATTTCTGTTTCCTAGTTTGTTTATACACACACACACGTGCGCGCGCGCGAATACCCCCACACATCCTGCTTGAATATTTATCGGATTTGCATTGAATCTGTGGTTTAATTTAGAGGATACTTACCATTATTATGATAGGAGTTTTCATTTGTATGAAATATAGATTATTTATTCTATTTTTGTAACTTTTAACAAAATTTTGCAATTTTCACTATATATTTTTGGTTTGATCTATTTCTAGTTACCTTGTATTTTTATTGCTATTGTGAATGACATATTTTCCTTTGTTGCAGTATCTGGTTGTTGGCCTACGAATGGTCCTAATTTATTGATCTCATGTCAACTCTTCCGTCAGACTTTCTTATTATTACTAGTATTTGACCTTGGAGTCTCTTTAATTTTCTATGTAGACAATTACAATATTTGCAGATAATAATTTACTTGCTTTCCCCTAGTCATTATGTCTTTAATGTTAAATAAGTAGTAGGCTTTCTTATATTTTCTTTAAAACAATGAGAATGTGTCTAAAGTTTTGCCATTAAGGATAATGTTAGTTCAGTATTTTGATTAGATAAACTTGTCTATAAATTAAAGAAGTTTTCTTCTGTTTCTACCTTGGAAGACTATTGAATTTTTCACATGATCTTTTTATGTTAAGATGATAATAGGATTTCTGTCCTTTCTTTTGTTAACATTTATTAATATGCCAATTTGCATTGATAGATTTTTGTGAAACTGAGCATACTTTGAATTCTTGAGATAAATCTTCATCTATGCATTTTTTCCACTGCATCATTTAGTAATATTTTATTTAGGACTTTTGTACCTATGTTCGTTTTTGAATTTGGCTTATAATTTTTCTTACATGTATTTTACATGCATTGTTTTCATATCAAGATTTGCTAACCTTTTAATATAAATGAAACACCAGTACTTAAAATTTTTGTTAAAACAGTTTGCATAAGAAAAAGATTTTTGTTCATTGGAAATTTGATGAAATATCATCTGGAGGTCTGTTTGGGTTCAGATTCCTTTTTTCTCCAGGGTGTGAGACTTTTTATTATTGGTTTATCTTTCTAAATAGTTATACTATTCAGACTTTCTGTATATTCTTGAGTAGATTTTGATAATTTATCATTTTATAAAAGTTACCATTTGATCAAGTTTGTCTAATTGAATTTTCTTCTTAGTTCTTAAAACGATAGTTGGATTTGTGGTTGTGCCTTTTTTTTTTCATTTTTACTGTTATAAAGTGTAGTGAACAGGTTTGTATATTTTTAAGTCTTTGATTTCAGAGAAACAACCTTTGATTTTGTTGCTTATTCTGTTATGTTAGCTTATTTTCTATTTGTTATTTTTCTTTATGATATCTTTCTGTTTTGTGAGATTTCCTCAGTTATTCTTGGCATTTGGGACTGAATACAAAACACATTTTTGTCATTTCTTCTTTTAAAAACTTTTTTGAACTATACATTTCCCCTTTAAACACTTCCTTAGATACTTCACATTAGTTTTAATATGTTGTCTTTCACTGATATTTCTTAATATATACTTAGAAAATTAATTCATATTATAGTTCATAATTTCTATTTGATTTCCTTTTTTGGCACATTCAGAAATGCATTTTTCCATTTCTACAGTACTTGTTTACTATGCTTTACTTTTTATTGTTGATTTGTTGATATGCTCTGTTACATATTTGTAAATCATAATGTTTAATGTTACCATATAAGAAAGAGTACTCTGAGTGCTCAGTTCTTCAATTCAGTTCAGTTGCTCAGTGGTGTCCGAATCTTTGTGACCCCATGAACTGCAGCATGCCAGGCCTCCCTGTCCATCACCAACTCCCGGAGTCCACCCAAACCCATGTCTGTCGAGTGGGTAATGCCATCCAACCATCCCATCCTCTGTCGTCCTCTTCTCCTCCTGCCCTCAATCTTTCCCAGCATCAGGGTCCTTTCAAATGAGTCAGCTCTTTGCATCAGGTGGCCAAAGTATTGGAGTTTCAGCTTCAACATCAGTGTTTCCAATGAACACCCAGGACTGGTGGACTGGTTAGATCTCCTTGCAGTCCAAGGGACTCTCAAGAGTCTTCTCCAACACCACAATTCAAAAGCATCAATTCTTAAATGCTCAGCTTTCTTTATAGTCCAACTTTCACATCTATACATGACCACTGGAAAAACCATAGCCTTGATTAGATGGACCTTTGTTGGCAAAGTAATGTCTCTGCTTTTTAATATGCTATCTAGGTTGGTCATAACTTTCCTTCCAAGGAGTAAGTGTCTTTTAATTTCATGGCTGCAGTCACCATCTCTAGTGATTTTGGAGCCCAGAAAAATAAAGTCAGCCACTGTTTCCACTGTTTCCCCATCTATTTGCTATGAAGTGATGGGACCGGATTCCATGATCTTAGTTTTCTGAATGTTGAGCTTTAAGCCAACTTTTTCACTCTCCTCTTTCACTTTCATCAAGAGCCTCTTTAGTTCTTCCTCACTTTCTGGTATAATGGTGGTGTCATCTGCATATCTGAGGTTATTGATATTTCTCCTGGCAATCTTGATTCCAGCTTGTGCTTCCTCCAGCCCACCGTTTCTCATGATGTACTCTGCATGTAAGTTAAATAAGCTGTATGACAGTATACAGCCTTGATGTCCTCCTTTTTCTATTTGGAACCAGTCTCTAGGATCAGAGAAAAATAACTTCCTTGGTTTCTGTGAAAGATTCTGTGGAGTGAAATTAACAGAGTAATTACCAAAAATCTTAAAATAATGCCAACAGTGAGTATCCTAGGGATGATTCGTATGACATTCTTCAATAAAGTCTAAAACAACTTTCTATGTACACTATATATTTCTGATTTATTATTAACAATATGAAATGTAAAAATGAGACTTGTGTAACACACTATTCTTTATCCAAGAAATAGACTCTGAAACAGAAGAATTGAATTCTATAGATCCCAATGCATAGGTTCTGTAGGTGGTATATATTTAGAATTTTCCTGAAGAGTACTTTACTGAGTAGTATGGAAGCAGGAACAAAGGGACTGCTCAAAAATCCACTTTCTGAGGAAAATCCTAGAGGTAGGATCATGTTTGCTAAGTTATTTTTTCAAACCAAGGAGAAAAGTGATTAACATAGGAGATTAAGATGAGGTGACTCTAAAACAGGAAAAGTAGATGGAAATTCCCCTCATGTAACTTGACCTTTCTCACTAAGTTTCAACCTGTCCTCTCTAACCCTTTACATTTAATCAGTTCTTTCCTTTTCTTTGTTCAGGAGAAGATCAGAAAGGAAAGGACTCTGATATGAAAAACTTGAATATATCTTTGCCTGTATCATCTCATGATGACCTTCCCTCATCAAGTCATGATGACCTGCATTCATCAAGTTATGAAGACCTGCATTATTCATCAGGTCATGAGGACCTGCATTCATCAAGTCAGGAAACACCTAGACTAGTGAATTATAAGGTAAACCTAGAAGAAGAGGGATCTCTGCTAATTGGCTATGTTGTTGTTGTTGTTCAGTTACCCATTCATGTCTGACTCTTTGTGACCCCATGGACTGCAGCACACCAGGCCTTCCTCTCCCTCACCATCTCCTGAAGTTTGCCCAAGTTCATGTCATTGCATCAGTGATGCCATCCAGCCATCTCATCCTTTGACAACCTCTTCTCCTGTGTAGATCTTTCCCAGCATCAGGGACTTTTCCAATGAGTCAGCTGTTCCCATGAGATGACCAAAATACTGAGGTTTCAGCTTTAGCATCAGTCCTTCCAATGAGTATTCAGGGTTGATTTGATCTCCTTGCTGTTCAAGGGACGCTCAGGAGTCTTCTCCAGCACCGCAGTTTGAAGGCATCAGTTCTTCAGTTCTCTGCCTTATTTCCAGTCCAGCTCTCACAACCATATGTGACTATTGGAAAAACCATAGCTTTGACTAGACAGACCTTTGTTGGCAAAGTAATGTCTCTGCTTTTTAATATGCTGTCTAGGTTGGTCATAGCTTTTCTTCCAAGGAGTAAGTGTCTTTTAATTTCATGGCTGCAGTCATCATCTGCAGTGGTTTTGGAGCCCAAGAAAATAAAGTCAGTCACTGTTTCCATTGTTTTCTCATCTATTTGCCATGAAGTGATGGAACCAGATGCTATGATCTTAGTTTTTTGAATGTTGAGTTTTAAGCCAGTTTTTTTTAATTTTATTTTATTTTTATTTTTTTTAAGCCAATTTTTTTTACTCTCTCTCCTCTTTCACTTTCATCAAGAGGCTCTTTAGTTCCTCTTTGCTTTCTGCCATAAGGGTAGGGTTGTCTGCATACCTGAGGTTACTGATATTTCTCCTGGCAATCCTGCTTCCAGCTTGTGCTTTATCCAGCCCAGCATTTCTCATGATGTACTCTGCATATAAGTTAAATAAGCAGGGTGACAGTATACAGCCTTGATGTACTCCTTTCCCAATTTGCAACCAGTCCATTGTTCCATGTCTGGTTCTAACTGTTGCTTCTTGACCTGCATACAGGTTTCTCAGGAAGCAAGTAAGGTGGCCTAGTATTCCCATATTTTTAAAAATTTTCCAGTTTGTTGTGATCCACACAGTCAAAGGATTTGGCATAGTCAGTAAAGCAGAAGTAGGTGGTTTTCTGGAACTCTCTTGCTTTTCTGTGATCCAGTGGATGTTGGCAATTTGATCTCTGGTTCCTCTGACTTTTTTAAATCCAGCTTGAACATTGGGAAGTTCTCAGTTCACGTACTGTTGAAACCCGCCTTGGAGAATTTTGAGCATTACTCTGCTAGCATGTGAGATGATTGCAATTGTACAGTAGTTTGAACATTCTTTGGCATTGCCTTTCTTAGGGATTGGAATGAAAACTGACCTTTTCAAGTCCTGTGGCCACTGCTGAGTTCTCCAAATTTGCTGGCATATTGAGTGCAGTACTTTCACAGCATCATCTTTTAGGATTTTAAACAGCTCAGCTGGAATTCTGCCACCTCTGCTAGCTTTGATCGCAGTGAAGTTTCCTAAGGCCCACTTGACTTTGGACTCCAGGATGTCTGGCTGTAGGTGAGTGATCACACCATCATGGTTATCTGGGTCATTAAGGTCTTTTTTGTATAGTTCTTCTGTGTATTCTTGCCACCTTTTCTTAATATCTTTGCTTCTGTTAGGTCCATACTGTTTCTGTCCTTTATGAAAAGGGAAATACATTTTCATCTTGTGGATGCCTTGCATTTTTTTCTTATCTAATCTGTTGGAGCTTTGGGACTTCCATCATGTTACTGTCCTAATATTCACTTCCAGTAGGTTCCAGAATTAAGAGATAAAAATCAGTACCAAGAGCAGGAACTGTCTCCCCCACTTTCCCAATTTGATCCCACTGCCACTCAGGGCTGGCAGTTGTGCTCCTGCTTTGAAAAAATCATTGTAGTTTGATTGTTCTCTTATGTAGAAGTCTATCCATCCCTCTGTGACATGTAAGATGGCCACATCAAAGCAACCATCACATTTGTGGCTGGCAGTCTTTCTTAGTGTAATCCAGGGTTCTCAGTTCTGCTGTTGATACTCTTCTCTGATCTGAATGATTTTCTACTTGGAGAAATATTTGGAAGTGAGAAACTTCATAGAATGTCTTGAGTAGATCCTTTACATAACTATACTTGACTGTCTTCTAGAACTGAGTATATCTTATTTTTTAAATTTTTAAAAAATTATCTATTTAAGGAAAACGTATATGATTTTTTTGAGGAACTGAGTATATTTTATGGTTTGGATTTTTCCTCTGTATTTTATGACTTGAGTTTTCTAGGATGAGTTACAATACTCTTTAAAGTTTCCTCTTAGAAAAGAATATCTTAGAATACTTCTGGGTGTTTTTAGAATATGTTGTGAAAATCAGCTAGTTTTATTAGAATTTGCCTTGCTTACACTTCATGAATTAATTTGGTGTTATAGTGACTTGATAACCTTTCAGTTATGATGCTGTTCCTAGGAATAGTTTAGACTTCATAGACTTGTGTGTTGATGATTAGATTGAGTAGATAGATAAATAAATTTTTATTCCAACACTGATTTTAAAGGTGAAAAACTAAGTCCCGGGGAGCTGAAATGATTTGTCTGTGATCATATAGCTCTTCAAGTCACAGAAAAAAGACTAGAAACCAGGCTTCAATCTCTTAGCATGACTATTTTCAAGTTTCACTCATAAATCTTTGGCATATGTAGTGCACAACAATTAACTTAGGCTCCTTGGAAAAATGTATTCAATCTTTTCTTTGATATTAATTTGACAAAAAGAGCACTCTCCAAAAAGACCCGGCATCTTGATAATTTAAAGTGTTTCTCTTTGTGCCTTCTTGGCATTGTTAACCAAATCACATTTCATTCCATCAAAGACATGTTAGAGTCCTGAGTGAGCCTTATTTGAATTACAGCTATCTAGAACAGTTTGCTTCTTTGATAAATATAATCTAGTTTATTTTGAAGCATGGCTTGAAGTATATCTCAGGTTTAAATTATGCTGGGACTTCTCACTCAGGTTATGTCACTTTTTCTTAGCAAATGAGTTTAATACAAATGGTTTTTTAGCATGTCTTGTTGGAGATGGGAGGGATCTTGTCAAAGTGTAAGCGTGGCACCATTTCTTTTTTGCATTTTTTTTTCTTGGGATTTGTCTTGATCCCTGTCTTGTGTACAATGTCACAAACCTCGGTTCATAATTCATCAGGCACTCTCTCTATCATATCTAGTCCCTTAAATCTATTTCTCACTTCTGCTGTATAATCGTTAGGGATTGATTTAGGTCATACATGAATGGTCTAGTGGTTTTCCCTACTTTCTTCAATTTAAGTCTGAATATGGCAATAAGGAGTTCATGATCTGAGCCACAGTCAGCTCCCAGTCTTGTTTTTGCTGACTGTATAGAGCTTCTTCATCTTTGGCTGCAAAGAATATAATCAATCTGATTTCAGTGTTGACCATCTGGTGATGTCCATGTGTAGGGTCTTCTCTTGTGTTGTTGGAAGAGGGTGTTTGCTATGACCAGTGAGTTCTCTCGGCAAAGTGCTATTAGCATAAAGAATAGCAAGGAGAGATAAGAAAGCCATTCTCAGTTATCATTGCAAAGAAATAGAGGAAAACAATGGAATGGGAAAGACTAGAGGTCTCTTCAAAAAATTTAGAGATACCAAGGGAACATTTCATGCAAAGATGGGCTCAATAAAGACAGAAATGGTATGGACCTAACAGAAGCAGTATGGATCTAACAGAAGATACTAAGAAGATGTAGTAAGAATACACAGAAGAACTATACAAAAAAGATCTTCACAGCCCAGATAATCACGATGGTGTGATCACTCACCTAGAACCAGACATCCTGGAATGTGAAGTCAAGTGGGCCTTAGGAAGCTTCACTACGAACAAACCTAATGGAGGTAATGGAATTCCAGTTGAGCTATTTCAAATCCTAAAAGATGATGCTGTGAAAGTGCTGAACTCAATATGCCAGCAAATTTGGAGAACTCAGCAGTGGCCACAGGACTTGAAAAGGTCAGTTTTCATTCCAGTCTCTAAGAAAGGCAATGCCAAAGAATGCCCAAACTACCACACAATTGCACTCATCTCACATGCTAGCAGAGTAATGCTCAAAATTCTCCAAGCCATGCTTCAACAATATGTGAACTGTGAACTTCCAGATGTTCAAGCTGGTTTTAGAAAAGGCAGAGAAACCAGAGATCAAATTGCCAACATCCGTTGGATCATCATAAAAACAAGAGAATTCCAGAAGATCATCTACTTTTGCGTTATTGACTATTCCAAAGCCTTTGACTGTGTGGATCACAATAAACTGTGAAAAATTCTTCAAGAGATGAAAATACCAGACCACCTGACCTGCTTCCTGAGAAATCTGTATGCAGGTCAGGAAGCAACAGTTAGAACTGGATGTGGAACTGCAGACTGGTTCCAAATAGGATAAGGAGTACGTCAAAGCTGTATATTGTCACCCTGCTTATTTAACTTATATGCAGAGTACATCATGAGAAACGCTGGGCTGGAAGAAGCACAAGCTGGAATCAAGATTGCCAGGAGAAATATCAATAACCTCAGATATGCAGATGAAACCACCCTTATGTGAGAAAGTGAAGAACTAAAGAGCCTCTTGATGAAAGTGAAAGAGGAGAGTGAAAAAGTTGGCTTAAAGCTCAACATTCAGGAAACTAAGATCATGGAATCCGGTCCCATCACTTCATAGCAAATAGATGGCTAAACAGTGGAAATAGTGACAGACTTTATTTTTCTGGGCTCCAAAATCACTAGAGATGGTGACTGCAGCCATGAAATAAAAAGACGCTTGCTCCTTGACAGAAAAGTTATGACCAACGTAGACAGCATATTAAAAAGCAGAGACATTATTTTGCCAACAAAAATCCATCTAGTCAAAGCAATGGTTTTTCCAGTAGTCATGTATGGATGTGAGTGTTGGACTATAAAGAAAGCTGAGTGCTGAAGAATTGATGCTTTTGAATTGTGGTGTTGGAGAAGACTCTTGAGAATCCTTTGGACTTCAAGGAGATCCAACCAGTCCATCCTGAAGGAAATCAGTCCTGAATGTTCATCAGAAGGACTGATGTTGAAGCTGAAACTCCAATACTTTGGCCACCTGATGTGAAGAGCTGACTCATTTGAAAAGACCCTGATGCTGAGAAATATTGAAGGTGGGAGGAGAAGGGGGTGACAGAGGATGAGACGGTTGGATGGCATCAGCGACTTGATGGACATGAATTTGAGAAAACTCTGGGAGTTGTTGATGGACAGGGAATCCTGGCGTGCTGCAGTCCATGGGGTCGCAAAGAGTCAGACATGACTGAGCAACTGAACTGAACTGAACTGATATCATATTAATGGATAATAAGACTTAATATAATGAAGATAACAGTTTTTCTTAATTTGAATTACAAAGTTAATTTAACCTAGTTTTAATACAGATTTAAAATTTTGTGTGTTTGTAGGTGAGGGAGAGAGAGATTTAATCAGCTGAATCAAACTTACTTGGGGAAACAGAAGGCCAAAAATATGCAGTATTAGGAAAGGAAGGCAAAATGTATATGTGGTGGAATGAGAACTGAGATAACTGCAGATTATCAAGAGTCATTATAAACCTTAAGAATTGAGGAAATGTGGTAGTAATTTAGGAAGTGGCAAATAAGACAGATGAAACTGCTTAGAGATTACAGAAGATGACCTATGCATATATGGGAACTTTTTCTGTGACAGGTGGTATTGTGGATAGAATGGTCTGTGCAGTTTATGGTGTGGGTACAATTGGTTATTCCAAGAGGAAAAATAGTGCTTTGAACTGTTAAAACTAAAGACTCACACACAGCAGCCAGACAGTGGTGATAGGTTGTACTGAAAGGGTTTTTCTTTTAAAATTTGGGGTGAAGGTGTGGCATAAAAAGATAAAGTCCCATTTACTAGTGAAATCACAGCGTGATGAATTCAGGGACTGGCTAGTGATGCAGTTCAGTTCAGTCACTCAGTCATGTCCGATTCTCTGTGACCCCGTGGACTGCAGAACGCCAGACTTCCCTGTCCATCGCCAACCAGACCAGCTTGTGATTTATCCAGTCTGGCATTTTCCCATGATGTACTCTGCATATAAGTTAAATAAGCAGGGTGATGATAAACAGACTTGTACTCCTTTCCCAATTTTGAACTAGTCTGTTTTTCCATTCCAGTTCTTACTGTTGCTTCTCGATCTGCATACAGGTTTCTTAGGAGACAGGTAAGGTGATATGGTATTCCCACCTCTAAGATTTTTCCAGTTTGTTGTGATCCTCACAGTGAAAGGCTTTCTGTAGTCAATGAAGCAGAAGTAGGTATTTTTCTGGAATTCCCTTATTTTCTCCATGATCCAACAAATGTTGCCAATTTGATCTTTGGTTCCTCTGCCTTTTCTAAACCCAGCTTGTACATCTGGAAGTTCTCAGTTCATGTACTGCTGAAGCCTAGCTTGAAGGGTTTTGAGCATAACCTTACTAGTATGTGAACTGAATACAATTAGGGTAGTTTGAATATTCTTTGACCTTGCCCTTCTGACCTTTTCCAGTCCTGTGACCAGTGCTGAGTTTTGCAAATTTGCTGACATATTGAGTGAAGCACTTTAACAGCATCCTCTTTTAAGATTTAAAATAGCTCAGCGGGGATTCCATCACCTCCACTAGTGGTTATTATGTGAAGTTAAAACTTAATAAGTTATATGTTTTGACTTATCCTGCAAAACGAATATGCTTGATAAGAGTTCTAGGTAGTTATTCCATTAATATCTTGCATTTAAAATTGATTGTGCTTGGGTCCATGTTCTAGAATGTAAGCTGTACATATGCCCACAAGCATATATATACCCACCAGAAATATTTCAAGTCTAGGGAGTTTTGTGAAATTAGGCAAAACACATACACATGAATATGGACTAAGAAGAGGGGAAAGGATTAATGTTTCGCAAAATAAGAATCATCAAAAGACACTTCAAAAAAGATGACAAGACATAACACAGTATATGGCTGGAGATGCTGCATAAGAAATAGGTGGGAGCTGAGGGTGGAAAATTAGGCAGAGTCCAGACCATGGCAGGCCTTCTGGACTTTGGACCTGCTGTTCCTTTTGCTCAGGATGCTTTCCTGTCTCTTTGTCTAACTTTCCTTCTATCTTTTAGGTACATGGTGATTAAGTATCACCATAGTTTGTTACTTCATTATTGTTTATCACAGGTGTAGCTTTTATATGTTTGCTTGTGTATTTTCTCTTTCCCCATGAGAATGCATACATTTCACAAGGGCAGAACACATCATGCCTCTTATTCAGTGTTTTATCTGTAGCACTTAGAACAGTATCTGCATGTATTTGGACCCCAGAAAAGAACTGTCAGATGAGTGGGTTAATTGAAGCAGAATTGAGGACAAAAATATTGATTACTGAATCTTTATTTTAATGTTATTTTTTCCTTTAATTATATTCAATTTATTTACCAGTGGTCTGGGTACTGTACAGGACAGTGCGAAGTCAACAATGTGGACTAAAGTCCATTTAGTAGTACAAAATTTCAGGACAGAGACATACCTAGAGTTACTGGATTAACTAAGGGTTAATTAACTAAGGGTTTTGAGCATAACCCTTAAATTACATTACCCTTACATTACCATTAAATTACACAAGCACTGAAATAAAGATAAATAGTGTGTTAGTAACCTTATATTAACAATAAGCTAAATGAGATAAGCACTCATTATAAGAATCTCCTCTGGGCTGCAATAATAATTTTTTTTTTTAAGGAAAAATAAGCTTTCTTTTTATGAACTTCTGGAAAATAACTTGGAAGATTAAAACTTGGGTGATTCAATAGAAATAATTTATATGTGCATGGTACTCTACATGCTGTTTTGATGGATTGGAAAATATTTAAAGGGAGATATACATTTCAAGTGATTTTCTAAGAGTAGAAATCACACCATGATTGTGATTTAATTCTATTATTGAAGACCTTATTGCTCTTCTTGAGAAGCTATAAAAATCATTTTCTCTTAAACTATTGATTCCTAAAATATAGCTGTATTTTTTTTCATACACCTATAGGTTTTTCAAAATGAAGTTAACTCAAGGAAGCTAAAAGTCTTTCTTCAAGATTTCCAACATAGTGATGATTTTGAAGATCAGTTTAAAGATGAGGCTGAAAGGTATAACTCATATGACTATTTAGTAAGTTTTCTGCTTATTCATATTCATAGCTAGACCTTTGAGTGGAGGCTGAATAAAGGCCCTCAAAGGTTTGATTAATTTTAAAAATATAGTACTTTGTAGTAAGTACAATCTGACTTATCTAGAAATAGGATGTATTTATGACCTCATAAATATGATATTAACACAAGAAAAAGGTATTCCTAAAGAATTCAGTTTCTCTATCATCTCAACAATTACCCAGTTCCGAAACCTTTGTAAGTGTGTTTGGAGTTCTTGGATGGGGCAGTGTACTTGAAGTAAGGTAAAGCTTAGTACACAACTAAGTTTTATAAGACATTACATGTTTCCAGAAAGAAAATAATGTATACTAGAAATGGAACTATTAGCATGGTGAATACTATATATGAAAAAAATTTTTAAACTTGAAGAAAAAGTAAATTTCTATTAGAAACAAAAGAAACAGCAACTTTAATGCTTATAAAATATTCAAATTTAGGCGTTATGTACAAAGACATTAAATAAGAAAATATTTTATCGAGTTATATTTTCTTAGAGGTTTGTAAGTAATATTAGCTACAGTCACTGGAAGAGCACTGCATAATAATGTGTATAGTATACAGTTGTATAAACAACTTTCAGAAGTGCATTAAATGAATAATAAGTAACATTAATTCGAAAGTGTTTTGAGATAATCTTATATGTTACTAATGTATACTAATTATTAGATACTAATTACATACTAAGCACTGTATACAAATACAAAATATTAATAGTTCTTGTTCTGTAGTTTATAATTGGAGCCCAGACACATAAAAGACAAAGTTAAATACAGTAGTAAATATTGTTATAGAGTCAGAGTCCAAGGATTGTGGGTACAGAAAACAGAAAACTTTCCAAGGGGGAGAGTTCTCTACCAGCTGCTTTGAGGAAAAGATATTTTGGTTGGATTTGGGATCTTAAATAAACAGAGATTCAGCAGGTGAAAAGCAAAGGAAGAAAATTTCAAGCTGTGGGAAGAAGTCTGAGCAAAAATTAGGAGCCGTGAAAATATCTTACTATTGGTGAGAAATGTTATATGTCAAGAGTTATAGGATATACGTTAACTGGAATGCCAGGAAGCTTGGGAAGATGAGAGGCAGAATAAAAAATATAATGTGGGCCATAGTTTGAATGAACTGAATATATGTGAAACCAAAGAGTACACATTTTATTCAGTCTGTTAGAATGAAAATGAAGCGCAGATGGAGTCTTTTTGCATCTTCCTATCTGTCTGTCAGTCATCTGTCTATCTGTCATCTATCAAGAAGGAGGCTTGATGGTGAGATAACTGGTAGAAAATGGAGAACAAGCAGATGTTTACACTAACTCAAGAAAAGGGGGAGGAACAAAGAGTTAGAAACCTGTTATTACCCGCAGAAACAAAAGGAAAAGGCATTTACTTTGTTAAGGCTGAGGCATAAAGTACATGAAGGAAATTAATAGAGATTAGGACAGAAAAGTAGGCAAGGGTGAGACTATTAGCCTCCGGAATTTATGAGTTCAGTGAGGAGCCTGAATTTATCCTGAAGTTGGTGGGCAAGTATAACACTTAAATTTTCATTTAGGGGAGAATTTTCTCAGGAATTGGAGAGCAGACCCAGAAATCAAATTAGGAGACTTTTGCTAAATGGGGTTGCAAATGAAAATGCAAAAAGAGCCAAACTGATAGCATAAGTGAGTAAATTGAGTAGTGAGAAGTTGGAAAAGAAACAGAAAGGAAATGTGGGCTGGTATTTGAGAACCTGTTAGAGTATATAGAACAGTATTTTGATGGAGATAGAAAGATTAAAGGGTTTCCTATTTTTAAGGTAAGAGAGAATCAATTGATTCATATCTATTCTTATGATTTGGAAGAATTTGTAGGTAGGGAGAAATTAGTTATATATAAGAAAATATTCAACATTCGAGAAACTAAGACCATGGCATCTGGTCCCATCACTTCATGGGAAATAGATGGGGAAACAATGAAAACAGTGACAGACTTTATTTTGGAGGGCTCCAAAAGCACTGCAGATGATGACTGCAGTCATGAAATTAAAAGATGCTTGCTCCTTGGAAGAAAAGCTATGACCAACCTAGACAGCATTTTGAAAAGCAGAGACATTACTTTGCCAAGAAAGGTCCATCTTGTCAAAACTATGGTTTTTCCAGTAGTCATGTATGGATGTGAGAGTTGGACTATAAAGAAAGCTGAGTGTGGAAGAATTGATGCTTTTGAACTGTGGTGTTGGAGAAGACTCTTGAGAGTCCCTTGGACTGCAAGGAGATCCAGCCAGTCAATCCTAAAGGAAATGAGTCCTGAATATTCATTAGGAAGGATTTATGCTGAAGCTGAACTCCAGTACTTTGGCCATCTGATGCAAAGAACTGACTCATTTGAAAAAACCCTGATGCTGGGGAAGATTGAAGGGAGGAGGAGAAGGGGACGACAGAGGATGAGATGTTTGGATAACATCATCAACTCGATGGACATGAGCTTGAGCAAGCTTGGGGAGTTGTTGATGGACAGGGAATCCTGGCATGCTGCAGTCCATGTGGTCGCAAAGAGTCGGACTTGACTGAGCGACTGAATTAAGGTGAACTGAACTGAAGAAAACATAATTTTAGAAAAATGTCTCAGAGGAGACAGCATAGAGTTGAAAACTTGAAAGGATTAATTCTGAACATGGAGAAAACAAGGAATAATGAAGAATGCTGATGCACTTAAGTGTACATTTTTAAAGAGAGTAAGTTGAAAAAGTTTTTACTTTCTGGCTTACATTTCATAGTAGTGGCTGCATTGTTACTAAAGCAGAGGATTGAGAAAGGTAGTACATGAGAATGGTAGCTCAGAAATTGGGAATGGTAGAGGAAACGGAATAGAAACATACCAGTGTTTTCCAAATGGTTCTCTGCTGATACTAGAAAGCCCGGTGACCCCAGTACTTTTTTTCTACCACAGCCTGGATAAAGGACGAAAGAAGATGAATAGGGGGCTTGATCTAAGGCGGCTGGTTTGCAAGCAAAGTGAAAGCTGAAGTTGGAGTTTGTGATCAGACGTTGGGACTTTGGAATTATCTCTTTGAAAGTGGGCCAGTTCCTGGGGTTGACAACGGAAGCGGGTGGTTGAGCTGAAATGGAGGTGAAATAGTTAATATAGATTATCAGAGATTCTCTCTTAAATACACCTACATTCTCTAAGCCATGGACAAATATAAATTTCTTTTCTAGTGAGAATGTCGGCACCTTGCGGAAAACCAGTAGCTTCTTTCTAAAGCAGAAGTGGAGCAGTGAGGATGAAGAGTTTGCAGGGCCTTCCCATCCTGAGATTCCTACACTCCAGGGTATGACCTCATCCCATTTTGTTAGCAGATTCTTGATGAGGCTATATTTCAGAGGTATGCGCAGAGAAATTTCTAATAGCAATGCAGGAAAAGAGCTAGGAAAAACTTTTTCAAAAGGGGAAAAGATTATTTTCTAGGATTTTCCTTTAAAAATGAAGAAACTGTTCCATACCTCACATTAATAAAGGGTACATTTCTATTCTTTCTTTAAGTATTTTAGTATAGCAAACATGTCAGTTTAATAAAATGAGCTGTGTATTTCTTAACAACTTGTATAGATTAAATATGACCTGCTTCTTCATTTTCTTAATTTGACTTCGTTGCACAGTGGTTACTTTGTAAGTAAAATAATAACTTTTTTTTTGGATTATACATTATCATATGTGGGAAAAAAGAAAATATAGGTATGAATAATAAAGTAAACCATAATACTGTCTCTTCCTTCTCTCAGCATTTTTTTTTTCCCCCAGCAAGGCTAGAACACAGTGAGAAGCCAAATGGGTGTTTCTGTTTGGGGTGGAAGATGATCAAAATCGGTTCAAACGGGAATTTTGTCTGCTCCTTTGGCTTCCTGCACTGTAGGCGGATTCTTTACCAGCTGAGCTACCAGGGAAGGGCTTCCCGGGTGGCTCAGAGGTTAAAGCGTCTGCCTGCAGTGCAGGAGACCTGGGCTCAATCCCTGGGTCAGGAAGATCCCCTGGAGAAGGAAATGGCAACCCACTCCAGTATTCTTGCCTGGAGAATCCCATGGACGGAGGAGCCTGGTAGGCTTCAGTCCACGGGGTCACAAAGAGTCGGACATGACTGAGCGACTTAACTTTAACCTTAACTTGGCTTCCTAGTGTCTACTCCCTGGTGGTTCAGATGGTAAAGCGTCTGCCTCCAATGTGGGAGACCTGGGTTCAATCCCTGGGCCAGGGAAGATCTCCTGGAGAAGGAAATGGCAACCCACTCCAGTATTCTTGCCTGGAGAATCCCATGGATGGAGGATCCTGGTAGGCTACAGTCCACAGGGTCACAAAGAGTCGGACACGACTGAGTGACTTCAGTTCCCTTCTGGGCTTCGTAGAGATACTTGTGGGAAATTTTAGGATTTCTGTGACTGCCTCTCCCCACCAACAGTTCCTCATTTTCACCTCTAGAAAGAGTTTTTGGATATAATAGGGTTCCAAGACAAGATGAGTTTCTCAGGGCAGTGCAGATTCTTAGAAACTTCTACCTCTTCTTTATGCCCATTCTTTTGTTTAATTGCTTCTTGTGTATTTTTGCTGGTATTTACTTGACTTTTGTTATATGATTTGGCTTTGGAAAGAGATTTCACTTAGGCATTTTACCTCAGAATTCTTCTTTTTTTAAAAAATGAGAGTCCTTTTATGTATCAGGATTTCTGTTTTTCTGGCTGTGTTGGGTCTTAGTTGCAGCATGTGGGATCTTTGTTGTGGCACCAGACTTCTCTCTAGTTGTATGCTTGGGCTCCAGAGGGTATGGACTTTGTAGTTTGTGATATGCTGTCTCTCTAGTTGAGGCACGTGGGCTCAGTAGTTGAGGTGTGTGGGTTTAGTTACTCTGAGGCATGTGGGAACCAGGTTCCCCAACCAGGGATCGAACCCCCTGCATTGGAAAGAAGATTCTCAACCATCAGACCACTAGAAAAATCCCTCAAAATTCATATTAAAAAAAAATTATTTTAATATTGACTTTCTAGATTTATGGCATTTTGACCAGTGTACATGATCTTTAAAATTTTAGATATTTAGAATCTAGATTATTGACCTGACCTAAAAGACCATTAGTTTTTCAGAAAATTTCCATATGTACTATTAAATAGAATGTATTCTCTTTTGTTATGATTGGTTACAAGTATATAGCTATATAATACAGATCTATATCTGTAGTATAATATATCATTATTGTTTTTGTTGTTGTTCAGTCGTTCAGTCACGTCCAACTTTTTGCAACCCCATAGACTGCAGCATGCCAGACTTCCCTGTCCTCCATCATCTCCCTGAGCTTGCTCAAACTCATGTCCATTGAGTCGGTGATACCATCAAATTACTTACAATTGTATATAACATATAGAGATATATGTTATACATTTATCTTAGTGCTATCAATTATATCATATAGATCCTCTTAATCTTTGTGATGTGTATGTGTGTATGCACATGTGCATGCTTGATCTGTTTTAGAATTAGAGTTAGAGGTGTATTAGACTCTGCATATATTCTCATCTCAGATTCCAGGGTCCAGGGACTTCTAAACACTTGGTCCCAGGGAGGACAAAAGTTCTTTCTTTTTCCCATCCATGTCTTGTATGTGTTTTGTTTTTGTCCAGTCACTCAGTTGTGCCTGATGCTTTGTGAGCCCATAGACTGCAGCATGCCAGGCATCCCTGTCCTTCTGTATCTCCCAGAGTTTGCTAAAACTCACGTCCATCGAGTCAGTGATGCTATCCAACCATCTCATCCTCTGTTGCCTGCTTTACCTCCTGCCCTGTCTTTCCCAGCATCAGCGTCTTTTCCAATAAGTCGGCTCTTAGCATCAGGTAGCCAAAGTATTGGAGTTTCAGCTTCAGCAGAAGTCCTTCCAATGAATATTCAGGACTGATTTCCTTTAGGATTGACTGATTTGATCTCCTTGTTGTCCAAGAGACTCTCAAGTCTTCTCCAACACCACAGTTCAAAAGCATCAATTCTTTGGCTCTCAGCCTTCTTTATGGTCCAGCTCTCACATCTATACATGACTTACTGGAAAAACCATAACTTTGACTATATCAGCAAAAGCAATGTCTCTTTGTCAGCAAAGTAATGTCTCTACTTTATAACGTACTGTCTAGGTTTGTCATAGCTTTTCTTTCAAGGAGCAAGCATCTTTTAATTTCATGGCTGCCATCACTGTCTGCAGTGCTTTTGGAGCCCTCCAAAATAAAGTCTGTCACTGTTTCCATTGTTTCCCATTTATTTGCCATGAAGTGATGGGACCAGATGCCATGATCTTCATTTTTGAATGTTGAGTTTTTTTCACTCTCCTCTTTCACCTTCATCAAGCGGCTCTTTAGTTCCTCTTTGCTTTCTGACATTAGGTTGGTGTCATCTGCATATCTGAGGTCGTTGATATTTCTCCCAGCAATCTTGATTCCAGCTTGTACTTCATCCAGCCCAGCATTTCGCCTGATGTACTCTGCATATAAGTTACATAGCAAGGTGACAATATACAGCCTTGATGTACTCCTTTTCCAATTTGCAGCCAGTCCATTGTTCCATGTCTGGTTCTAATTGTTGCTTCTTGGTCTGCGTACAGGTTTCTCAGGAGGCAGGTAAGATGGCCTGATATTCCCATCTCTTTAAGAATCTTCCACAGTTTGTTGTGATCCACGCAAAGAATTTAGCATAGACAATGAAACAGAAATAGATGGTTTTCTGGAATTCCCTTGCTTTTTCTATGATCCAACAGATGTTGGTAATTTGATCTCTGGTTCTTTTGCCTTGCTTGCCTTGGCATAATTGTCAATATATATAGTCAGTCACATTGTAAAACAGATCACTTCTCAGTCTATCATATCTGTTATATTTATAATGCAATGGTTTTTTCTAAGAATAGTGGATTTTGTGTAATTTCAAGGTGTGTAGTCATGATTTTTCCAAAATAAGGATCCTTCCTTTAAAAGTAATAATGGACTTTTCACCTCTGGAAAAATAAAATTCCATTAATTCTTAAATGGCTGGATCTTTATTTAAGAGAAAACAATAAAAATAAAATCTCCCTTCACACATATATAAGTAACTTACAGATGTGAATTTTTCTCTTTCTTAGGTGTGGAAATTGTTTCTGAAAAGGAGCTAGCTCAGTTAGCTCTAGTTCGACCATTAGTATTCAATACACAGGAGCAATCAGCCATCAGGGATTATTTTAAAATACTTACAAAAAAAGTATCAGAATATGAAATCACCCAGGAATTTATGGTAAATATTTTGGTTTTAACCAAGGTCTATATGTGATTTGTTTTTCTACTTGTCAATCAGAGAATATCTGTTCTTTTTTTTCAGGTTGAATATGTTGTTTTTATTTTTAAATATTAAATTTGTTTCTAAAGTAACGGGTGTACATAATAAAAGAGTGAAATAGCATGAAAGGTTATAAAACAGATAAAATCTCTTTTTCTCTCTTGATTCCCTTTACCACTATTAAATCTGTCATTAAACTTTCAGAAAAATTGTTGGCATGTACTTTATTATTTTGCTCTTTCTTTCCTTTTATAAAGAATTCCAATAAGAAATAATCCCCAAATATATTATGAGCATATATAGTTCTATCTCATTCTTTTTAAGTATTGCATGGTAGTTATATGAATGAAGACTTTTTTTCTTTAAATAGTCCTCTATGATGAACATTTAGATTATTAAAGATGTTGTTATTATGAAAAACATTGCCCCTCTTCATTCATGTTCCTATGCATAGTCTTTAGAACAAATTCCTGGAAAGACAACGAGTTTTTTGAGATGTTTGATTTTGGGTCTTTACTCATCTTTTAAGTGACAGATGATTTCTTGTTGATGTTCTAATTGGCATTTCTTAATTTGAGAATAGATAGCTTTCCATATGCTTTTAAGCCTTTCATATTTATTTTCAGTGAACTAATTCCAGTTGTTTGCCTAATTTTCTATTTATTCCTTTTCTTATCAGTTTTTAACTCTTTATATAATGAAGAAATTATTCTTTTTGTATGTGTTTTGTATATATGGTAAAATTTTCCACTTTGTCTTTTGTGTTACATGTGTGTGAATATACATTTACTGTGAAGAAATAGCTAATTTTTAATGGTTGAATATGTCATTCTTTCTTTTGGGGGCTTCAGAGTTTTCTGCATCCTTTAGGGATTCCCCTTTCACTCTAGGAACATAGCAATTACTTTTTGCTTTTTTTCCTAATATTTTATGATTTTTTTCAATGCATAAATCTTTCATCCAGCCAACATTTAATTTGTTTTAAGATATTTGGTAGGGATCCAACACTCTATAGCTAATCAGTTGTTCAATGATCCTCTTGTCCCAACTTCTCTTCAGTGATGTGAAATGCTACTTTTTCATATACTGAAACACCATGTATATTTTATTTTTGTGATTTTAAAAATTGATTTGTTTATTCATGTACCAAACTTTTAAAATTAACATAACTTTGTATTATATTTTACCAAAGATTAAGACTTGTCTTCCCTCATTACTCTTCTTTTATAGAATTGTTCTGCTTCTTTTTATAGGTGCTTTTTTCTAGGCTACTTTTAGAATTGGTTTGCAGAAAGATTAAAATGTAAAAATAGATGTGGAAATTGTTTCTGAAAAGAAGCTAGTTGTTAGCTCTGATTCGACCATTAATATTCAATACTCAGTAGCAATCAACCATCAGGGATTATTTTAAAATACTTACCAAAAAAGTATCAGAATATGAAATCACCCAGGAATTTGTGGTAAATATTTTGGTTTTAACCAAGATCTATATGTGACGCTGATATTATCTTATGGCTTAAAACCTGGATTCTCATTCTCCATTGCAGTAGTGGCCAACATTAACTTATGGTAGTGCCAAGTTGGCTACCCAAGAGTTACTGAAGAGTTTTTAAAAAGTATGGACTCTCAGGCTTTATCCGCAATTGTTCAAATAGGGTAGGGCTGGATACATATCAGCTCCCTTTGTGTATGAAACAAGGCCTCCCTAGTTAGTTTTAGTTCTCCTGTGTGTTCTGTGTTCATGTGTTCTGTGCTGTTGTTACCACACTGTTAATTGTCTTCTAAAGAGGACCTGTATACATCCCTGCCTTTATTACTATTCTCCTACCTGGTGTAATGCCCATTCACCTCTTCTTTCCTTTCACACACACAGACTTCCAAGCTACTAACTTCTGAGCCTCAGGAAGGCTCAGTTCAAGTGCTGCTTTCTTTCCAGGAGCTTTCCTTTCCATACCTTCAAGTACAATCTAGTGCTGTCATTTATACTAGTGTGTCTCTACATTGACCACATGGCCACCTCTCTAGCTGTTGTTAACTTCTTAAGTATAAAGCCATTTTCAGATTCGTCTTTGTATTGCAGAATGTGGAACAGTGATGAGTACATACTAAATGTTCATTTAATATCAAATTCACAGTTGGTAATCAAGTTTTTGAAAAGAAGAATTCTTTAGTGTTCTAACTATAATTTCTTCATGGGGCAAGGAGTAAATTGTGAGAGTTTATATTTTTGTTTCTGTTATTTTATTATTTTCATTTATAAAATGATAGATTAAGGGGTAGGTCCTAAGAAGTTAATATTCTGTATTGGCTTTTTTTTTTTTAATGAAAAAGGAAAAATCTTGGTGTTCAAGGGAAAAAGTATCTCCAGAGAGTTGAGCATCTCCTTATCAAGCAACTTGTTGATTCACATCTCAAATCCGAGATATTTTATATAGGACTTTTCCAGTGGAGCTCTGACTTCTTTACTTACCATGGAACACATTTAATATCAGGACATGTCATAAAGGGACCTGAGAATCATGAACACTACACAAAGACAGATATTTTTTTCTTTCCTCCTTTTTTTTTTCTGTCATAGTAAATATATTACTTATATTTCTTACCTTTTAAAGGCTTTGGAAGTTAAGAAGCTGCCTGCTGTTTTCCACTCTGGGAATGAACTACACAACAGAGACAAAAATAGATATCGAGATATTCTTCCATGTAAGCTAACAATGGTTTTAATTATTTTCCTATTTACACTTGATAAAAGGTAAGAAGTGGGTTGTATGGCTTTCAGTATTAGCCATTTTGACCTGTGACCATGATGAAGAACTCTGGAAGCTAGCACTGGGTGACCTGGGCATATTCTTAGTTATCCTAGATCATGAAGAAGGTCAAGTCTTCTATCCCAGGTAAATCTTTTACTCACTGTCACAGGATTCTTTTCACAAGTCCTTCAACCCTGTTCTTATGCATTACTACTTCTGAAATATCTTATGCATTGTTGCATCTAAAACAGAAAGTTTAATACTCTGAGACATCTTTCACTTTTGCTACCCTAAGCCCTTACCACCTTCCCTGATCATTTTGTTTAGACACACAAATACAATGGTACTATTTATATCCTTTGTCCTGAACAATAAAGCTGCCAATCTACCCTCCAACAGGAGGCTTCCCTTTGATTGTTGCCAAAGACTTACTCATTGCTTTCCAGGGCTAGTTTCTTCCCCACCCAGTTACAGATTCATCTGTCTCAGGCCTTCAAAAGAACAGAAACAAAGCAACACAATTTTACTCTTAGGATGGAAATCTCATTTTTATGCCTCACATTCCTTTCAAAGTCAAAAAAATTTTCAAAATTAAATTACCATTTTTCTTCCTACAAAATGACCTTCTTCTTTATTCTATATCTTATTTAGTTTAACCACTCATTTGTTCACGCCAGAGAACCCAAGTCACCTGCAGTATCCCAAGTGGTCACAAAGTCCTTTCAATTCTACCTTCTTAATACCTCAAGAGTCCTCCCGCATCTCTTGATTCCCACTGCTGCTAACTTAGATTGAGTTTGCTTTCTCTCTCAGCTAGTTTCTGTCTTCTTCACTGCCTCTACTCCCATCTAATCACAGTAGCTACTGAAATAATTTCCCTAAAAGCTCTGAAGGTGCTAATAACCCCCATGAAGTGGCCAAAATCCCCCTCTTCTGCTGCATTACCTTCTCTTTCCCAGCCTGCACCTGTGGCTTCATGACAAGTTCCCTGTGATCAGTTGACCAAGGACAGGAAGACTGGGCCCAGGTAACAGATGGTTCTGCATGATATGCAGGCCCCTCCTACAAGTCGATAGCAGCTGCACTACAGTGCCTTTTTTGGAACATGCCTGAAAGACAGTGGTGAAGGGAAATCCTCTCAGTTGGTAGAACTTTAAGCAGTATACTTGGCTGTTCATTTTGCTTGGAAGCAGAAATGGCCAGAGGTACAAATCTTTATTAATTCATGGGCTGTAGTCAGCTGTTTGGCTGGATGGTCAGAGACTTAGAAGAAACATAACTGGGAAGTTGATCACAAGGAAATCTGGGAGAGATAAGTGTGTATAGATCTCTCTGAAAGGGCAAAACCATGAATATATTTGTGTCTTTTGTGAATGTTCATTGAAGGGTGATTTAAGAAAAGGTTTTAACAATCAAGTGAATAGGATGACCTATTCTGTGAATACTAGTCAGCCTCTTTCCCAAATACTCCTGTCCTTACCCAATGGATTAATGAATAAAGTAGGCCTGCTGGCAGGAATAGAGGCTATGCATGGACTCATCAACATGGACTTCTCCTCACCAGGCTGACCTTGCTATGGCCATTTCTGAGTGCCCAATCTGCCGGTAGCAGAGACTGACACTGAGGCCCTAATATGACACTGTTTCCAAGCGTGATCAGCCCCCTAGCTACCTGATGACAGGTTGATTACATTGAATTGCTTCTGTCATGGAAGGAACAATGCTTTATTGCTTACTAAAACAGACATGATATGGATTTGCCTTCCCTGCATACAAACTTCTACCTAATCTACCAAATGGACCTGAAGAATGCCTTACCACCATCATGGTAGTCCACACAGCCTTGCCTTGTGAGATCAAGGAACTCACTTAGAGGCAAATTATTTGTGGCAGTGGGCCCATGATTATGTAATTCACTGGTCTTGACACACTCCTCATCATTCTGCAGCAGCTGGCTTGATAGAGCAGCGGAATGACCTTTTGTAGACACAGTAACGGTGCCAGCTAGGTGGCAGTACCTCACGGTGTTGGAGCAGTGTTCGCCAAAAGGTTATATTTGCTCCAAATTAGGGCCCAATACATGCCACAGCCAGGTGTCAGGAGTCAAGGGATGGAAATGACAGTGGCCCCAGGCACTGTCACCTCTGAAGTGAAAGCTGAAAGTCACTAATTGTGTCTGACTCTCTGTGATTCCATGGACTGTAGCATGGGTAGCCATTCCCTTCTCCAGGGGATCTTCTCATCTCAAGGATCGAAACCCCGTCTCCTGCACTGCAGGCAGATTCTTTACCGTCTGAGCCGCCAGGGAAGCCTCACTGTTACTGCTAGTGATCTACTAACACAGTTTTTGCTTCCTGTCACTGTAACCTAAAGCTCTGCTGGTCTCACTTCTGGTGGCTCTCTTCATTAATGGCATCTGGTTTGGTAAGGACTTTCCACCTGAAAACTTGAGTCTTCCTTGAAGGGCAGCAAATCATGGAATTATTTGTAGATTTTGGAGTCTAGAAGAATTGCTGCATAATATGGAACAAATGACTTAGGTACTTTGAATAAAGATTCCTTGTCTGAAAGACATGAATAATAATATGACTCTTCAAAGGACTGTTTTGAAGTTCAGATGAGGTGATGCATGGCTTGCGTGTTTGCACTGAATTCTCTTTTTGAGGGGAACTGAGACTAAACCACCACCACCACATTTCTCCTATGGCCACCAGAGCTATTTCTTTCCTGCTAAATACAAGCATACCTGTATAGTGCTACACTTTATTGTACTTTGCAGATACTGTTTTTTATAGATTGACAGTTTGTGACAACCCTGTGTTGAACACTATTTTTCCAACAGCATTTCCTCACTTCATGTCTCTGTGTCATGTTTTGGTAATTCCTGCAATATGTCAAACTTTTTCATTATTATTGTATCTGTTACAGTGATCTACTGTCAGTGATCTGTGACGTTACTCTTGCAAAAAGATTACAACTTGCTGCAGGCTCAGATGATTGTTAGCATTCTTTTAGCAGTAGGGTATTTCATAATTAAAATATGTACTTCATTTTATATAAACATAATATTATTGCACATTTACCAGACTACAGTATAGTGTAAACATAACTTTTATATGCTCTGGGGAACAAAAAAATTCATGTGGCTTGTTTACTGCGATAGTCCCTTTATTGTGGTGGTCCGGAACCAAACCTGTGTGGTCTCCGAGGTATGCCTGTGTTCTATAGTTTGTTTCTGAAATCCTTTCCTTTGATATATTCCCTTTGTGTGTTCTGCATCCTTCAGTGTTTTAATAATTATTGTCCTTTTTTATCTATTTTTTTTGATTCTTGGAAAATTCCTTAAGCTGTATTCTAAATTACTAATTTGTTTTTCTGTTTGCTTCTCACTTTAGGAATTTTTAATTGATAAATTGTGGTTTTTATTTGAAAGCAAGCTTTTATTACTTTAGATTGTTTAATTTTTACTTATTAAATTCCCCCTTTGAAAATAAAAAGTTACTTCCTACTACAAAGTGATACATATTTACTGTAAAAATTTAGATAATAAAACAGTCCCTACTAGCATTTTGACAAATGCTCTGCTGTGCTGTGCTCAGTCGTGTCAGACTTTGTGACCCCATGAGCCTTCTTCTGTGTCCATGTCTTCTTCTGACAGTCTTTTGTGTCCATGGGACTTTTCAGGCAAGAATACTGGAGTGGGTTGTCGTTTCCTTCTGCAGGGAATCTTCCCCACCCAGGAATTGAACCCACATCTCCTGCATTGGCAGGCAGATTCTTTACTTCTGAGCTACCAGAGAAGCTCTTATATATGATATATATGTATATATACATATATATGATGAAAGATCTCAGTTTAATGCCCTTTTACCTCCTTTGAAATTTAAAAATGTAACAAATTTATGTCAATAAACATGTATATATATGTATATCATCCTTTTAAATAATAAAATAATGTTTGCTCAGATTTCATTTAAAATACAAATAAGAATTTTTAAAGTATTCTTATCTTATAGAAAGGAAGACATTTGCTGTGATTTCTCAGAATGGTATCCTTTTGTGGAGTACTAGGTATCTTTATATATCTAGTGATTGTTTTGTCTATTCATATTTACAAGGAGAGATTTATGTTTGCTACTTTTGAATTTGAGAAAGGTTCTGTCAGAACTGGTGTAAGCCTTGTTGAGAGATCTTGGTCATAGTGTTTTTGGTAGATGAGTGGGCCTCCTGACTTGAGTGCTAGGGAGGAGCTGCTGGTGAGACCACGGCATGGCAGGGAAAGACCCTCTTTTTATTCTCTCTGTGGGAGCAGTGGTGGAACCAGAGCTCCAGGTGTCTACGTAAAGTGAAGAGAGGGTTCCTGGGCCAGTGGGGTTTATTAGTGAGCCACATTATTGGCATTTCCCCTCTCATATTTGTTAATAATAATCCATATTTTGAGCAAATCCCCTTTGTAGCATCTTTTTGCCACAATACTTTTGCTTTGATGAGCATGCTACTTCACCAGGTGAAATCTGAGAATGGACATAAAAGATGGCTACTTTGTGTGCAGGGAGTTGATAGAATTCTAATAATCCTAGAATTTGTATCTACTCAACTATCCAAATCTTTTTTTTTTTTTTTTTTCAAAAACACTAGTTCCTTTCTGGCTACTGCTGCTCTGAGCTTTCAGGTTCTCTGGATTTGTAGGAGAATGCCATTCATCCACTTGCTCCTTCAGAGGGCTCCTCCTTTGGTGTGTTTAATTATACGCTAGGAGATACCTCTCTTGGCCTATTCCTACTTATGCCATATGTAACAGAAATCTCTCAAGGTGTCTGGATACTGATGGCATTCTTCTCTTTTTAGTAGAAACAGATTTTTTTTTAAAAAACCGTACCCTAATTGTATATTTCTAGAAACTCCTATGCCATCTTTTCTATTGGTCAAAGAGATAAATAGGTTTACTTTAGTGAAATGGTTTCATGAAATCTGCATGTATTGCATATCCTGCTTTTCCTTTATCTACTATATGTTTCTGTTTCTGTAATAGATGATTCAACACGTGTTCCTCTTGGAGAAAACAAGGACTACATCAATGCCAGTTATATTAAAATAGTCAATTCTGGAGAAGAGTATTACTATATTGCTACCCAAGGACCACTGCCAACTACCACGGATGACTTTTGGCAAATGATTTTGGAAAATAACTCTAATGTTATTGCCATGATAACCAAAGAGAAAGAATGTGGAGTTACCAAATGCCACCATTACTGGCCTATTTCTGTGAAGAAACCTTTGGAATTGAAAAGCTGTCATATCTTCCTGGAGAACTACCAGATACTTCAGTATTTCATCATTCGATTGTTTCAAGTTGTCAAGAAGTCTGTAAGTTAAAAAAATAAAATCAGCATTAGATATATATTTCCTTATACACACACACATGTCAGGATAGGAAGTTAGAAGTCAGGTGGGCTATAGCTGGGGACACTTGTTTAAAGTAATTTTTTTTTTTACTTCTCCCTGGTACCAGAAACTAAGACAACACCATTTCTTCTTCTGCCTAACCAAACTCTGATTGGAGAGATGAAATAATTGAAAAGGGGAGTTGGGGCGGTTGAGAAAGAGTATTGGACGTTACCTAATCCTGGGGTGTACCTTAGCTACCTCTACTGAGAGGGACAGATACGATGAAGTCCTTAACATATGCTGATAATCACTGGGCTAGGCATGGTGCTCCTTACTGAGTAGCAAATTGTTCGGTGCACTCACTGGTACTTGCAGTTACTGTGCTCAATAGATGTAATATTGAGATCTGTATGGGATGCAGAAAGGAGGTTCTCTTTGGGTTTGGGCAGATGATTTGCTAGAGGAGGTGACATCTGTATTGAGAATTTACCCAAGTGAGGAAAATGAAAACAGTAAGTAGATGATGAAGGTATAAAATAGCATGGGACATATGTACAGAGAGATGTAAGTAGTTCAGAGTTTCTGGAATGTATAAGTTCAAATACCAGGGAGGAATGAGAGATGAGATGAGGCTGTAGAAAGTAAGTAGAGAAAGCCAGAACATGAAATGTTTTGGATTTCAGCTAAGGAGCACAAACTTTATTATGAAGACAACTAGGAGACATTGAAGAATTTTAGTAAGAAGGGTATGTGATCAACTTAGGGCAACTAGCAATTAGATAGAAAGCAAGGACTTTGATGCTTTTCTGATAAAATTGACAGACTTTATATGACTTACAATTTGTGACTTATAAGGAGTGTTCAAAAATTATGCTGTCCAATGTGATAGCCACATTTGACTGTTTTAGATTTAAATCATTTAAACTTATATAAAATACCAAACTTAGTTCCTCACTTGCAATAGCCACACTTCTAGTGTTTAATCACATATTACTAGTGACTACCATATGGGCAGCCTATCCTTGTAGAAAGTAATATTGGGAAGTATTGGTCTAGAATAATCCATAGAACAATTCATTTCTTGCTCTAACAGACTCGGAAAATAACAAAGGAATGAATTATAGGAGAAAGTGATGTTACATTGCTCTAAGCGGATTTGATTAGCAAGTAGGTGATACATGTCTTCTATAGGAATGAAGGGGGTGGGAGTTAAATTGGAAACTTGAAGAGTGATGAGATTTGGAATCATCACCAAAGAAGTTGATTGGAGCACAGGCAATGATCAGGAAAAGGTTGCTGAAGGTGCTGAGGTTGGAACCCATAATTTGCAATAACAATAAAATATGCAACTATGTGATTTTTTTTTTTTTTTCCTAACCATGGGATTCCTGAGCAGAGATTATGGAACTGATACAGGGAGGGATGTTGCTCAGGATATGTGGCAAGATTCAAAGGATGAATGGAGTTGACAATTTGATGAGAAAATGATTTAGATAATCAGTCATAAGTCTAAACTTAGGGAGATGAATGGAATCAGCAGCTAGGAGGAAACAGAGGACATCAATGGCAGAAGAATTCCGTCTGGTTACATTGTTGGAGGTGAAGGACAGATAAAGTGGAAGCATAAGAGTTTCTGCTCAGGAGTTGATGGTGGAATCTAAGAACCGGAAGATTTTTTATACTGGCCATTATAGGTGATGGTGAGTCCAAGGAGTAAACACATTGTGAGGACTAGAAAACATGAACGGTCTCCTCTGTAAGAGAGAAATAAAAATGTGAGGCTAGAGTGTCTGTTTGGCTGTTGAGATCCCAAATTTGCCCTGTCAGAATCTGTGGTAAGGTGATAGTGATGAGAAGACGAAGTTAAGAGGTATGAAACCTAAAAAGAAGTGGAGTTTTTGTACAAGGAGGAGAAATAATGAATTGGAAATTGTGTTGGGCAGCAAGGAGTATGCAGCTAATCTCTAGACTCTGTAGTACCTGGAACACAGGAGAATAGGTGGCCTGGATTAGAGAGAACCGCAGAGTGCAGTACCCATGGAGGCAAAGCAAGGAAGTAGAAGAAGCATTTAGGGAAGTGATGATGCCTTTCAAGAGTTTACTGTAGCATCGGGCCTGAGGAGATTCAACCAGTCCATCCTAAAGGAAATCAGTCATGAATATTTATTGGAAGGACTGATGCTGAAGCTGAAACTCCAATACTTTGGCCACCTGATGTGAAGAACTGACTCATTGGAAAAGACCCTGATGCTGGGGAAGATTGAAGGCAGGAGGAGAAGGGGATGACAGAGGATGAGATGGTTGGATGGCATCACTGACTCGATGGACATGAGTTTGAGCAAGCTCACGGAGTTGGTGATGGACAGGGAAGCCTGGCATGCTGCAGTTCATGGGGTGGCAAAGAGTCGGACACGACTGAGCAACTGAACTGAACTGGGGGTCTGAGTGAGAAGGGAGATGTTGAAGAGATAAAGTCAGGAGAGAGACAGAAAGATAGAATTGAGGAGCATGAGGATCAAGGTACACAGTGGTGTGACCAGGGAGGCCAAGAATAATAATAATGTTGGACATTGATGTCGGGCTTGCTAGCTGTGTGCTAGCCCTGTGTTTGCTCTGTACACCCAAGGATTTGCCTGATGCCTCACTCTCCTAACACTTGATTCCCTGATATGAACCAAGTACTGTGTCAAATGCTGGAGCTAGAAAGCAGACACAGTCTCAGCACTTAGAGTACTCACAGTCTAGTGGGGAACGAAGACACCAGTTCTAAATGACATGTGATAACGTGCTATGGCAGGAGAAGGACAACATGCTTGGAGAATACAGGTCAGGTGGAAGGCCCAGAGGAATGATCTGTCTGAAAATGTTCAAATGTTCAGGTCCACCTGTGGAGTTGGCAAGGAGATCTAGGACGGTGGCCTTTGGACTGATGTTCCCAGACCTCAAAACCATGGGGCTGATGTTTGAAGAATCTGCCTCATGGTACTGGGTCAGGAAAGCAGTGATGCCCACCTTTGTGCAGATTCTCAGTGGTCAACAGTGTAGGAAAGATTTAATTCCTGAAATATGTGATGGAGTGAGATCTATCCTCAATTTGGTTCCTTCACACGATTTTTAAGCATCGTTTGCCTCATCCAATTTCATGTACCAATGATTCAAACTTGAGTCTTTCTATTTTCTAACATCATAGAAAATGGTATTTTTATTTGGAACTTAGGGAAAAAAGTGGTGCCTTAAGGAGAAGTAGAGGAGTGAGAAATTCTTCCTGATTTTTTCACAAGAGTGCCCAGTGAAGTAAAATGAGGGTTCCATATTGGGGAACGAGTGAACCCTCTGGAATAATGATGGGTTTTAAACTCAAAGCATTTTCTCTGTCAACCCCAGGGAGAGTTCCATAACTCCACTTTCAGGGGGCTCAGCGAAAGAATAAGGACAAAAGTCTACTCACATGATCATTAACCACCCTGTCCTGGTTGCCAGAGGAGACTGCCTCCCATCAAAACCTGACTAAGAAACTTGACAGCACCTACCTGTTTTAATTAAATTTAGTATCATATTTGGGCTTCTCTGGTGCCTCAGACTATACAGAATCTGCCTGCAATGCGGGAGACCTTGGTTATATCCCTGGATTGGGAAGATCCCCTGGATGAGGGCATGGCAATCCACTCTAGTATTCCTGTCTGGAGAATCCCCATGAACCAAGGAACCTGGCAGGCTACAGTCCGTGGAGTCACAAAGAGTTGGACACGACTGAGTGACTAAGCACAGCACATCATAATATTTAAGCCAAGATATATCTTGGCTTTTCTATATTATTCCTAACATGTTAGCTCATTTTTCACTGTTTTGGATTCCTGGTTTGTTTGGTTTCTTCTGCATTCTCTTGGTGCAGAAGAAAGTTGGTAGCATTAGATTTAGAAAGACTACATTATTGTCCCAGCTCTAAACATATGAGCCTCCTGACCTAGCATACATCTACATCACTCAAATTCTTAGTTTTTCTTCCATAAAATGAGGATAATACAGTGTCTGCCACCCCAGGGCTGATGTGAGGATTAAATGAGAATAATGCATGTGAAGTCTTTAGTACTGTTCCTACAGAGTAAGTCCTAAATTCATGTTACCTGTTAGTAGTCTTATTTTTATTATTGTATTACCATATAGCCTTTATTATTACTATTTATGGCATATTATAAATTGAAAGAAGGTCTCTAATATGAGAAGTTGGTAAATCTCTCTTTTCTCTCTCCCCTTCCCTGTCTCTCTCCCTCCCCACCCCCGCCCCCACAGACAGGAGCTAGTCACTTTGTAAAACACTTGCAGTTCACCAACTGGCCAGACCATGGCACTCCTGCTTCAGCAGAAGGCTTTATAAAGTATGTGCGATACGTGAGGAAGAGCCACCTGACAGGACCCGTCGTTGTTCACTGCAGTGCAGGCGTGGGCCGGACAGGGGTGTTCCTGTGTGTGGATGTTGTATTCTGTGCCATTGAAAAGAACTTTTCAGTAAGTGTATGAGTGCAGCAGATTAACTGATGCTGTTAGTAAACACTGTGCTTTTAACAGCCTTCTCATAGCTGGAGACTAATATTTGGCCTTTAAGAGCAACCGAGTCAATAGAAAGCATGTCAGCTTTGGATACCTGCTTCTCACTTAACTGCTGCGGGTTCTTGGAGGTGGTTCTGAGGATTAAACTAAATACATAATGCAAATGAATGGCTTCAGACAATATCTGGAGTGCAATAAGTGCACAGTAAATATGAATTCATTTTTCTTTTCTTCCTTCCACCCACATAAACAGTTTTTAGTCTTGTTAAAGAATGTCAATGATGTGTGCCTATTTATTTATTTTTTGATTGCACTGCACAACATGTGGTGTCCCTGACCAGGGGTCAAACCTATGCTCTTTGCAGTGAAAACATGGATTCTTAACCAGTGGATCACTGGGGACGGGCCAAAGTGTGTCTGTTTTTAATGAATAGAAATACATGCATGTGAGCACATTGGGGAAAAAAGTAGACCTCAGAGTTAATGAGAGGTCCCTGGGTCTGACTGCTAGTTTGCCACACACTTTATTTTTTTTTTTTTTGCCTTTATTTTTTTTTTTTCCATTTATTTTTATTAGTTGGAGGCTAATTACTTTACATCATTACAGTAGTTTTTGTCATACATTGAAATGAATTAGCCATGGATTTACATGTATTCCCCATCCCGGTCCCCCCTCCCACCTCCCTCTCCACCTGATCCCTCTGGGTCTTCCCAGTGCACCAGGCCCGAGCACTTGTCTCATGCACCCAACCTGGGCTGGTGATCTGTTTCACCCTAGATAATATACATGTTTCAATGCTGTTCTCTTGAAACATCCCACCCTCGCCTTCTCCCAGAGTCCACAAGTCTGTTCTATACATCTGAGTCTCTTTTTCTGTTTTGCATATAGGGTTATCGTTACCATCTTTCTAAAGTCCATATATATGTGTTAGTATACTGTAATGGTCTTTATCTTTCTGGCTTACTTCACTCTGTATAATGGGCTCCAGTTTCATCCATCTCATTAGAACTGATTCAAATGAATTCTTTTTAATGGCTGAGTAATATTCCATGGTGTATATGTACCACAGCTTCCTCATCCATTCGTCTACTGATGGGCATCTGGGTTGCTTCCATGTCCTGGCTATTATAAACAGTGCTGCGATGAACATTGGGGTGCACGTGTCTCTTTCAGATCTGGTTTCCTTGGTATGTATGCCCAGAAGTGGGATTTCTGGGTCATATGGCAGTTCTATTTCCAGCTTTTTAAGAAATCTCCACACTGTTTTCCATAGTGGCTGTACTAATTTGCATTCCCACCAACAGTGTAAGAGGGTTCCCTTTTCTCCACACCCTCTCCAGCATTTATTGCTTGTAGACTTTTGGATAGCAGCCATCCTGACTGGCATATAATGGTACCTCATTGTGGTTTTGATTTGCATTTCTCTGATAATGAGTGATGTTGAGCATCTTTTCATGTGTTTGTTAGCCATCTGTATGTCTTCCTTGGAGAAATGTCTGTTTAGTTCTTTGGCCCATTTTTTGATTGGGTCATTTATTTTTCTGGAGTTGAGCTGGAGGAGTTGCTTGTATATTTTTGAGATTAATCCTTTGTCTGTTGCTTCGTTTGCTATTATTTTCTCCCAATCTGAGGGCTGTCTTTTCACCTTGCTTATAGTTTCCTTTGTTGTGCAAAAGCTTTTAAGTTTCATTAGGTCCCATTTGTTTATTTTTGCTTTTATTTCTAAAATTCTGGGATGTGGGTCATAGAGGATCCTGCTGTGATTTATGTCGGAGAGTGTTTTGCCTATGTTCTCCTGTAGGAGTTTGATAGTTTCTGGTCTTACATTTAGATCTTTAATCCATTTTGAGTTTATTTTTGTGTTTGGTGTTAGAAAGTGTTCTAGTTTCATTCTTTTACAGGTGGTTGACCAGTTTTCCCAGCACCACTTGTTAAAGAGGTTTTCTTTTTTCCATTGTATATCCTTGCTTCCTTTGTCAAAGATAAGGTGACCATAGGTTTGTGGATTTATCTCTGGGCTTTCTATCCTGTTCCATTGATCTATATTTCTTTCTTTGTGCCAGTACCATACTGTCTTGATGACTGTGGCTTTGTAGTAGAGTCTGAAGTCAGGCAGATTGATTCCTCCAGTCCCATTCTTCTTTCTCAGGATTACTTTGGCTATTCGAGGTTTTTTGTATTTCCATACAAATTGTGAAATTATTTGTTCTAGTTCTGTGAAAAATACCGTTGGTAGTTTGATAGGGATTGCATTGAATCTATAGATTGCTTTGGGTAGTATAGCCATTTTGACAATATTGATTCTTCCAATCCATGAACACGGTATATTTCTCCATCTGTTTGTGTCCTCTTTGATTTCTTTCATCAGTGTTTTATAGTTTTCTATGTATAGGTCTTTTGTTTCTTTAGGTAGATATACTCCTAAGTATTTTATTCTTTTTGTTGCAATGGTGAATGGTATTGTTTCCTTAATTTCTCTTTCTGTTTTCTCATTGTTAGTGTATAGGAATGCAAGAGATTTCTGTGTGTTAATTTTATATCCTGCAACTTTACTGTATTCATTGATTAGCTCTAGTAATTTTCTGGTAGAGTCTTTAGGGTTTTCTATGTAGAGGATCATGTCATCTGCAAACAGAGAGAGTTTCACTTCTTCTTTTCCTATCTGGATTCCTTTTGCTTCTTTTTCTGCCCTGATTGCTGTGACCAACACTTCCAAAACTATGTTGAATAGTAGTGGTGAGAGTGGGCACCCTTGTCTTGTTCCTGATTTCAGGGGAAATGCTTTCAATTTTTCACCATTGAGGGTGATGCTTGCTGTGGGTTTGTCATATATAGCTTTTATTATGTTGAGGTATGTTCCTTCTATTCCTGCTTTCTGGAGAGTATTAATCATAAATGGATGTTGAATTTTGTCAAAGGCTTTTTCTGCATCTATTGAGATAATCATATGGTTTTTATCTTTCAATTTGTTAATGTGGTGTATTACATTGATTGACTTGCGGATATTAAAGAATCCTTGCATTCCTGGGATAAAGCCCACTTGGTCATGATGTATGATTTTTTTAATATGTTGTTGGATTCTGTTTGCTAGAATTTTGTTAAGGATTTTTGCATCTATGTTCATCAGTGATATTGGCCTGTAGTTTTCTTTTTTTGTGGCATCTTTGTCTGGTTTTGGAATTAGGGTGATGGTGCCACACACTTTAGATTTTGGTGACTTTGTACAAATTGTTCATTTTCTCTGAAATCTAATTTTCTTATACATAAAATAAGGATAATAATATTGCTGGGTTTGAGTCAAGCATTAACAATTCTTTACTTTCTTCCTAAATTTGGAACCAGCTAAGAGATAGACATAAGAATTAGACATGTAGTGATTTTACTGTTACCTTTATGATTGATTAATTAGGGAACATGACTTTAGATTTGTGCCCTAGAAGGCCTGCTTTTACTCAACTGCTTTCCTGTGCTGCAGAAGTGAGGAGGGGAAGACATTTGTTTACTTAGCAGGCACTTGGGTTGGGGAGAGTGGTGCCTCTCACCATGTCTCCAAGGAATAGAAAAGTCCACAGCTCAGTCATAAGGCAACAAGGGCTGGGAGGCATTTGCCCTGATAGGCAAATTCTGCGGTTATCCTATTATCACCATAAATGTTAAATCACTGCTCTATCAGGCTATATACAGTTATACCCCTACAGTGACCAGGTCTCCCCTATGACAACAGATTGGTTGCGTAAGTTCTACATGTTTCCATCCTAAGATCTCATTATGTCAGGGATAGAAAAATGGCCTCTACCAGGGACTTTTTAAAGGATAGAGGAAGTCTCTTCTTCTCAGAAGCTTGAGCCAATATCTCCTAGCATTTCCCTGTTCCTGATTCAGTTATAGCCCTTTCCCTAAACTAACCACTGTGGGAGATGCTGGTCCATTAAGGTCAGTCAGGACTACTCTAGGTTATGAGGTTGAGAATAAAAAAGTAACGGTTTCCCAAGGCAAACTGAGAGTTTTATTACAATGAATATAAACTGGGTTGTCAAAAAAAAAAGACAAAAATACTAGAAAATGCTGAAAATTTCAGTACTATGATCTGATGTTACCTGTTCCTGTAATTAATGTTGTTTTATCCTTTTAACAGAAAATAGATTAGCATAATTTTTATTTTATATATTCTTCATCATAATTAATTTGTTTATATTTTTTCTTATTTTATATAACTTATAGAAATTGTAAAAACTATAAATATTGTATTTTAAGCTTCTAAGGAGCACTTTTTCCCCCTGTTGTTATACCTTTTTTAAACTCAAAATGTGCTTTATAATAAGTCATCTGTCAGCTTAAATGACAGTGTTTTTCTTAGCAGTATGTGAAATAGTGATGTATTTTACAATTAAGGATGCTTAGATTTGATGGAAAGTGGTTCAGAAATAGGAAATGCATCCACTGTTGGCTTATTGGCTTCCCATAGAGGCTTGATATGTCCTGTATCCTTACTGATGCCCATCTCTACTCTTTTCAGAAATTTTGTCCACCAGAGGTACTCAAAGTATGGTCTTGGACCAGCACCAATCTGTGAATGTTTGTTATTTGCAGAAAGATAAGTTTTCTGAAATTGAGAGTAAGCATTTAGAAACTTTCAAAGCAGTTTGATGTATTTCAGAGACATCCAAGAGCATGACAGTGGGTTGGTCTTGGTAAACAGGATGCAGACCAGTTTGTGTGCTGTGTAACTCACACAGGGAGTCTTACATGCTGCAAGCTGCTTATCAGCCATGTGTGACTGACATTTTAAGATTAGTTTGTCAATTATAACTCTAAAGGATATGAAGATCTGAGAAAATGTAATGATTTATTTCTTTTTACTGTTATTTTATAGTCAGTTTTATTTTTAAGTAAGTTGCTTAAAAATCCTTAAAACACTGGGAATAAGCTGGCTCTTCTCTTGACAAAAAAACTGAGATTGTTCTGTAGTTGAAACATTCTCAATAGAACTTTCCCCTCTAACCATCTTCAGCATACAGTAACAGTTGTTAAATATCAGTTACCATATTATTATGTAATGAAGTGAATAGTCCAAAATTTAACACATTAACCTTCACAAAATAAAAAATACTTACCGTATCACTAAACACACTGTCTTGTTCATCCGAAAGGGGTTCTTTGGTTTTTGTTTTGCCTTTTTTTGGTAGCAAGACTATTTTTAAAAATTTGTTTTTAACTGGAGGATGATTGCTTTGCAATGTTGTATTGGTTTCTGACATACAACAACGTGAATCAGTCGTAAGTATATATATGTACCCTCCTTCTTGAACCTCTCTCCCACCCACTGCCCCATCCTACCACTCTAGGTTGTCACAGAGTACCAAGTTGAGCTCCCTGTGTTAAACAGCAAATTCCCAGTTAGCTATCTGGTTTATATGTGGTAATATATATGTTTCAGTGCTACTGACTCAGTTTGTCCCAACCTCTCCTTCCTTCACTGTGTCTACAAGTCTGTTCTGTATGTCTGTGTCTCTATTCCTGCTTTGCAAATAGGTTCATCAGTACCATTCTTCTAGATTCCACTTATATGCGTTAACATATGATATTTGTTTTCCTCTTTCTGACTTACTTCACTCTGTGTAACAGTCTCTAGGTTCATCCACCTCACTAGAACTGACTCTTATTCGGGGTAAATTCTTTAATCTGTGTGACTATCTCAGACTGTTTTCTTGTCATTGCAGTTCTACTATCAGAATATAATCCTACACAAAACTTAAGCTCCAAATTACATTTGATGACAATGTAGTACTTTGCAATTTCATGCCGTTTAAAATTAGTTCAGTTCAGTTCAGTTCAGTCAGTCGTTCAGTCATGTCCGACTCCTTATAACCCCGTGGACTGCAGCATGCCAGTCTTCCCTGTCCATCATCAACTCCCTGAGCTTGCTCAAATTCACGTCCATTGAATCAGTGATGCCATTCAAGCATCTCATTCTCTGTCCCCTTCTTCTGCCTTCAGTCTTTCCCAGCATCAGGGTCTTTTCCAATGAGTCAGTTCTTTGCATCAGGTAGCCAAAGTATTGGAATTTCAGCTTCAGCATCAGTCCTTCCAATGAACGTTCAGAACTGATTTTCTTTAGGATTGACTTGTTTGATCTCCTTGTAGTCCAAGGGACTCTCAAGAGTCTTCTTCAACACGACAGTTCAAAAGCATCAGTTCTTTGATGCTCAGTTTTCTTTATGGTCCAACTTTCACATCCATACATGACTACTGGAAACACCATATTTGTGAGCAACTTTGTGCCATTCAAAATTAGTTAGTTGTGATTGCCAGTAATAAAACAGAAAAGGAAAAATTCTTCCTTCTTATCACTTCATGTTCAAATCACACATATACTGAGTCATTATATTAGCAGTAGCTCTTATTCAATAAGTTGCAATGGTAAATACTTTGCTATTTTTGTTTTGTGAGTTGGTACTGTTCTGTATCACTAGCCAGTCCCTGAATTTGTCACACTGTGATTTCATTAGAAAATGGGACTTTATCTTTTTCTGCCACACCTTCACTCCAAATTTTCAATAAAACAGTTTCAGTATGACTTCTATCACCATTGTCTGGTTGTTGTGTATGTGTTTTTAATCTTCGCAGTTCAAAGCACTGTTTTGTAAGTCTGCAAAGTATTTATGTTTCATGTGAAATATTGAACATGAAATTTTAAATTTAGTATTCTTTAAAATAATTCTTTTGTCTTGAAGCCTATTTCTTTTGTTCTGTGACAAGTAAATTTTAATGGTTTCTTTGCTATGTTAGCCAGTACATCTTTGCAATTAATACAAGTATGGTTTTAGCAATTCACAATCAATAATGCTCTAAAACTCAATATATGACAAATCATAATTCTAGGTAAAATTAAAATGAACTCTTTTGGTCTTCATTTCTTTGAAGTTACTTCCATTATTATTTGATTAACCACTAAAGCTATCTTCAGAAAAGCTGTGCTTTTCTTGAGAAGACAATCCAGTGACACTTCTTTTGCTATCAGTAAATTAAGGTTAAAAATGAATAATACAAATTTATTTCCATAATTTGCCTAATCTTAAATTATAAATTATAAAACAGACTTTCAAGAAACAATGGTTTCTAAATTCAATGAAGTTGAATTTTTATCATATTTTCTTTTAAGTATCGTTTTTTGGTGTCAAGTTTAAGAACTCCTCACCTTGCCTAGGTCCTAAAGAATTTTTGCTATGTAACTTCTTAAAGTTCTGTCGTTTTATGTTTTATATTTAAGTCTGTAGTCCATTTTGAGTTAATTTTTTTAATAAGGGGCAAGGTTTAAGTCAAGGTTCACTTTTTTCTTTTTGCCTAAAGATGTCCAGCTATTAAGTTTCCTTTGTTGAAAAGGCTATTCTTCCTCCACTGAATTGCTTTTGCACGTTTGTCAGAAATGATTTTGAATATTTGTTTGGGGCCTATTTCTAGTTCCATATTCCATTTCACTGATCTATGTATCTATCCTTTTGCCATTTCCACACTTTGGATTCCTGTAGCTATATAGGAAATCTTAACACAGGGAGAGTGATTCTTTCTCTTTCAAAATTGTTTTAGCTATTATAAGTCTGTGCCTTTCAACATACATTTTAAAATTAGCTTTTCTATGTTTATTAAAAAAAGCTTGAAGAATTTTGATAGGATGAATTTTACTATGTTGGATCTTCCAATATGAATGTGGCATGTCAACTTATTTAGGTCTTATTTGATTTCTTTCATCAGCATTCTGCTATTTTCATCATACAGCTTCTGTACGTGTTTTGTTAGATGTATATTATTTCATTTTCTTTCAAACTGTAAATGGTATTGTGTTTTTACTATCATGTTCATTGTATGTACATGTATGTACAAATGCAGTTGATTTCTTCATGTTGATCTTGTATACTGTGATCTTGTTGAACTCACTTGTTGGTTCTAAGAGGTTTTTTGCCCTGTTTTGTTCTGTTTTTAGATTCCTTGAGATTTTCTACATAGATGATCATTCCAGCTACAAGTAGAGACACACATCTCTTCCTTCCCAATGCGTTTGTTTCTTATTTCTTTATCTGGTCTTATTGCACTACCTGGAACTTCAAGTGTTGTATTGAAAACAGGTAGTCAGAGCAGACATTCTTGCCATCACTAATATTAGGGAGAAAGCAAATTCAGATCATTTGTTCTGTGAAAGACCCTATGAAGTAGATGAAAAGACAAGCTACAGACTTGGAGAAACTGTTTGCAACCACATTTCCAACAAAGGTCTCACACCTAGAATTTGTAAAGACTTCAAAATTATAAGTAAGCAAGCAATTCAGCTAGAAAATAGGTAAAAGACATGAAATTTCAATGATGAGGATGTATCAATGACAATCACATGATAAGAGGCACAACTTCATTAGTCTTTAGGTAAATGAAATCAAAGAGATTTCAAACCAGTCAATGTTAAAGGAAATCAACCCCTAATACTCTTTGGAAGGACTGATGTTGAAGCTCAATGCTTTGGCCACCTGATGCAAACAGCTGATTCATTAGAAAAGACCCTGTTGCTGGGAGAGATTGTAGGCAGAAAGAGAAGAGGGCGACAGAGGATGAGATGGTTGGATGGCATCACTGACTCAATGGACATGAGTTTGAGCAAACTCCAGGAAATGCTGAGGGACAGGGAAGCCTGGCATGCTGCAGTCCATGGGATTGAGAATAGTTGGACACAACTTGGCGACTGAACAACAACAACAAAATGAAATTAAAACCATGATGAAATATCACTAGATATTGATTAGAAAGGCTAATATAAAAAATAATGACAACACCAAATGCTGATGAAGATTTGAAAAAAACCGGATTAGTTACACATTGCTTATGCTTCCCAGGTGGCTCAGTGGTAAAGAATCTGCCTACCAACGCAGGAGGCATGGGTTTGATCCTTGGGGCAGGAAGAGGAGCAATGGCAACCCACTCTAGCATTCCTGCCTGGAGAATCCCACGGACAGAGGAGCCTGGTGGGCTACAGTCCATAGGGTCTCAAAGAGTCAGACACAAGTGAGCCGCAGCAGCATACATTGCTTACAGGGATGAGTGTAAAATGGAATATCCAGTCTGGAAAATAGTTTTTAAATTTCTTTAAAGAAAACAAAACAAAAGCAGAACTAAACTAAACTTACCATATAATCCTAGCAATAACACTCTTGGGTGTTTATTCCATGGAAATGAAAGCTTCTGTTCACATAAAAACCTGTATGTATGTGTTCATAGCAGATCTATTTATCATTGCTCCAAACTGGAAAAAAAATCTAAATGTCCTTCAACACATCCATACTAAAATCTAAATGTCCTTCAACACATCCATACTATGGAATACTATTTAGTAATAAAAAGGAATGAACTATTGATATACTCAATTTGCATGAATCTCAAACAATTAGCAATGGCAAAAAGTCTCAAAAAGTTGGATATTACATGATTCCATTATGTAATCCACTTGAAACAACAAAACTGTAGAGATTCAGAACAGATTACTGGTCGCCAAGGGTTGAGGATTGCAGTGGGTGGGTAGTTCTAATAGATAACAGGAGGAAGGTGGTATAGTTATGCATCTTGGTTGTGGTTGCAGTTACATGAATCTTCACATGTGATAACTTTGTATACAATAACACATGTATGCCTATGCTGACAAATGATTGCATGTAAAACTGGTAAAATCTGAAAAGGCTGTAAATTATACCAATGTCAGTTTCCTGGTTTTGATATTATACTCTAGTTGTATAAGGTGGTATAATACTAGGTGAAAAGATACACAGACTATCCCTGTACATTTTTTGCAACTTACTATGTATCTATAGGTATTTCAATATAAAAATAGTTAAAGGATTAATTAAAATTTTAAGTTATAGTAATGAAAAGTTATAAAAATAAAGGAATACTTAAATTTTCTCTGACTTTTATGTACTTTTAGATGATAGTTGACAGTGGACAAACCTTAAATTTCACGTGGTCTTACTGCGCATGACTGGTCCTCAGCTTGCACCACATGTGACTTTTCAAGCAAGTTGAACAACACCTGATCTGGTCTATATCCTGTTCCATTGATGAGGCTGCTTGGTGCTACACCACTGTCAGATTGCTGTTAAGATTTTCTAAACACTTATTGCCAGTTTCTGGAGTTATCTCACTTTGGTCTAGCAACACTCTTTTGCAGACCTGCACCAGCTTAGCGACCACACTGGGTAGTGCTGTCTCTGAGCACAGGTGCAGAATCTGGTGTTGGGCCAACTGTTGCTCAGGGTCTCCATTTGAGTTGAGAGGGCTCTTTATATGAGAAACAGCTGTGTTACTGTTGTGGCCAGGAAAGGTTTTCTATGCTTCAGACTCTTGCAGAATCACAATGCTGCTTTAAGTTCTCCCTTTGGAGAACAGAAAGTATACACAGGGGCAAATTTGTTGTTATTTCTTTTGGAGAACATTTCTTATTATAAATGATTGCTTCCTGCTTTTTCCTGGAAACCCATTTGAACAAGTCTTCCTTATCCACTAGACTAGGTTAAACATAGTACATGTTCCTATGACTGAAAATGAGAACTTGCTAGTTAAATCTTGAGATATCTTTTACTGGAAGGAAGTGTGGCGTACTCCTTAGGCATCTGTGGGTTCTGTGTTTTCCCCCTCCGGATAATACAAAATTACTGTCATCTTGTTACAGTTCAACATCATGAATATAGTGGGCCAAATGAGAGAACAACGTTGTGGAATGATCCAAACAAAGGTAAGTCACACCACATAAACTCTCACAAGAGCAGTAGTGATATAAGGATGAATATTACATTGTAACATACATTGTATAGCACATTACAATTTGTAAAGCTCTTTTACCTACACAATTTCATTGAATTCTCACTGTCTGAGGTAAACATAAGTATTGATGAAGTACCTCAAGTTCAGAGCAATGAAGTTTGTTTTGTCAGAGAGCAAGTGTAGGAACCAAATCTGAAACTGAAGTCTCATAATGCCCAAACACATGCTTAGTCCATAATGCCATGTTATTTAAGTAATGTATCTAAAGTTATTTTCCATAAATTAATGAATGGCAATTTTAGGACATTTATTTGCAACTAAAGTATCAGTCATTGGCATGTTATAAAAAAGATAGCATAAATATAAGAGATATTAGTTATACTAATCATTGAAGGGTCAAGAGAATATGGATAATGAAAACGAACAGGTACCCCTAAACCTTTTTAATGGTTTTTTAAGGCAATGTTCAATGATATGAAGTATTTCCTTTGAACTAGGGTTGCCTAAGAGATCTGAGGCTACATCTTTAAAAAGTTTAAATTTGATTCATCCAATGAAGATATAAAGAGACTGATATTGAGTCAGATTCCCCCCTCTTCAGTTAACTAATTCTAGACCAAAGACTATATTATTACTGTTTATCTTCCTGATGCTTTAAAAAATGTATTTATATAAAGAAGCTCTTGGTTAAATGTTAACCTTTTTTATGCACTTCTTTTTAGGTTAAGGCACTCTTTTTAGGTGCTTTGTGGTTAAAAATACAAATGTCTTTTCTGAAAGTGGATATTGGTATTCAATTAACATTCTATTGTTTTTCATATATGTGTGTGTTTAGGAGCAGTATATGTTTTGTTATAAAATTGTACTTGAAGTTCTTCAGAAGCTTTGGACTGTAAAGTAAGAAAGACTTCTATTGCCTCACACTTGAAACTATCAGCAAGTGGCTTGGAGCCTCCTCTTAAAGAACATGTTCAAGCTGTGCTTGAAGGGCTTTGCTTATACAAATGTGCTTTCTTGGTATATCGTTTGACTTTCTGACAATTCCCTGAAGACAGTACCATTTGGTTTGGGGTAAATGGCATTTACCCACTGATCTTACTTAGGTAATATCAAGTACCTTCCCATATTTTCCCATGAAATGAAAGTTATATAAAACAACTTCCGTCTATTTGGTTGAAGAGATTACAGAATCCAGTAAAGGATTTAAACTGTATTATTTAAGATTTTATTTGGAAAGACAGCTGGAGGGAGCTGAGAATTTTCAGAATCATAAGATTGCAAGATTATATCATGATTTCTTACAAGCATTTTCAAGACAGATACATATCCGTGTTTTTTAGCTAGAGTCTGTACTTTTAGGTGGTATTTGAATAGCTTAGGTCACTGAAGAACCCAGTTAGAAAGGGTCAACTTTCTATGCAAATTGGATTCCCTTTCCCTGTAGTTCTCTACTCTTGTGGAGCCCCGGGGACCTCAAAGGACAAGCTGCCTTTCTAGAGCAGCTGGACAAGGTCTGGGAAGCATTTTCATGGGTGGGCAGATTTCCTCCTCTCCATCACTTGAGCACACTGGTGAACAGTCCAAAACTAAAATAGATGTTTATGTAGAAAGTCCAAGAGGAAATTTTTGCCCGTTCTTGAGTTCTTTCCTATCCCACCCTAACACTTAACATATTAGTCTGCTTTGTTAAAAGCAAACATTACATTTTACTTGCCTCTTGATCTCTGCCCTTTAGCTTTAGAGGGCAATAAACTTGATATAGGCTTTATTACGTACTTCTAGGTATCTGTTACGCCAGATATATTTTTCAAACTAAAATCTATGATTATTATTTTATTCTTCAGCATTCCATTAAATCATTTATTTCCATTACTGCCCCACCTCTGCCATAACATTTAGAAGTTGGCTTTGGGAACCAGATTTTGGAGAACCAAATTCATAGTTGTGAAAATGAAAACTTCCATATTCTGTTTTTGAAAAGATGTGGCCATTATTAAATTCATTTTATTATAGGACTTTGCCTCATACAATTAAAGTGATATTTTTGTCAAGGAATTTTAGTGACCAGTTATACTTGATTATAAACTATAAAGCAGGTGATACATGTCTTTGTATGATGTAATTCAGTTGAAATCAGAGTAGTCTTTGCGTTGTACTGAGAAAGTTTCTAATATTAATACATAAGTCTTGAATTTTTAAGAGCTTATTTTGTTCCCTTAGCTGAATGAACACTTGAAGAGATTGAATTAAAATTGATACTTCTCATTTTAAAAATAATTAAATGCTGGAAATGTAATTTATATTAAATGAATTGATGATTTTACCTATTTACATTGTTTTTGTAAATAATAATCTGTGCTAAACATTAATTTTGATGATTGGCTTTTAATATTTATATTACTAATTTTCTTTTCTCTCATAGTAAAATAATAAATATAATGTACAATAATATTTCTGGAAAAGATTCTATGCTATTATTTAAATTGAAAGATTTACTATGTATTGCCTGAAGTATTTTTATTATTTGGACCTTGAAATGTTCATATAAAGAAAATTTCCACAATTCTTGATGGTAAACATGTTTCTTCTTTAATGTGTGCCTCATATTTTTATAGCTGGACTAATTTTAATTTTTCAGAGAAATAAGTAAATATGAAAATGCTAATTGCATTTGTTTTTATTTCATTTTGGGGAAGTGAATCCTGAATTGAAAATTTTTGACTAATTGAAATACTAAGTTTTATACAAATAATAAATCAATTTTTGCCTAGGATATGAATATGAAACTCCCACTAACACCTATATGAGTTTATAAATGCTTATTTAGAGGAAATTTTAGAACATTTAAATATAAGCACATATGTACATGTTAGCTTTCAACTTTAAATACATAGTTTAAATCATATGTTCTTGGTGAATTTATATATTGGACACAGACTTTTCAGAAATAAATGTAGATTTTATGCTCATGTAAGTCTTACCAATTTATTTTTCTTTTGGACCTTTCACCCCCAATTTATCTAAAGGACTATTGAATTTTCAATTAAGTTTACAATTGTTACTCAAAGGTCACTTCAGTGATTTATTTATACTGAAAAATTTCAAGGAAAACACCTTACATAACTTTAAAACAAATAAGTTTCACTTTCTACTTATTTTTTTCTCAATCTCCAGGAAAAATTAATTTTCTTCAATGTTGTCTTGAAGTTCAGGTAACTAAACCAAAAGATTGGAAAGTATTCATTAAATAAGTCAGCGATGGGATGATGAATCGTTCAGTGGGGAACTCCATTGTGTCCACTGCCACAATAAAAAACTAATTACTAATGACCTCATAATGAAACGATTTGAATTAGAAGGAATCTGAAAAGATATCTGATGCAACCATCATATCTGAAACTTCAACATTTTTTAAACACTACTAGCAAGCATCATCATATTTGGAGATGAAAAAATAGAGTCTTCTGATTAACAAAACAGTACCTCCTGTTAGCTCTATAGGTGAGTACTGCTCTAGAGTTCGGAGAAGGCGATGGCACCCCACTCCAGTACTCTTGCCTGGAAAATTCCATGGACAGAGGAGCCTGGTAGGCTGCAGTCCATGGGATCGCGAAGAGTCGAACATGACTGAGCGACTTCACTTTCACTTCTCACTTTCATGCATTGGAGAAGGAAATGGCAACCCAGTCCAGTGTTCTTGCCTGGAGAATCCCAGATGGGGGAGCCTGGTGGGCTGCCGTCTCTGGGATTGCACAGAGTCGGACACAACTGAAGCAACTTAGCAGCAGCAGCAGCTCTAGAGTTATCTAGCAATGCATTAAGATTACAAGATGGTATAATTGGCATAAATGTTAGAAAATTGGAACATATAATCTTTTGTTTGGATATTTTGCCCACCTAGAAATAGTGAACTCAACTATAGTATTAGAAAACTCATTATGAAGTATGGATAAAAAGATATCTATGCACCAAAAATTAATCTTTCTTTATATCAAGGGTTAGCAAACTAGCCTGCAGGCCAAATCTGACCTATTGCCTATTTTTGTAAATAGAGTTCTGTAACCGTTTCTCTGTATATTGTCCTTAGCTGCTTTTGTGCTGCAGTGGCAGTGGCAAGGTGGTAGAGATCATATGGCCCATAAAGTCTGAAATATTTATCATCATGACCTTTTAAAGAAGAAGTTGGCCAACCTCTGATATATATCTCTAATGGGAAAAGCATCTCTGAGCAATAGGGGTATGTAGCATATATATTTTATAAAATGTATAAAATACTGAAGATTAAACTTACCGGGAACTTGACCAACCGATGCTGATATTCTGAATGAATAGTAAATGCACAAGCCATGATATTTTGTAATGAAAAATTAATTGTGAGGAAGGGAGAGGGTTTGCCTTAGCAATAATCAAAGTATTGTCCAAAGTCACAGTAATTAAAACAGTGTGATACTGGTATAGGGATACATAAATGGTTCGGTGGAACAAAATAGTAAAAAAATAGACTCCATAGACTCATATATATTTGTGAATATTTAATACATGTGTGTGCGTGCTAAGTTGCTTCAGTCATGTCTGACTCTTTGCAACCCTATTGACTGTAGTCCCTGCCAGGCTCCTCTGTCCATGGGATTCTCCTGGCAAGAATACTGGAGTGGGTTGCTATGTCCTTCTCCAGAGGATCTTCCTGACCCAGGTCCATCTCTTAAGTCTCCGGCATTGGTAAGCGGGTTCTTTACCACTAGCACTGCCTGAGAAGCCCATTTAATTTAATACATATTGTATGTGAAAAATGGCATTTCAAATCCAGAGCTTCAAAATATATGAAGCCGAAAACTGATAGAACTGACAAAACTGGAAAGATAGAAAAATCTTCAACTATAGTTAAAGGTTTTGCCTCTTAATAGTTGATAGAATAAATAGATGGAAAATCAGTAAGGATGTAAAAGAGTTGTAGAATAATATCAACCTGCTTGACCTAATTGACATTTGTAGAGAACTGCACCAAACTATAGCAGAATATACACTTTTTAAAGTGCATGTGGAATATTCACAAACAGATTATTTTGGGGTTCAAAATAGTCTCAATATAATTAAAAGGAAAAGAACTATATGTTTATGGAATAAAATGGAGATCAATGCTATAAAAGTACTTTGAAAATTCCAAGGTATTTGGAAATTTAACAAGGTACTTCTAAATAACTTATGAGTCAAACAAAAAAGAGATATTAGAAAATATTTTGAAATGAATGAAAACAAAACAATATCAGCTTGTAAGATGCAGTGACAAAATTTAGGGGGAAACTTGAAAAACTTTTTTGAGAGAGCTATACCAATATTTAGAGGGGAATTTGTAGCCTTAAATACATATGTTAGAAAAGAAAGGGCAAAATTAGTAAGATAAACAAGCATTAATCTCAAGAAGTTAAAGGACAGCAAAATTAGCCAAAGTAAAGTTGGAGGAAGTTGAGACTAGAAACAAATGACATAGCAAATATGTAATAAGGGGAATCACAGCTTGTTCAATATTGATTCTATTAATAGTAAGACATCTAGAAAGCTGAGAGAAGGCACAAATAATGAAGAGCATGAATAGAAAAAAAAAATTATAGAATCTGGAGACTTTATAAAAAGAAAATGCAGGCTCCAAAAGCAAAGGCAACAAAAGAAAAAATAAAAGTGAGAATGTGTCAAACTGAAAAGCTACTGCACAGCAAAGAAAACTCAACGAAATGAAAAGAGCAACCCATAGGATGAGAAAACATTCCCAACTCATACCTGAAAATGAGTCAATGTCCAAAATTTATAAAGAACTCATACAACTCAATAGCAAACTACAACAGTAACAACAAACAAAAAAGGAAACTGATTTTTAAAAACTGAGCAGATGATCTGAGTAGACATTTTTTCCAAAGAAGATGTCCTACTGGTACAGAAAAGATGCTCAGCATCACTAATCATCAGGGAAGCCCATATCAAAACCACAATGAAGTAACACCTCACACTTGATAGAATGCTATTATGAAAAAGATAAGTAAGTTTTGGCATGTGGACAAAGTGGGAACTGCATACAATATTGATGAGGATGTAAATTGGTGCAGCCATCACAGAAAACATCATGGAGGCTCCTTAAAGTGAAAGTGAAAGTTGCCCAGTCATGTCTGACTCTTTGCAACCCCATGGACTGCAGCAGGCGAGGCCTCCCTGTCCATCACCAACTCCAGGAGTTTACTCAAACTCGTGTCCATTGAGTCAGTGATGTCATCCAACCATCTCATCCTCTGTCATGCCTTTCTCCTCCTGCCTTCAATCCTTCCCAGCATCAGATCTTTTCAAATGAGTCACTTCTTTGCATCAAGTGGCCAATGTATTGGAGTTTCAGCTTCAGCATGAGTCCTTCCAATGAATATTCTGGACTGGTTGGATCTCCTTGCTGTGTAAGGGATTTTCAAGAGTCTTCTCCAGCACCACAGTTCAAAAGCATCAATTCTTTGGTGCTTGTCTTTCTTTATAGTCCAACTCTCAGATCCATACATGACTACTGGAAAAACCATAGCCTTGACTAGATGGACCTTTGTTGGCAAAGTAATGTCTGCTTTTTATAAGCTGGCTAGGTTGGTTATAACTTTTCTTCCAAGCAGCAAGTGTCTTTTAATTTCATGGCTGCAGTTACCATCTGCAGTGATTTTGGAGCCCAAGAAAATAGTCTCCCACTGATTCCACTGTTTCCCCATCTATTTGCCATGAAGTGATGGGACCTGGTGCCATGATTTTAGTTTTCTGAATGTTGAGCTTTAAGCCAACTTTTTCATTCTTCTCTTTCACTTTCATCAAGAGGCTCTTTAGTTCTTCATTTTCTGCTTAAGCTTGGTGTCATCCGCATATCTGAGGTTATTGATATTTCTCCTGGCAATCTTGATTCCAGCTTGTGCTTCTTCCAGCCCAGCGTTTCTCATGATGTACTCTGCATATAAGTTAAATAAGCAGGGTGACAATATACAGCCTTGACATACTCCTTTTCCTATTTGGAACCAGTCTGTTGTTCCATGTCCAGTTCTAACTGTTGCTTCTTGACCTGCATACAGATTTCTCAGGAGGCCGGTCAGGTGGTTGGGTAATTCCACCTCTTGAAGAATTTTCCACAGTTTGTTGTGATCCACACAGTCAAAAGCTTTGGCATAGTCAATAAAGCAGAAGTAGATGGTTTTCTGGAACTCTATTGCTTTTTCTGTGATCCAACAGATATTGGCAATTTGATCTCTGGTTCCTCTGCCTTGTCTAAATCCAGCTTGAGCATCTGGAAGTTCACAGTTCACATATTGTTGAAGCATGGCTTGGAGAATTTCGAGCATTACCCTGCTAGCATGTGAGATGAGTGCAACTGTGTGGTAGTTTGAGCATTCTTTGGCATTACCTTTCTTAGGGATTGGAATGAAAACTAACATTTTCCAGTCCTGTGGCCACTGCTGAGTTTTCCAAATCTGCTGGCATATTGAGTGCAGCACTTCCACAGCATCCTCTTTTAGGATTTGAAATAGCTTAACTGGAATTCCATCGCCTCCACTAGCTTTGTTCGTAGTGATGCTTCCTACAGCCCACTTGACTTCACCTTCCAGGATACCTGGCTCTAGGTGAGTGATCACACCATCATGATTATCTGGGCCATGAAGATCTTTTTTATATAGTTTTATGTGTATTCTTGCCATCTCTTCTTAATATCTTCTGCTTCTGTTAGGTCCATACCATTTCTGTCCTTTATTGTGCCCATCTTTGCATGAAATATTCCCCTGGTATCTCTAATTCCCTTGAAGAGATCTTTAGTCTTTCCCATTCCATTGTTTTCCTCTGTTTCTTTGCACTGATCACTGAAGAAGGCTTTCTTATCTCTCCTTGCTATTCTTTGGAACTCTGCATTCAAATAGGTATATCTTTCCTTTTCTCCTTTGCTTTTCACTTCTCTTCTTTTCTTAACAGTTTGTAAGCCCTCCTCAGACAACCATTTTGCCTTTTTGTATTTCTTTTTCTTGGGGATGGTCTCGATCACTGCCTCCTGTACAATGTCACGAACCTCTGTCCATAGTTCTTCAGGAACTCTGTCTATCAGATCTACTCCCTTAAATCTATTTCTCACTTCCACTGTATAGTCATAAGGGATTTTATTTAGGTCATACATGAATGGCTTAATGGTTTTCCCTACTTTCTTCAATTTAAGTCTGAATTTAGCAATAAGGAGTTCATGATCTGAGCCACAGTCAGCTCCTGGTCTTGTTTTTGCTGACTGTATAGAGCTTCTCCATTTTTGGCTGCAAAGAATATAATCAATCTGATTTCAGTGTTGACAATCTGGTGATGTCCATGTGTAGAGTCTTCTCTTGTATTGTTGGAAGAGGGTGTTTGCTATGACCAATGTATTCTCTTGGCAAAACTCTATTAGCCTTTGCCCTGCTTCATTCTGTATTCCAAGGCCAAATTTGCCTGTTACTCCAGATATCTCTTGACTTCCTACTTTTGCATTCCAGTCCCCTATAGTGAAAAGGACATCTTTGGGGGTGCTAGTTATAGAAGATCTTGTATGTCTTCATAGAACCATACAGCTTCAGCACTACTGGTCGGGGCATAGACTTGGATTACTGTGATATTGAATGGTTTGCTTTGGAAATGAACAGAGATCATTCTGTTGTTTTTGACATTGCATCCAAGTACTGCATTTCAGATTCTTTTGTTGACTATGATGGCTACTCCATTTCTTCTAAGGGATTCTTGCCCACAGTAGTGAATATAATGGCCATCTGAGTTAAATTCACCCATTCCAGTCCATTTTAGTTCACTGATTCCTAAAATGTCAGTGTTCACCCTTGCCATCTCCTGTTTGACCACTTCCAATTTGCCTTGATTCATGGACCTCACATTCCCAGTTCCTATGCAATATTGCTCTTTACAGCACTGGACTTTACTTCCATCACCAGTCACATCCACAACTGGGTGTTGTTTTTGCTTTGGCTCCATCTCTTCATTCTTTCTGGAGTTTTTTCTCCACTGATCTCCAGTAGCATATTGGGCACCTACTGACCTGGGGAGTTCATCTTTCAGTGTTCTATATTTTTGCCTTTTCATACTGTTCTTGGGATTCTCAAGGCAAGAATACTGAAGTGGTTTGCTATTCCCTTCACCAGAGAACCATGTTTTGTCAGAACTCTCCACCATGACCCGTCCGTCTTGGGTGGCCCTACATGCATGGCTCATAGTTTCATTGAGTTAGACAAGGCTGTGGTCCATGTGATCAGATTGGTTAGTTCTCTGTGACTGTGGTTTTCAGCCTGTCTGCCCTCTGATGGAGAATGATAAGAGGCTTATGGAAGCTTCCTGATGGGAGAAGATTGACTGAGGGGGAAACTGGGTCTTGTTCTGATGGGCAGGGCCATGTTCAATAAATCTTTAATCCAATTTTCTGTTGAAGGGCAGGGCTGTGTTCCCTCCCTGTTATTTGACCTGAGGACAAACTATGGTGGAGGTAATGAAAATAATGGTGACCTTCTTCAAAAGGGCCCTTGCAGGCACTGCTATCCTCAGTGCCCCCAACCTGCAGCAGGCCACCGCTGATCCACACCTCCACTAGAGACTCCTAGACACTCACAGGCAAGTCTGGGTCAGTCTCTTGTGGGGTCACTGCTCCTTTCTCCTGGGTCCTGGTGCACACAAGGTTCTGTTTGTGTCCTCCCAAAATCTGTTTCCCCAAGTCCTGTGTAAGTTCTGGGGGGTTAATGCTGACCTCCTCCAAGAGGGCTTATGCCATACCCAGGTCTACTGCACCCAAGCCCCTGCCCCTGCAGCAGTCCAGTGCTGACCCAAACCTCCTCGGGAGACACCCAAACACAGTTCTGTCTCCGTCTCTGTGGGATCTTTGGTCTTGGTTTGCACAAGGTTTGTTTGAGCCCTCTGAGCATCTCTGGCGGGTATGGGGTTTGATTCTAAATGCGATCTCGCCCCTCCTACCATCTTGCTGGGGCTTCTCCTTTGCCCTTGGACATGGGGTGTCTCCTTCAAGTCACTCCAGTGCCGCACAGCCGCCGCTCAAGCACCATGCAGCTGCAGCTGCAGCCGCCGTGCCGCTGCACGGACCATACAGTCCATGGACTTCTCCAGGCCAGAATACTGGAGTGGGCAGCCTTTCCCTTCTCTGGGGATCTTCCCAACCCAGGGATTGAACGCAGATCGCCTGCATTGCAGGTGGACTCTTTACCAGCTGAACCGCAAGGGAAGCCTTTAAGGAGTTAAAAAGAGAACCACTCTATGATCCAGCAATTCTGCTCTGGGTATTCATCCAGAGGAAATTAAAACACTAATTTGAAAAAATATATGTACCCTCGTGTTCTCAGCAGCATTATTTACTATAGCCAAGATATGGAAACCACCAAAGTGTCCATCCATAGATGGATGAATGGATATAGATGTGAGATACACACACACGCACTCATAGATACACAGACACACAATGGAACACTATTCAGCAACAGAAAAGAAGAAAATCTTGCTATTTGCAGCAACATGAGTGGACCTTGAGGACATTATGCTAAGTGAAATAATCAGAGAAAGACAAATATTACATGACCTCACTTGTATGTGAAATCTAAAAAATGAAACAAAACAAAAACCAAGCTTATGGATATAGAAAACAGATTGGTGTCTATTAGAAGCCATAGCTGGGGGGTGGACGAAACGAGTGAAGGGGGTCAAAGGTACACATTTCCAGTTATAAAATAAGTCATGGGGATATAATATACAGCTTGGTGACCATTGATGATAATATAGTCACCAATATAATATCTGAAAACTGCTAAGAAAGTAGATGTTAAAAGTGCTCATCACAAGAAAAAAAATTTAAACTTGTATGGTATAGGATGTTAACTAGACTTATTCTGGTGATCATTTTGCAGTGTATACAAATATAGAACCCTTATGTTGTATACCCAAACTTATATAATGTTATATGTCAATTATCCCTCAATAAAAAATGTTGAAAAAAGAAAATGAGAGCATATCAATAAGTGTGTGCCAATACACTTGAAATGGACAGATTCCTAGAAAAATACTAAAATTAATAATCAAAATAGAAATTCATAATAAGTTGGTTTAAAATGTCAAAGAAACTGATTCCTAATTAGAACCATTCCTCAATAAAAACTTCAAGTATGTAGCTTCACTGGCAAGTTCTAAAAAAATAATTAGAAATTTCTCCAATCTTATCCAGTTCTTAGATAGAAAAAAAGATTAGCATAACATTGATAGCAAAACCCAGAAAGGAACTATGAGAACACACGAGGTCAATTTGACTTAGGAACAAGTATGCATTTATCCGAACAAAGTGGTAGCAAACTGAACCTAGGAAAAAACTGTTAGAAGACAATTTTTAAAGACAGCATAATTATTATTTTAATAGCACAAAATATACACAAGTCAAAATTTGTGTTTAACTTATCAATTAATGAGGGAACCCCTAACCTTGTTCTCAGGAAAAATTTTAAAAAAGCATTCATAATTAGGTATAATATAAGCTACAAGAATATAGTACAGGGAATATAGCCAATATTTTACAATAACTATTAATATAAATGGATTATAACCTCCATTGAGAACACCAAGTAATCCACGTTTGGTCCACTTCAAAGCTTTTCACAATTTTTTCTGACAATATAAAGAGAATAAGCTATCATGATCAAATTTGGCTTATTCTAGAAATGCCAAATTGGTTTGACAATGTAAAATCAGTGAATGTGATTCATCACATTAATGGGTTAAAAGAGAAAATCCTACACACAGCTCAATAAATGCAGAAGAAAATTTTGATGAAATTTTATATCCATTTTTTATTTTTAAAAAGAAAGTTCTTAGCAGACTAGGAACTGAAGAGAATTGCTTTAATCTGCTAGCAAGTAGATGCAGCATACTTACAGGAAATGTTCATTTAATAGTAAGACATTGCAGCCTTCCGACAAATCAAGTGCTGTTTTGGACTTGTCTTCTGAAATGTTGGGTAGCTGTGGAACTGTGTAGTCCACTACACAGTCAAGCTTGGATAGTAGCTCCAAGGAAATGACTAAGTGTCCTTTTATGTAAAAGATCATGACTTCCTTACTGCTGATGATTCTTAAGTTCTTTCTAGATATAGAAGGCTTTGGTTAAGTATACACCATAGAACACCTTCAATATTCTCAAACAGTATCCTTTCTGCTCAGTGTCAGACACTTGGGATGTCAGCAGTCCAGAACCAATCCTCTCACAAACCCAGCGTAGAAAACTTACTTCCCAGAAATACCTGTTAGTATTTTTATTCTCTCAAAAAATACATCTGAAGAGCTCAGTACTCTGGTGCTAAAGTGCTTGTTTACAGGGAATTCTGCCTGTACAAGGCAGAGAACAAAGCAGAACATTAAAGCTATTTTCAACAAAGGGCCAAATCAAAGAGACAGCATTCCAGAGTCTGAGCAGTTCCGGCCCTACAAAACAAAATGGTGTGTGCGTACCTTAGCGACTGTCCAGGCTGGCTTGCCATTGAGCTTCGGGGTCTGTTGTGGCCTGCCCAGGGTGCCTGAGCTGGCATACTTATGTGAGCAGCTTGTTTTTACGAGTGTTCTAATGACTTCTAAGGGGTGACAATGTCTCTGCCCACTGGCACTAACTGCTACCCTCAGAGCTGAGTGATGGCATTTGGCCTCAATGGACACCCCCTAGCTCCTCTGGTCAAGTCCTGTGGGGGAGAATCATCCAGGGGGTAGAGAGACTGCCAGGCTCCTGCCAGAGCCAAAGACCATGAGTAAGGCATTTGTAAGGGAGGTCTGGGGTTGAGCAGGGTCACTCACATCTCCTCTGACTCTTGACCTTCAGGGAAGGTATGTTGATGGAAAGATAAGCTATAAAAGCAAGTCATAGAAAGCAGTGCAATAATAACAAATAATCTGAGAATACACTTTGTTGGGATTCATTAAGTGAGAAGAAAAGAGGCCTCTGCTCATCACTGTAATAATGAGGCCAGGACTAGATCTGTGTCTGTGGCCAGGACAGTGTCCTACCTGGAAGGGATGCTGGAGAAGTAGGAACCTAAGAGGCAAAGTTAGGGGACTGCGAGTGAGCCTCCATAGATCTGTGGGCAGGGGGCACCCTGCGCTGAGTAGGCTGGTTTGCTGGAGAATCACAAATGTACACTGCTAGTGCCGTCTCTGTCTACTGTCTCTCACAAATTCCCTAGTTGTCCACACCCAGATACATAGATAGTCATGCAGGTGTGATCTCCTGGTACTTCTCTGCCTTCCCCACCACCCACCTTTCTTCTGAGCAGAGCAGGAAGGGACAGGGTCATATTCCACTTAAAGCCCTCTCCTTGAAATAGGTGCAGACTTGTGAAGCATTATACACTTTCTTCACTCTCACCCCTAGACTGTTAGAGCGATTGTTTATATCACAACTACAGCAAACACAACATCATAATTATTAATGGGTGACTTTCTTAGGAGCTGTCATAGGCTCAGCTGTGCTTTTCTGCTTTGAGTCATTATTACCAAGTGCGATGCCTAAATAGAGTAAGTTCTCAGTAAAAGACAAATGGAGAATGGATGAACAGAAAAATTGTCATTGCATATCTATCAGGTAATGTCAATATTTTGGAGCAATGTTCATATCATAGGCATTGGTTTATGACATGAGCATACTATCCAGAAATGCTTAGGCATATTCTGCAGAAACCAGTCCCATGAGAGTTAATAAGAGAAGAGTTCTTGGGGCATACTGTATTCCATAGGCTTCCTGGTGGCTCAGATGGTAAAGAATATGTGTGCAGTGCAGACCTGGATTTGATTCCTGGGTTGGCAAGATCCCCTGGAGAAGGGAATGGCTACCCACACCAGTATTCTTGCCTGGAGAATTCCGTGGGCAGAGAAGTCTGGGGGGCCACAAGTCCATGGGGTCACAAAGAGTTGAACATGATTGAGTGACGAACTTCATTCTGTGGGAGTTCCATAGTACAGACTAGTATACTAGCATCAGATGGACCAGGAGAAGGGCTTGCACACAGAAATTGCCATCTCTCTTGATCTTTGGTATGAAATTATGATTACAGGAAGAAGGATGAATGAATTAAATATTGGATTGTAATAGAAAACTTACTTTTGTCTCTTTAGTGGTTATATAGGAATTCTATTGCATTTATTAGCATTTATCCTCCAGTAGCTTTTCCAAGAAGAGCTCATGAGTTCTATATTCCATGTCTGGAATATTTGAAAATGTCTTTCTCATGTAGTATTCTGTTTGTTAGGCTCTGCATAAAACTCACATGTCATTCTTTTCTCATTTGGAGGGTTTTGTAGATATTGTAGATATTTGTAGACATTTTGTAGACATTCACTTAACCTCATAGCATTGAATGTTGTTATGGAGGAAGCTGTTGTGTTGAAAACATAATTCTCATGCAAACAGACAGGTAACATATTTCGTTGTTCCATTTAACTTATTAATGGCCAGACCAGCAGGAAGACAAAAAGGCTGGCTGGGTTTAAGAAATAAGAAAGTTTTCCCCAAGCACCATCTACTTTGTTCTCCCATGTCCTTTTTTTTCTCCTCCTCCTTCCTTTTGAGGGCTCCTCTCTCCTTTAGTTCTTGTTTTGTGGAACCGTAATTCTCATCTATTGAGTATTCTTCAGCTGCTGGTTGTCTGTTTCCTCTCCTCTGGTGTTTGAACAGTTCCCATGGTTGCTCCTTCCCACTCTGACAGGAAACCCTTCTGTCTTCAGTGAACACTCAAGGATGGTGTTGGTGTTGTCAGGGCTGGAAGCCTGGACTTCTCTCTGCTGCCTCTGAACCTGTCCTTATCAGCGCTGACTTCTGCGTATGTCCCTGCTCCTCAATTTCAAGTAGTTCATATATTTGAATGAGTGAATGACTGTCCATACCTTATTTTCAGGGTGCATTTTCCCAGTGTTTTGGTGAAGCCGGTCACCACGAACACTTGTTTACTATTAGAGAGACTAAGTGAATAAGCAGCTTAGTGTTGTCACAGAGGGCCCTCAGGAGTTCTCCCTTTTCATGAAGTGAAAAGAGATTTTGCATTCTCATGCTGCAGTGCTAAAGACTAGAGTTGTTTAGTAGACAGCACTTGACATTCTCTCCCAGACCATCTCTCAAGAGAGGCAGTCTGGTAACAATGAATATACAACCGCCATCTTGATTGCTGTTGCTGTTTGTATAAGGCATTTTGGGAATCACTGTTAAGTGAATCCTTCTGGACTTGGGGATTCCCTTTTGCTTAGCTTTTTCTGTAGATAACAGGTAAACCAAAGGTTGTTGGCTAAAAGTAAGTCAGAGTGTTGGTCAACACCAGATTCTTCCCTCCACACGCATAGTGCTTGGATATGTTGAAAGTGGCTAACCCTGTGTGTCCCAGAGACAGTGGTAAGAAGGTGAGCTTCTTTCTGATTCAAAGCCCTGGAAACTGAGAAGACGACTCACTCACAGAGAATGATCAGAAGGAAAACAAGGAGAGAAAGTGACAGTCCTTGAAGCAAAATAGGGGCTCACCAGGCCCCTGCAGAATCCTGCTGCTGGCTGTAGCACACTGTCCACTTTGGCCCGGCTTGAGTGTATCTGGCCTTGCACGGGCCCAGTACTTGGCGTCCTCTCGAGTGGGTGTGGTCTATATGTGAGTTCCTCCTGCCATGAGAGTAGGATCATGGCCATCTTTTAAGTAGAAGTGGTTGTTCATCTTTCCACAGACAGTAGTGAGACCCTGAGGCCAGCTCCTTGTAATGACTTTTCCTGGCAAGAGAGATCCACACTGAGAACAAGCCATCATTATATTCCAGGCTGCTGAAAAGGAAGGGTGGGTACCAGAATCGGCAGGCCCTAGTTTCTGGGATCAGCTGTCATTTGTCTCTTTCTTGGTTGTATCCCAACTTCTTTCTAACTCAGGGTCCCTTCAGACAGGGTAGGTCAGCACTGGGCCAGGCTTAGAATAGGCACAGCTCCTCTCAGAATTATTATACTCTAGTTTTCCATGTGATTTTCCTCTTACAAAACAATCCATCCCACCTGAGGAAAGGGGAAAAAAAAACAAACAGACCACGATATTAAAAGTTTATTGTTGCAGTGATAATTTTACTGCTCACCTCTGGATTAACCTTGGTCTAACACATTTCCAACTTCATCATATTCACTCTGTATTGTTAATGCTTAAAGTATTTTCTGTGCCCCGAAGCATTAATTAAATGAGTGGTTACATAAATGACAGAAGAAGAGGCAGCAAGGTGAGTTTATTCTAGCTTTAAATGTAGTTGAATGCCTGTTCTTTGCGTGACCTGTCGGGAAGAGCAGCACCAGCCACCCCGGGGTATGAGAGCAGTGCCTCCTTGCCGAGCAAGATCACAGCACAGTGGATGCTTGGGTCTGTTACCCCATCTGGAGCTCACAGGAACCCCCAAAAGAGAGGTTAATTGGTCCCTGTTGGAGAGGCGGACTCTAAGTCACATGTAATTTACCCAGAGCCGGCTGCCCCCGTTCTCCATCCCTCTGCGCTGCCTCAGCTCTTCAGTGGGGCTCAGGGTCTCCCTGCTTTTCTGCTTGGATTTGGAGCTGACAACAAGCCTCTTTGTGAACAGAAACACAGCCACCCTGACACTTCCTGTGTGGGCTGATTTTCCACTTGCCAGCAGCACTGGCCCCCAGGGCCCACAGAGCCCAGGGCACCTATTGTTTGAACTCAAGTGGCTTCTGTGTGACCGGAAGCCCCAAGTTCTCACCCCTCCAGGCTGCTCAGCCTGCTCCCTGGTAAAGACTGACCTGGAATGACAGGCAGTTTCTACAGTTAGGTTTGAGAGGGTGGGATGTGCTCTGTCAAAGAAGGAAGGTGGGAGGCCATTGGATCAGTGTTTGCCTGGATCCTTTATAACCATCTCGAAATGGTTTCCTGCCACTAAGGTGGTCCCACCTTTGTTAGCCCCTCATCACAGAGCACCCCCTCACCCATGCCAGCAGTCAGAGTGTGTGCCCCTCTAGGAGAGCCTGTTACCTCTAATGAGATTACTCTGCCCAAAGCCTGGCCTGGCTCCCCTCCATGTAACCAGAAAGCTCCAAACCTGCTGGGCAGGCCAACTGTGAAGTCTTCTCCGCTGGCACAGCCTTCTGCTTCCTGGAGAAGGAAATGTGGACAGCAGCCCTCACATCTAGGTCTGGAAGTGGGGTGCTGGCCAACCAAGTCTGCTCTGAGGTCACCAGGTCAGCCTCCAGGACAAACAGACCCTGCTTACCCTGGACCCAGGCACTGAGATGGGGCAAAGCTGCAAGGGCCCCAGGCCAGGAACAGCTGCCCACGGGGCCTTCAGCTCAGGAGGCCGTCGCTCAGGCCAAAGAAGCGCCATGAACCAAGGCCAGGCTTGGACTCTCAGGGTGACTGGACTAGCAGGCCAATCATTTCCAAGGCTTGGAGACAGTCCCAGTGTGCGGAGAGCCCTGAGCCCACAGCGGCCTCTCAACCTGAAGGGTCTCCATGGAGGTCGTGCCTGTTGTGTGGGGTGCGGCGCGGTGCCCTGGCCCGGCCTCCCCTCTCGGGCCCTCTCGTGGAGCCGAGCACGCTGCTGGCACTCAGCAGATCATAAATCACCATCCTGCAAGGCCTTCAGCTGGGATAACTGCACAGCTGGAGGAATTTTCGTTTCTCCCCCCAAACTTAACACATCATAAAACACAGCCGTTTAGGGAATGAGAACAACCAGGAGGTGTTTTTGCCTCTGAGGCTCTGTTCTAGGAAAGCTTGAAAGGTGAGGTTTGGAGTCTGATACATCTCCACTCCCAGGCAACCTTACCAGAGAGCATGAGAACGGTCATTTCCAATGCGTCCCCAGGCACCTTCTGAACTGGCAGGCTGGCAGCTTGGCCAGGGCCAGCCAGACCTAGGCCAGAAAGAGGCCAGGGCTCTCTCCCCAGGGCCCTTGGGTTCGTGACAGGTTGGTTTACTGTGAGTGAGTATAAATTTGTCCCAAAGTTTGGTCCCAAGTCTCCTCATCCCATTCAGACTCCCTCGGCACATGACCCTGGGTTCTGCCAGCCAAAGACAAGGCCTAGTCCAGAGGAGAGCTCGGAGGTACCTGGCTACAGTCTGGTTGAGGAGGGAGTCTCTGCCAAGCCACAGGTTCTATTTCCTATGAGATCAAGATTCTCCAACATGGGCATTAAAGTCTACTTTCATTCATTAATTCATTGACTTACTCTCTTTTCCTTTTCTTTCATGTTGCAAATACTACTGAGTATTTCTTAAGTGTGAGTGGCAACCTAAGCAGCAGAAGCAGATAGGTGCCTGTTCCCATGGTGCTTTCAAACACTTCAGGACATTATAATGCCTATAATTTAAACATCATCTTATGATGATTATTTGAGGATATGCAAGGTATGAAAGGAAGCAGGTGCCTGAAGAACATACGACAGAGGAAGGGGATCCGTTCTTAGGGTTCAGGGCTAGTGACAAGGGGGCAGTGATGTCTGAGCTGAGATCTGCAGGGCAAATAAGAGTTAGTTTGCTGAGGGTCCACCAGATGTACCAAATGGCAGAGAGAGAGCTGCCTGTAGTGGGCCTATGCGGGGGGAGCAGGCTGTGTTCAGGGAATTGAGAGACCAGTGCGGCTAGTCAAGCGAGGGTGGAGGGTGAGAGCTGGGCTCAGGGGCTCAGCTGGGGACTGTGTACCAGACAGTTTCTCCTGGAACCTTTCCAGAAGGTTCCCCCTGGAAGTACGGGCAGTGTCATCTGCTTGGAGAGAGGGGGATTGTACGCAGTGGGAGAGTTAGCAGGAGAGAGGTTAGAAGTGGTCATTCTGGAGGGCAGGAGAGCAAGTTGGCAAGAAAGACATGGTAGGTGTGAAATACAGGACTTTGGGATACTGAAATGTGGGTCCATAGCGGAGTCCACTTTCTCTTCCTTTTCTGAACATCTCCGTATATATGTGCACCTAAAACTTCACATATATGGTTCTTTATACAGATGAACATATATGATTATAAGTATTAGATTTTATATATATTAGGATTATGCTCTTCATATATATGTATAATTTTTTTAGTTGAAGCAAGTAGTATGAGAAAAGGTGCAGAAGAGAGAAATGTGTTGCATTCTGGAAACTGCAAGCTGATCAGCTTGACTGGAGCCAAGGACGAGGGGGAAGGGCTGGCTTAGTTTATGTCCCTGAGGGTAACTAAAAGAGAAGGAACAGATGGGTCATATTAACTTCTCAGGATAAAGGTCACCTTAATTGGAGGCTGGGGACGACTGCATGCCAGTGAAATAGGTACTGGTCCAGCTGATGTGACTTGGAGGATGCAGGAGGACTCATCTGCTTATGCATGGCCCCACAGACCGAGAACATTGCTCTCAGACTAGAGTGCTTTTCAGAATCATCAATCCCATGAGTCTGAGAAAAAACGCCAAGTAAAGTACACACAAACAAAAACCAAAAACAGCCTCCAAACTCCCTTTTTCTATCCTTGGGAGGACTGTCTTTATTAAGTTTCCTTGGTATCTAAAACTGTGAGAAGTGCTGTGGTTCAGCAAAACTGTAACTGTTTAATCCAGAGTCAAGCTATTGATCCTGTCTTTTATTTTCTGCATTCTGAGGCTTGGATACCTTGGGACCTTGCTGCCAGTTCCTAAAGATAGTTAACAACCCACCTGAGAGTATGCTTTTCAACTGCAAACCAACCAATTCAGGGCCTATACCCCAACTACCTCCTTTAGTGGTTCTCACACTTTGGGCCAGTATCCATCTGCCCTAATCACCCAGGGCCACATACCTGAAACGTGCCCCAGAACTACTAAAATCGTTCAAACTAGCCAATCCTAAGCAACCTCATTCTGACCTATCTAACCATTCCCACGAAAACCACAATAAAGGCATTTGCTCACAATTTCCCCCTTCCTCTGCCTTTTGATTGACCCTGGTGGCCCTGCATGGCAGGATGTGTCTCCCGTTTCTAGGGATCTGTGGATGTAACAAAGTCAAGACAATAATTTCCAAGTCTGCATGTCTTATCATACTTGATTAAAACAAATCCCAGTACCTTTACAACAGCCCTATGGGTAGTCTGACCAGGACAGTCCTGCCTGACACCTATTGCTCTACATAATCTCTTTAATCCTCCAAAGTGTCCCAGTTTGGATGATAAGTTTTAAAGGGCCATGTCTCCCCATTGAGAATCATAGGTGATACGCAGCAAGAGAGGAGGGTCAAGGGCAGAATCCTAGAGATTTGTGGGAAGGAAACTAAGGTTTAATGTGAAGCGGGAGAACTTGTCACATCAGAGAAACTGAGACTTGGAAGTCACAGGAGTAACAATTCGTGAAGAAGCCAAAGGAAGTGAGAACCACGAAGGAGCCTCTGCACCCGCTCTTCCGCGGGTGTGTGGGGGGCGGGGCACAACGCCTGTGGCCCAAGGGCGGGTGGACGGCAACGTGAGGAGTGGTGACTGCCTAGCTCACTACTCAGCTTTACAGTCACGACGAGAAGTTGGGATGCAGATGGGCAGGAATCAGAAAGGCAACAAGCCTAAGGACATAGTTTATTTTAAGGGGATAAACTCAGTTTTCCTGAGTTTTGCAGAGGAAGAGAAGTCACAAGACAGAAAATACAGTGAGAAAAGATTGTCTCTTTAAAAAAAATGGTTTTGGGAAAACTCCATATCCACATGCAAAAGAATGAAATTAAGCTTCTATTTGACATCATAAATAAAAACCAAAGAAAAATGGATTAAATATGTAAGACCTGAAACTATAAAGTTCCTCAAAGAAACCATTGGTGGGGGGAAACTTCTTGACATTGGTCTTGGCAATGACTTCTTGGATTTGATACCAAAAGTACAGGAAATAAAACCAAAAATAGACAAGTGGGACTATATCAAACTAAAATGGAAAGGAAATAGCAAACCACAGTGAAAAGGCATCCTATGGAATGAGAGAAAATATATGCAAACCATCCATCTAATAAGGGGATACTATCCCAAACATAAATATCTCCTTCAACTCAATAGCAACCCCTCCCCTCAAATAGTCCAATTAGAAAATTGTCAAAGGGCTTGTGTATACATTTCTCCAAAGAAGGCATACAGATGGCCACCAGGTGTATGGAAAGGTGTTCAATATCCTTAATCATCAAGGAAATGAAGATCAAAACCATAGTGGGATATTACCTCATGTCTGTTAGGATGATAATTGGCAAAAGCGAAAGATAAATGTTGGCAAGAATGTGGAGAAATTGGAATGCTTATACAATGTTGGTGGGAACGTAGAATGGTACAGCCGATATGGAAAACAGTACAGAGGTTCTTCAAAAAAATTAAAACAGAACTACTATATGTTCTGGCAATTTCATTTCTGGGTGTATACCCAAAAAAGTTGAAATCAAGAAGTCTAAAAGATATCTGTATCCCCACATCCACTACATCATTATATACAATAGTCATGATACGGAAACAAATCAAATGTTTATCAACAGATGAATGGACAAAGAAATGATATGTATCATATATATATATATATACAATGTGTATATTTAATCTCTAAAAAAGGAAATTCTGCCATTTGTGACTGCATGGATGAACCTAGAGATCATTATGCCAAGTGAAGTAAGCCAGTCACAGGACAGAGACCGCATGATCCCACTTATATGAGCCATCTAAAATAGCCAGTCTCAGAGAAGTAGAGAATAAAATGGTTGTTGTCAGAGGCTGGGTTGTAGGAGGGGATGGGGGGTTGTTTTCAACGGGTGTAGAATTTATTATATAAGATGAATAAGTTCTAGAGATTTTGTTATACAACATCTTACCTGTTAGTTAACAATACAGTATGTGAGTGTGTGCGTGCTAAGTCGATTCAGTCGTGTTTGAGTCTTTGCAACCGTATGGAATGTAGCCTGCCAAGCTCCTCTGTCCATGGGATTCTCCGGGCAAGAATACTGGAGTGGATTGCCATGTTCTCCTCCAAGGGATCTTCCCGCCCAGGGATCTAACTTGGGTCTTCCGCATCTCCTGCACTGCAGGCAAGTTCTTTGCCACTAAGCCAGCAGGGAAGCCCCATAGTATTTTACTCTTTAAAATATGTAAAGAAGATTGATCTCATGCTATATTCTTACTGAAAAAAAAGAACACAAGGAAATTTTCTTGAAAGTGATGTATATTTTTAGTGCCTTGGTGCTGTGGTTGTGGGATGGTATCATAGGAGTATGCATATGTCCAAATTCATCAAGATGTATAAATTAAATATATGCATGCTTTTGTATATGAATTATATCTCAGTAAATCTGAAAAAAAAAAAAGAAGTTATAAGACAGACACGTGGAAAGAGGTCAAGAAGGAATCAGGAAGGTGAGGGATCCAGAGTCCAGGAGGAAAAGTTTGTCTTGAAAAGAGGAAAGCTATTTCTCAATAAAGACCCACTGGGGGAAGATAGAGACATTCTGAGGCAAAGGGGAGAGAAAGTAAGAACGTCATTATCAGATGAAATTTCAATAAATTATGAAGCTCATTCATCAGGAAGTGGGGGTGGGTGTGTGGGCTTGGAGAGAGGAGAAAGATTGGGAACAGCTGCTGGAGGAACCTGCTGGAGGCCAGCAAGGGATGGAAAACTGGGTTATGCAGCAGCCTCACGGGGCCAGGGGAGGTTTGCAAGGACTGGCTTGTTGAGGAGCTGAGGCGTGCAGTTCCACAGCCTCCCTCTCTGCGCTGCACGGACCAAGGGGCAGAGGGGAAGCCAGGTGTTGGCTCCTCTGGCATTGGAGCCTGGCAAGGTGGGAATGGCAAAATGCCAGGAGAACCAGGGGTTTTGAACCATATGTGAGCTTAGAGTTGAAAATGATTTTGAAAGGAACTTGCAGGATGAGAAAATGGACGAAATGGGAGATAAAGAGCAGATGGACGAGGACTGGGGAGAGATGGAAGTGTGGGCAGATTGTGGTCAATGTGGGTTACATCAGAGGGACTAGCAATGGAGTGATTCTTAATATTTAAGATTCTATGCTCACCTTAGTTTCCTCTACCCCAAGGGTCCCTTTCAGGCCAATTTTGCTCTATGAAAGTGCATGTAGTGCTCATTTTGCATTGGTCTAATATGCATGAATGTCCGTTACCCTGCTTTCAAGATTTTCCTTTTTTTAGTTTTCAGATGTGTTAGCACTGAAATTGAACAGGACAGTTTGTGACACTCTTGGGTATAAGAACACTTCCCTCCAACCACGTCCCCCCTCTCTTGAAGTAAAAGCCTTTGCTTCAGGCCTCCCCTGAATCTCAAAAGGCTCAAGAGTTAATGGTTAGGAAAATGTGAATATGTAGTTAGTACAAAGAATATCTGTTGGGCCAGGAAACTGGTAATAATTTAAACAACACATCACTCATACAGCATCGAATCTATAATGCATGTCAGAATCTATAATGCACTTTTGATTATAAAAAGTAAAAGTCATTTTGTATCTCAGGATAAGAGGTAAAACTGACTTCAGACAAAAATAACAAATTGAGGACAAGGCCTCCATGGCTGGGTGGTTGTGCCTGGCAAGATCCTTATCATACTTGAGAGGAAGGATAGAGATGATGAATAATAATGCAGATTATTCTCAGCTCAAAGGAGAAGGTAAGTTAGGGATATAGATTGGAAAGATCAGGGTAACAACTGCAAGAACAGAAAAATGTAATCATTTCAAAACCATAAAGGAAGCAAAAATTGCCTGTGCAGGAAAAATACAAACAAAAAGAGAAGCAATGGAAAGGTATGGAAAAAAGAAGATATAAAATAAGATAGCTGAAGTAAGTCCAAGTTATATCAGTAATCACAAAAAAGCAAACAGATTAACTTACTTATTAAAAGATAGATACCATCAGGTTAAAAAATTTTTAAATCCATCCACATATATGCTGTTACAAGTGACAGAACTAAAATAAAATTATGCAGAAAATTAAGGGATAGAAAAAATACATACACCAGGCATGTGCAAACCTAAATAATGATGGTGAAGCAATATTAATCACAGATACAATAGAATTTAAGGCAAATGGCATTTGGGGGTAATGGGAATTCACTATCCTCAAAAGAATGATATGCAATTATGAGCTGTATGTTCTTGAATAACGTAGCCCTGGAGTATCAAAACCAATATTGTATCAATATGCATAAGGCAAAACCCAACAGAATGATAAAAAATTGCAAAGCTATAACCATAATGGAAGATTTTAATTCACTTCTATATAAACAGATAAGAAAATCAGTTAGTAGATGGAGAATCCAAACACTATCTCCCTGCATAATCTGATAAATAAATATACCACCTTGGAATCATTGTTGGGGCAGTTCTCTTAAAAATCTGGTGGACATCCCGGCTGGCACTTCTTTCTGATGGAGATGGCTTTCTTGGTAATAGAAGACAAAAATCACTGTCCTTCCAAACCTAAGAAGTAATGGCAATGACATGAAGTAACTAGAAACCCCTGCCATGTTCTGCGTTAGTGCTCTGAGCCTCAGGATTCCAATCTGGAAAATGAGCATGGGAACTATGGTGTGGTCTGCTAACTGGGAGGACAGAGTGGCAAGGGGAGGGGAGGAAAGGAACAGGCTTTGAACCCATTAAGTTCCATCCATATGCCAGCGTCCTTATGCTGTGAGATGTTCTTGTGGATTCAGACCAGAATGCTACTTGGGTTCACAGAAGGTAAGAGACAAATCATGGCTGGATTAGTTAGACAGGGAGCAGAATAAATCAGCCATACGAAGAGTTTGAAATCGGTCCTTTGGGAGGAAAGTCTGGTTTGAACAGGGAGCTATTATTATCCTGGAAATGAGGGAATTGGGAGTGTCCAGTTCATCAGAGCCCAGCTAATTAAGGCTGGGCTTAGTCACCCTAACAGGAAGTCTGGGAGCCTGATAGCTGGAGGCCAGTGGACTTGATGCTACCATCCCCTGGGGTTCTGCCAGGCCACAGAGGCTTGGCCCTGGGACACTAAGGGGTTCCATCCTGAGCCCACACTTGAACCCACTGATGCGTGGAACCACTTACTCCTGAGAGCTGGTTCAGGGGCCCTGGTTCAGGCTGTAGATCCCCACCCCAGCCAGTGCTTGAAGGCCTACATGACACTTCGTTTTCAATGAAGAAAGAAACGATACTTCCAGGGAAGGAAGAGTCTGGAAGCTAAAGGAATGGGGTCATATTAATTATCTATTGCTGTGTAACAAGCTACAAATTTAGCAAATTAACACCCAGTTATCACATCTTAGTTCTTGTAGGTCAGAAGTGTAGATGGGCTCTGCTGGGTCACCTGCCTAGGGTCCCACGAGACTGAAATCACCAGGCCAGGATCTTATCTGGAGGCTCTTGGCGGACTCTGCTTCCTAGTTCCCTCAAGTTGCTGGCAGGATTTAGGTCTTTGTGAATTTTGATCTGAGGTCCCTGTTCTTGCTGGCCGTGATCTGGGTTCTGCTTTAAGCTCCCAGTAACCATCCTCAGGTTCTGGTCCCCTGCTCCTCCCTCTCAGCAAGGGAGCCCCTACTTCATGCCTAAGCCTCCTTACATGTCAGACCTATCCGAATGCCTTGTCTCCCACCAACCAGAGAAAACCGCATTTAGAGGTCCCAGGGGATTATACTAGGTTTGATGAGATCCCTCCAAGTCTCCCTGTCTTAAGGTCACCCAATTAGCAGCCTCAATGCCTTCTGTAAAGTCCCTCTGCCATATAAGTAACTTCATCGAGGGAGGGATATTTCATCAGAGTCACAAGTCTTACCCACACTCAAGGGATGGAGGTTGTACAGGGCAAAGGGCTTCAGGCTCACCTCGGCCTGCTACCCTTCCCACAGGGCTTGGAGGTGAAATGCAGTCAGGTTGGGCCAGGAAAGAATTTCCTGGCCCCCGGTGAGCTGGGGAGTTTGATTTTGGGGATATTCCTGTCATGCTGGGAATCTATGGAAGCCTGGACCTTGCTGTCAGCTGAGCTGTGCTCACCACTTTTTGCTGTATCTGTTACTTAAAGTCACTCTGAACCTACTGGCTTGAAGACCAATGTTTATTTAGCTCAGACACTGCAAGGCGGGCTGGAACAGGACTGGAGTTGTAGGCAGGGGCAGCTTGACTTGGGACTAAGGGTCCCACTTGGTGGCGGACGAGCAGGCGCTGGCTGGCGGCAGGGGCTGGGCTGCAGCTGAGGGCCGGGGTCTTGGTTCCTCCTTGTTTGTGCAGCCCTTCCACTCAGGCTTCCTCACAGCATGGTGACTGAGTTCCAAGAGCGACATTCCAAGGAGGGGAGGCTACCAGCTCCTTGCAGCCCATCCGAAGAACTGGCACAGGATTGCTCCTGCCCTGTTCTCCTGGTCGAGCCATTCCAGGACCCGATTCAAGGAGAGGGCAGATTCCCAGCCTCTCGGTGCCAGGAATGTCATAGAATTGGGGGAACAAAGAGTGTTTGCAAAGGGCCACCCATGCCGTGTGACCTTGCCGAAGACCCTGAACCTCATCTAGAAAGTAGGACAAACACCTTCTCCTCTTGTTAGGAGGAAGGATGAAGCAGGTACAAGCCCAGTCTGGAAGCCTAGGAGTCAGAGGTGAGATCTCTGCCCTTTGCAGAGTTGTGGCGCTAGGGCACCTGACCCAAGGGGCCACAGGAGAAAAGGGGCTTGGCTAGACTCACACAAGGGGAAACCCAATAGCTCACCTTGAACATGGCTCCCAGGGCCTATTTCGGAGAGCCAGGTCCTGGGATGCCCGCAGAGAGGCAGCAGGTCAGCATGCCAGCGGGCTGCTTTAGAGCAGCAGCAGAAAGAAGCAGCAGAGGAAGCTGGGAGGCTTCCTCCCACTCTTCCACTCTTCAGCCAGGAGGACAGACAGAGGGACTTAAGGTGCCTGAGTGCAGCTGGGGCAGCAGAAGTGGGACGGGTGCACCTCCCACACCTGTGGGTGGTGACCGAGTGCATCCCTGGGCTCCCTGGGAGAAAGGCAGAGTCAACCTGCTATTGGGGCTGTTAGCACCTTGTCCAGAGGACTCCCAGCAGGCCATCAGAGGGCTGGAGCCCTGGCCCTGTCCTCATCCTGGAGAGGGTCCTGCTCCCTCCAGTAAGGGCAGAGGTCAAGGACGTCTGTAGCTGGAGGTGATTCCACAGCTCCCACTCAGCAGAGGGAGGCCCATGCTGACACCATCAGACCTGCTCTCCAGATGGCTGGGCTGCCAGGTCCGGATTCTCCAGAGATGGCAATCTGCACTCCGGTCACCAGCTGGGAAGGGGTGGGCTCTCCGTCAGCCTCCAGCCTCCAAACAGGGTCTGACTTAGGGTTTTCCATCACTTCAAGCTGTTTGGGAGAGTGATACACCAAGCCAGGCTTTGGTGTGGAAAGGAAAAAGCAAATTTGTTGAGTCTCTGTTCTGTGCCAGGCACTGTGCTGAACACGTCCTCTGATCCAATGCCTATTTTATAGCAGGGAAACTGGGACTCAGAAAGGCAAAGGAAAGGTCCAGGTGTTAGTTATCTATGGCTGCACAGCGAATTACTCCAAATTTGGCGACTTAAACAACATTTATCACCTCACAGTTGTGTGGGGCAGGGATCCAGGGGTGGCTTGGCTGGCCTCTGGCTGAGGTCTCTCACAGGCTTTGTTCAGGTGTTGCCAGGGGCTGTGGTATCATCTCAAGGCTCAACTGGGGCAGGCCTGCCTCCAAGCTTGCCCAGTGATGCCAGCACCATTCATTTACGTGCTGTTTGTTGACTGAAGCCCCTCTTGTGAGGTTCCTTGTCACATGGGCCTCTCCATAGGGTAGCTCAGGGCCTGGCAGCTGGCTTCCTTCAGAACAAGTAAGCGAGAAAGCAAGAATGGGCACTCAGGATGGAACAGAGTCTTTTTTGTAACAGTTTTGGAAGTGACATCACATCAGTTTCCCATATTCCCTTCATTAGAAGCAAGTCACTAGGGGCACCCTCTGTTCAAGGAGAGGAATTACACAAAGGAGATGGGATACCCAGGACATCCAGAGCCAGAACTGTATTTGACCCCACCTGTCTCTGACTGCAGCCTTTGTGCCACAAACCCCACCCAACCCCACCCCACCCCATCCACCACACACTCATACCACACACTAATCACAATACTGCATGTACACATACATGCACACATTCAGAGATACTCACACAAACCACACACATGCACGCACACACACCAAACCACATACATGCACATGTACACATTCACACTCACACCCCATTGTCAGGAGGAGGCTGAGGACAAGGTAGGTATAGCAATGAGCATTGAGAATTGGGGTTCTGTTGTCACTTAGAAAATAATCTTGGGACCAAAAATAGAATGCTGGGCCAAGTACTAATAAAAATATCAGTTCAAGAAGAAAGTCACAGGATCCACAGCAGCATTTTAGAAAATGCAATAATTTGTGGAGCTCAGAGGAGCGGAGGCAGCAGCTACAGAGCTTGGTGTTTGGAGTCCCTCCCTGGCTGGGTGGGCTTGGATAAGTCGTCCTTTTTGTGTGATGGTGACACCTACGTCACGGCTTGAAGCCTGGCAGTACTAGGCCCTTAGCAAATGTGACCTCACCCCATTTCCTTTTCAGACAGTTTGGCTGTCCTCACAAGTCCCAGAATCAGTTTTTGGATAGAAAAAGGAAGCATTGTTTTACAGCTGCTGATGGCCAGCCTCAAGGCGAGACCCAGCAGGGGGGAGGCTGGGAAACATCTGTGTGTGGGTGCAGGTGTGGGTAAGGGCTGTGGTAAGTGTTCGCGATGGTGTATGTGTGCCTGTCACGTGTGAGAGAGGTGGGATAGGAGGGTGCGATAGGACAGCCACCCCATAAAACTGCGTACTGATTCATGGTGTCAACTATACCCACTAGGTGGCGCTGCCTGCCTGTGCAGCCGCAGGTCAGGGCCAGAGCCGGCTGAGTCCTGACTGCCGCTTATCAGATCTGTGCTCCCAGCTGTGTTCCGAGTCAGCAGTCTGTGGCCTACAAATGAGCCTCATCTGGAAATTGCTGCTATCAGACCCACCCGGATTCTATTTAAGGAGGGACTTAATATTCCCCTCCCCAGTGCTGCACTTGTTAGTTTCAGGGAGGAAGGAAGCCTTCATTTGCACCATGAAAGCACTTTGCATGCAATACTGATTTGGATCTTCGCAAATAACCTGTCCAGTGACGAAACTGAGGTTGAGAAGTCCAGCAACTGCCCAGGGTCACACAGCCTGGAGGCGAAGGAAACCTGGACTGCCTTCAGTCCCTTCCTATGGCCCCACCTTGGTCCTGCCCCAGGATCAGTGGAGGGGGCTGTGCTGGGCGCAGGGCAGGGAACTTGTGGGTGCATCAGAGTCGTGGACCAAGAGAAGACTGAGGCCAGATGGGGAGGGGCTTCTGTAGTCAGGGCTTTGCTCTTCCTCTGTCTGCTGGGATGGGAGTGACTAGGGCTTGTGAGCCCAGAGCAGTGTGAGTGGACATTAATGGCCTCTTTCTTTAAGGGGAAGAAGCCATGGGCATGCCCTAGCGTTGCCCAGCTTGTTCCCAGAGCGCCTAGTTAGTTCCTGCCATATAGGCTGCCCTTCGAGCACCTGACTCACAGTTCTGAAGTCCTGAATCAGGTAATGCAGGAGCCTTTCTGGTGGGACACGTATGGGCAGACTGGGCTCAGAGGCAATGGCGCTGGGAAGGAAACTCTTGGGGAGTTTGAGGGTGGGGGCGGGAGAAGGGGGAGAGTCAGGCTGATCCCTCTGCATTTCTGAAGACTCTGCAGTCCCTCAGTCAGGGAATCCAGGTTTCCCCTGAGTTGCCTGAGATGAGCAAAGGTGGCTGGATGGGGTGTGGTGACCAGGACCCAGTCCCAGCCTGAGCAAGCACTGCTGGAGGAAGGGGAGGGAGCACCTGATCTGCACCCACCTCTGAGCCGGGTGTGCAGGGCAGGTTGCCTGGCTAACTCCTATGAGAAACCTGATGATGGAGCTGCCTTACCCCAAGAGGGGACAGCATAAGAAAGGTGGGGAGGGTGCCACCCAGGCTCACTCGGCCAGCAGAAGATCACGTACTGCTCTGGAGGAGGGTGAGGGCCTGGTTCGGGTCTCCGTGTGAGGGTCTCTATTCCCCTGGCCCTGTGTGCCCAAGCTCAGTTATCCCTTTTGCTCATCCTCAGCCTGTCTGCAAGGAAGCTGCCGCTGCCACCCTTCCTTTCACACTTCTGTGTCCCCAGGGCCTGTCACAGAGCCCCAAACTGGATACCTGGAGTGCCCTCTGCCTGCCCACCCCTGACAGTGTTTGTCCAGCTATGCCTGGCTTTCTGACTGAAACACTGTGATCACTTCCCTCTGTTCCCCACCGCTCTGCCTGAACAGGGGGGACGTTTTCCTAGTCAGTCTCCCACCTCCAGGATCACCTGTCTCAGGCTTCAACTGCCCAGTTCCACTCAAGAACGCTTTAGTGAGAACCTGCCCTGAAGCCACACTCTGTGTTCCCACAAGGAATGGTTCCCACGCAACAGAAAAGAGGCCTTTCTCTACGTGCACCACCTCTGCTCCCAGGGCTCCTTGTCACTTAGAATCTAAAGTGGGGGCATCTTAGCATGCCTCTCCAGGCCCCGAAGGCCCAGGCTCTTTGGCCCCTGCCTGCCTCTGCAGCCTGCGCCCCGCCCCAGCATCCCAGCTGCTGTGAGCCACAGTAGGGTTCCTGCCACTGCTTTGGATGGGCCTTGCCAGGGGGTCAAGGAGTGGGAATGTGCAGGCTGTGGGTAGGACCTGGGAGGTCTCCCTGCAAGGGAAGGAACCCCCCTACCTTTGTCTTTGGGGCCTTGAGGTAAAATAAATTTGGACATACATTTGGACTTTGCCCCCAGTTCCTGGCACACAGCTCTAAAATCTTTGGAATTTCCTCAGCATAGGAGTGTCTTTAGTTATTCGTAAAGAGCACCTTGACTGTACCTGACATTATGTCTCAGAGACACATGGGTACCCTGGTGGGCCCTCAGGAAAGTTTCAGGATGGGGTGGGGGGGTGGAATGCCCATCAGAAAGACCAAGCAAGAGATTAGAGGTTGAGAGCTTTCAGTCCTACCAGTTCTGACCCCTGGAGGGTGGGCATGAGGGGCTGGAGATTGTGCCCAGTCACTTGAGCAGTGATTTGCTCAATCTGCCTATGTGATGAACCCCAAGAAAAGATCCTGAACAAAAGCAGCCTGAAGAGTTTGTGGGCTGGTGAACATGTGGATGTGTTGGGAGGGACCCTTGGGACCCCTGCATTCCCCCCCCAATCTTGTCCTATGCTCTTCTTCTAGTTGTTCATTGTGTCCTCTATAAACTGTATTAGCCAACATAGGATTTTCCCAAGTTCTCTGTGTTGTTCTAGCAAAGTTTCAAAGCTGCGGGGTGATTCGTGAGAATCCCCAGTGTGTGGTCTGATGAGCAGAAGTGCAGATAGCCTGAGGACACCTGCCAACTTGGGGCCAGCATCGGCAGTGGAGGAAGTCCTGTGGGACTAAGTCCTTATCCTGTGGTGTCTGCTCTGACATCAGGCAGTTAGCATCAGAAATAAATTGAATTGTAGACACCCCATCAATGTGGAGAACTGGTGTGGGAACGGTGCAAGCCTGCAGCCTTCTTCACCAACCTCACCTCCTACATTCATCCCCTCCATGACGATGTTCCAGACACACTGGTGTGTGATCCAGGTGCCATCTGGAGGCAAGGTGAACTCCCGAGCATTATGGAAGAAGAAGCCGGGAGTACAAGGGCAGTACATCGCTCTGTGGTAGAGTCATCTGGAGTTACCTGGGGGAGGGAGAGTGAACTGAGACAGTCCCCTGGGGAGAGCTTCCATTGCCCGAGTGTTCAGTCGCATGTTCTCAGTCACTCAGTCACGTCTGACTCTTTGTGACCCCTTCTTTGTAGCCCCCCAGGCTCCTCTGTCCATGGGGGTGCTCCAAGCAAGAATACTGCAGGGGATTGCCCTTTCCTGCCCCAGGGGATCTTCCCGACACAAGGACTGAACTTGCGTCTCTTATTTCTTCTGCATTGGCAAGCAGATTTTTTTACCACTGCACCACCTGGGAAGTGCCCTCTGCCCAAGGTTCAGCACTAAATCTCAGGCCAGGGAAAGGGTTCCCACGGTGACTGATGTGTTAACACCCAGGGTACATGCAGCTATAGATACAGCGGCCACGCCCGGCACATCCTCTGTGAAGTCCCAGGGTGGTTGGCAGCACCTGGAGTTAAGGTAAACTGAGGAATGAGATAACAGATGTTCCTCCAGTTAGGTTTACTGTTTCCAATGGACCAGCTTGGGGCTTGGGGCATATGATGAGTGAAGCAGGGCGACCTTGGTGACTGGCATAGCTGTTCTGGACATTGAGGTCTTCTTTAAACTGATCATGACTCTGGCAGGCATGGTGTCTCCACAATTACTGCTTCACTAGTTACAGGTTGGCTCACTAAAGAACCGTCTCTAGCATTTTCTGGGTCTTTCGCATCCTGTTTTCCATTCTCCAAACTCCCTCCATGAGAAGGGACTGCTGTGAGCATTTGAGAGCTCTGAGGCTGGCTGGCTTTTGTCCTCCAAGCTTGGCAGTGGACTGGACATGGGAACAGGACATGGTAGCAGGAATCAGGGCTATTGGAAAATCACGAAAATGTGTTTTGATGATGCTGTTGTAAGCTCTCCAGTCTATAAAGAATTCCAAATGGTGTAACAGGAATGCACTCAAAGATCCCAGGCCTAGACCCTCTAGTTCCCATTCCTGTGCCTGGGGAAGATATTGACTCCCCCAGGCACACAGCAAGGCTCCAATCATAGAAACTCAGATGGGTCCTCCAGAGTGTGGAGAGGGTATGCTGTAGTTTGTCTCTTTTAACTAATTCAGAAATTCCATCAACATTACTTATACATGTAAGACCTGATCGACAGAGTCCTCATGACAGGCTGAAAAACTTCAGTTGGTCAGCATGTATGCAACTCATTCACTCAATTGACATTTACTGAGTCCTTTCTGAGTGTTCACTGAAGCCCTGGGGCAGCGCTTCTATACATGTGGCCACCAGCATCATCACTAAGAAGATTTGAAGTTGGAATTGCAAATTTTCAGACACTATCCAGATTCACTCATCAAAAACCGTGAACGGGAGCGACCCCAGCATTGTGCTTTAACGGGTCTTTACAGTTGCTTCTGATGCACCCATAAGTTTGACAGTCATTTCCCTACAGCATGCTGAGTGCTGGGGATGGAGGACAAAGTGGGTCATCGGAAAATAAAAAGAGAGTTGAGAGCGCAGGAAAGCAAAGAAAGGCATCAAGTTAGGGAAGCAGGCATAAAGCCAGGTTAGCAAGTTTCCTTTCCTTGAAATGTATGGGAAACCACTGATGTCCATGTTGGACATTTAGGAACAGCTTCTTGAGTACTGCGTTGAGAGTAAATTGGAAGGGATCCAGATTAGAATTCAACCACTTAGAAGGCTGGTGCATGAATAATCCAGACCAAAGATGATGAGAGTCTGAGTTAGGGGAAGCTCAGTGGGAAGGGCAGCGGGTGGCTGGATCTGAGAAAAATTAGGTAAATGTGAACTCACTGGTGGGATAGACATCTCAAATGAGTCCCAGGTTTCTGGCGAGGGGACTGGGTGGTGGTGATGTCATTCTTTGGAGCAAGGAACAGGAGTGAGTTTGGAAGAACCAGTAATGAGTTCAGTTTGGGACATGGTGAGCTTGAACTGCCCTTGGAACTTTTGGATTGAAATGCAGGTCTGGCGCCAGAGGAGATGGGACTGGAGATGTAGAGGGAGGTGGGAAGGCCCCCTGGGGAGTATCAGGGATGAGCTGAGGGGGGCCTGAGCCGGGCCTTCTGTAAGCACAGCCCCTGAGACCATTGCGTGTCACCAAATCTACTCTGGCTTGAGTTCAAGGATGTGAGAGGGTCAGGGACATCATGTGTGGAGGCTGGGGAGAAAGGCTCTACTACTCTGATTGGGTGGGGCCGGGGGATGAAGATGAGGTTCACTCCCCATGCTCGCTGTATCCATAGAGGTGGAACCGCTCGAATGAGGGCATGGGGCCTCTTCGGGGCTGCTCAGGCCCCACAGAGGTGGTGTCCCTAGAAGAGCCTGAGAGAAAAAGAGAAGGGCCCGGAACCCATCCCGTGGTAGTGGTTGAGTGGATGGTTCTCCTCACACATGATGGGTAAAGGGAGGGAGCCGAGGCATCTGTTTCCTGGTGGCACTTCATCTGGGTGGCTCTGTACCTCCTGGAGTGAGGCAGCCAGAGGAGGGGGCTGCCAAGACTTTGAAGGAGCTTTCTGACTTTGGAGTTGTAGTCCCTCCCAGGACCCCATCCCCCAGGGATGTCTTGAGAAGCTGGACTCCATTTAGGGAATAATACAGAAATGGCCCTTCTTACAAGAACTGGTTCTGATGGATCTTGGAAATTACCTCAACACTGAGGAGGGGGTGATTCTATGACTCATTCTCCAGGCAATTGTATACCAAGTATTAATTGGCAAGGTGACCAAGGTTATGGCCTTGGTCATGGTGGTCATGGACAGGTTACTGGATGTCACTTGGCTGAGAGGACACCTTGGGACATCTTTCCCTGAATGAAGGGTGGTAAGGGTTTCAGACTTGATTCTATTTTCTTTTCATTCATTTGCTTCTTTGTTATGGTTCCGGTTCTCCAGAGGGAGGGGGGTCTTTTTATTAAAAGGAAATTAGAAGCTGGGAAGTAAGCATCCCATAACTATTTTGAGGATGAAGAAGAGGGCACAGGTAATTCCAAAGCCATTCATACAGCTGTGAAGTGAACGTGCTAACAAGTGGCAGCATATGATACAAGGATGGCCCAGGGTAAGTCAGGAGCCGGGAGCCCTGAGAAGGCACGTGCTGAGCAGACATGCAGACGTGCATGTGTCACAGTTCCTATATTTGGCCCCTCTAGACTGGTGGTTTCAGTCACCAGTCATCACTCACCTAGAGCCAGACATCCTGGAATGTGAAGTCAGGTGGGCCTTAGAAAGCATTACTATGAACAAAGCTAGTGGAGGTGATGGAATTCCAGTTGAGCTATTTCAAATCCAAAAAGATGATGCTGTGAAAGTGCTGCACTCAATATGCCAGCAAATTTGGAAAATTCAGCAGTGGCCACAGGATTGGAAAAGGTCAGTTTTCTTTCCAATCCCAAGGAAAGGCAATCCCAAAGAATGCTCAAACTTCTGCACAATTGCACTCATCTCACACGCTAGTAAAGTAACACTCAAAATTCTCTAAGCCAGGCTTCAGCAATACGTGAACCGTGAACTTACAGATGTTCAAGCTGGATTTAGAGAAGGCAGAGGAACCAGAGATCAAATTGCCAACATCCACTGGATCATTGAAAAAGCAAGAGAGTTCCAGAAAAACATCTATTTCTGCCTTATTGACTATACCAAAGCCTTTGACTGTGTGGATCACAATAAACTGTGGAAAATTCTGAAAGACATGGGAATACCAGACCACCTGACCTACCTCTTGAGAAACCTATATGCAGGTCAGGAAGCAACAGTTAGAACTGGACATAGACCAACAGACTGGTTCCAAATAGGAAAAGGAGTACATCAAGGCTGTATATTGTCACCCTGCTTATTTAACTTATATGCAGAGCACATCATGAGAAATGCTGGGCTGGAAGAAGCACAAGCTGGGATAAGGATTGCTGGGAGAAATATCAATAACCTCAGATACACAGATGACACCACCCTTATGGCAGAAAGTGAAGAGGAACTAAAAAGCCTCTTGACGAAAGTGAAAGAGGAGAGTGAAAAAGTTGGCTTAAAGCTCAACATTCAGAAAACTAAGATCATGGCATCCAGTCCCATCACTTCACGGCAAATAGATGGGGAAACAGTGGAAGCAGTGTCAGACTTTATTTTTTGGGGCTCCAAAATCACTGCAGATGGTGATTGCAGCCATGAAATTAAAAGACACTCCTTGGAAGGAAAGTTATGACCAACCTAGATAGCATATTAAAAAGCAGAGACATTACTTTGTCAACAAAGGTCCGTCTAGTCAAGCCTACGGTTTTTCCAGTAGTCATGTATGGATGTGAGAGTTGGACTATAAAGAAAGCTGAGCACCGAAGAATTGATGCTTTTGAACTGTGGTGTTGGAGAAGACTCTTGAGAGTCCCTTGGACTTCAAGGAGATCCAACCAGTCCATCCTAAAGGAGATCAGTCCTGGGTGTTCATTGGAAGGACTGATGTTGAAGCTGAAATTCCAATACTTTGGCCACCTCATGTGAAGAGTTGACTCATTGGAAAAGACCCTGATGCGGGGAGGGATTGGGGGCAGGAGGGGAAGGGGATGACAGAGGATGAGATGGCTGGACGGAATCACTGACTCGATGGACATGAGTTTGAGTAAACTTCAGGGAGTTGGTGATGGACAGGGAGGCCTGGCGTGCTGCGATTCATGGGGTCGCAAAGAGTTGGACACGACTGAGCGACTGAACTGAACTGAAATGAGACTGGTGGTGAAGAGAGACATATGGACATGGGAAGCAGCCGGCAGAAAGCATGGTATTAGGGTTGGTGTGGTGGATGGGTTGAGGTGGGCACAGAGCTCCTAGATATCGTCCGATAATTGATGGATAAATAAAAGCAGTAAGATGGTCCCAAGCCAGGGAGTAGTTGGTGTTGAGATGTGCAGTTGGTGGAGCCCTCAGGCGGGTCTGTGGGGTTTCCAGTGGTTCATTGTGACTGAAGTGGCAAAGGGGAGGCCAGGGGCTAAGTAAGGGCAGACGTAAAGTGACTTGCCCCATGCCCTGAGGGGCTTTGCTCTACTTGGTTGGAAACAAGAGCTCTTAAACGACTTTCTGCAGGGAAGTGGCACCATGTGCATTTTAGCAAGACTGCTTCAGTAGCAGTGGTCTGGATAATGTGTAACGAAGATACAACTAGGTCAGTGGAAATGGGTTAGCAGAGGAGAGGATGGACAGAGTTAGGAGGTGGGGCCGGCAGTACTCTGAAGCTGATGGGAAGTTTAGCTCCTCACTTGAATAATCTGGCCTGGAATATTAGAGAAAGATCTTCACTCCCTTGGTGGTAGAGTTGAGCCCTGGGGCTTCATTCCTGGGCATGGCTCTGAGGCAGGTGTTAGTCAGTGGGTGAGTTGCCCAAGATCACAGTGTTGAAAGCAGAGCTCTGCCTCCAACCTGTGCTGTTCCCATGAATCATGACATTTTTCACTCATTCCACAGTCTGCCCAGTGTTCAAGCTCTAAATGCACCCACCCCACCCACTCCCCCCCCCCACACACACTAACTACACTGAATACACTAAACAATTAGCTTGTTTGAATCAAGAAATAAATGGCTAGTTGACGGGACATCTGGTCCCCTCAAGCACACCTGCTTCTCTGTGACCACAGAAAGCCAGCCCCACTGGCCCAGGGATCACTTTCTGGCAGGAAAAGATGAGGGGCAGGGTCAAGCACTCAAGGCTTGCGAAGCAGTTTCAGTTGGGCTTCCAAGCCAAGACACATGGCCGAATTTGTCCTGGTAAGTGATCATGCACCCATCTTCATTCCCTTGGCTGTAAAATGAAAGGAGAACCCAAGAACCTAATCCACAGAGTTGGTGTGGGTATGAGCTGGGAAGAACTGGACCACACAATGGCCGTGGTACCCGGTCATGGCAGGTGCCCCTGAAGCGACAGGGCTCATTGGCATTGGCATCGGTAGCTGCCACCTTCTCTCATCATCACTGTCATCAGCATCATTGCTGTCATTAACCTCCCCACCTCCTTGCCTTTGCAGTCTGTTCTCTACGTAAACCTGGGGACAGTGATTGGGGGGAACAGTAATGAATACAAATCGCTCCCTGGCCACCTCGGAGGCTGTCGTTAGCATCTCGGCCTCCCAGCGCTAATCGTCCTCATTACCTCCTGAGCTGCTGTCAGGGCGTGGGAGCAAAGGCTTGATGAAGACAGATGACGCCTCCTCTGCCGGGCCTTCGCCTGGGGTAATGGTGTGCAAAAATGGGGCCGAGCATTTATTCAGAACTCTGCTGTCTGCCCAGAGCCGAGTAATTGGAGGCAGGTGCTAACTGCAATTTAAATAAAATGTTGAGTTAATCAGGTCAGTCTGACAAGTATGTTATGAGTCCCCTTTCAAGTTTTCAACAGAAATTTGAAGGGCTGAAGAAGTGTGATCATGTCTTAAGTTTCTCTGCAAAGATAAGGTAAAGGAATTCTTTTTTTAAAAGCCTATTTATTTTCACTTTTGTGATATAAAAATGAGATGGTTAGAAGACCAGCAAATATATTTGTCTAATCCATCATGTAACTGTGTGAAGTACTCAGCATGGGGCTGTCATGCTCACCTTTTGAGGGAGCACCCCAAGTGAACATAGTCAAAAGCCAATAGACCTCGATGCCTGGCCTTGAACAGCAAAATCTGTGCCCATGGGTTCCCAAACTTAGAAGCCAGAATGCTACCCTTCCCCCCCACCACAATGTCTGGACAAGAGCAAGAGGAATGATATAAGGTCCAGACCTGTCCTGTCTATACAACTTAGGCTCAGAGGGTTAAAAAAAAATGTCTGAAGTCCCGAGATTCCTGGTGTACAGGGGCCCTGCTGGGGTGCAAGCAAGAGGCATTGTCTCATGTAGCCACTGTGACCTCTGCCCAGGTCACTCTCAGCTCCCAACCTGCACAACCCCCCCACCCAATGGCCAAGCCCTGTTCCTGCTGCTCTAGGTCAGCAACAAGCCACCACACGCTCGCCTTCTCCATTCTTTGTCTTGATCTCAGGCCCTCCAGGAATCCGATTCCCAACTCATCTCCTCCGTGGCTGTTGCCCGTGGGTGAGGCTGCCCATCTTGAAGCTAATTGGTACTTCCCAAGCCCATCCCTCCTTTCATCTTTCCAAACACAATTGAAAATTCCATTTTCATTTCTGGAACTTACCTGGTAGTCCAGAAATTTGATCGTGTTTCCTAAGAAGTCAGGAGTTAGGTCAAGAGGCTGCCCTGGACCTGAAAATAGTTGTTGGGGAGGCCTTGGCTGGAAACTGAGCGAGGAGGGACATAAGACAGTTCCAGCCTTATCCGGGTGGTGGCCGGTCCCTAAGGTTCTATAATAAGTGGTGTTACTCCTTGTGAGGCAGTGTGGACTAGAGGAAAGGCAGGGTCTATTCAATCCAGAGAAGCTGGGGGATTGAGTCCCAGATCCACCTGTTACTATTAGTGTCGCTTTGGAGGGACATCTAATCTCTTCAAGCTCTGTTTCTTTGCAGACCTCAGTCAACTTCAGCAGAAGTTGAATTTATTGGAAGAGATCAGGCCAGGGACAGAGAAGGCTGGTGCATGGGCTCGGAGAACAGGTAGGAATTGAGGTAGGTGCAGCTGCCAAAGCCAAGGTCAGTTGGGAGGGTGTGGGCCCAGGCCACTGCTGCTGCCATGCTGGCCCCTCTGCCCTAAGCTGCCACCTCCGCCCTTCTCACTGCTGGATGGAGGAGTATGGTGACATGGCCTGGCATGCACAGGGAGAAGAAAGACTGAAGAGCTGTGCATACACTGCTCACTTTCTGTAGCAGTGGTTGTGCCCTGTGTCCCCTGAGACTCAGGCCAAGGCCAGCTCTCCAAGCATGAAAGGACATTCAGAGGCTTGGCAGCCAGCAGAGCTAATGAGAAGCAGCCTAGTGCCAATTCGCATGTTTTTGGGGAACCCTAGTGATTAAAGATAAGGTCTGCAAGGTTCTGGATGCCCTTAAGGCCCTTTCTCCATCAGCTTCCTCAGGCTGAGTCTCATGGCCCATGGCAAATCTTCTGATTTTCCCAGAGAAGATTTTGAGGGGCATGTGGCCTAGCCTTACCCAATTGGTTTGGGGTCCAAATGCCTAATATCTGGCTCAGAGGGAAAAGGAAAGGGGCTAATTGATTCATTGACTTTTATGTCACAAACCCAAGGGTAAGAGGAGGGGCTTAGTCATCTGGGTGATTAGTTTGGGCATCTTGGGAGATAATTAGAAGGTCATTTATCTTCTTCTTTTAATTAGGATTTCCATGGAGAAAAGCTGGAGTCTGCTACCAGACATCTTGCTTGTTTGAGAGCCATAGTTCTAGCTGCCCAAACAAGACCAAGGCAACTGTTCACCCTCAGCTTGTTTTACCAGTCACAAAATAAAAGCCAAGTGCCAAGAGTGTGGTGGATTGAGGTCTGTGTCCCCTCCTTACTAACTGTGGGTTTTACTTGACTTTGCCAGGCTTCAGAGGCTTCTTTCCAAATAGAAATCAGGATCTAGTGTTCAGGGTGACTATGAAGATACAACAAAACCATTGATGTAAACTTTCTGGAACAAAAGTTGGCAATATTTCTCTGTACAGAGTTAGATAGTAAGTATTTTAGGCTTTGCAGGCCATACGGCCTTTGTTGCAAATACTTAATTCTGACGTTGTAGGCTGAAAGCACCCAAAGACAAAACATGGACCTGGTTGCATCCCAATACAACTTTACTGACAAACAGACAGTGGGCTGAATTCAACCTGCAGGCCTTAGTTGGCTGAAAATAGTAGGTGTTCAATAAAAGTGAGGTCCCTTCTATCAGAGGAAGTTGAATTGGATGATAAAGAACTTGAATAACATGTTCAACAAAAGTGGGGCTTGAGAACAGGCAGGAGGAAGAGAAAGGGGCTCAGAAGATTTCCTCAAGAAAGATTGGATTGTACCATAGAGCATCTGCCCTGACAACACAAGCAACATCAGCCACAGGCAGGCCTAACTTGAACACCCTCTCTCCTACAGAGGTCTAGAAAGGCTGGAGAATATCCTGGCCCAGTAGCTGCGGGCTGGCCACATGGCTGCATTGAACAAGGATGGTCTTGGGCCAGGGCTGACCGTCACTCCAAAATGGAAGTGCCACCACTGGGAGTCCTGACCAGAGGACAGTGAGTGGGGCAGGGGCTCTGAGCTGGAACCTTTGCAGTACTACCTTGTCCTGGAAGTGAGCATCCTTGCTCAGGTGGGGTTATGCTCATGTGGACATTTTCCGGGTCCATGGGATGCTTTAGAGCTAGTTCCTGAACATATGATTACTTTCTGTACAGGAGCTCATGCCAACTCTCTCATCTAGGCTGATATTGCCAGGTCTTAACTTTAGTGGTCTCATATTTAAAGCCTTTGTTTTGGAATCAGCAAAGGAGTCTTCTGTCCATTTGTCCTTGGCTGGGATCTGGAGCAAGATAAGAGCAAGAAGAGAGCAAGGACTGGGAGCTGGGAGGAAACTCGAGCAAGAGCCCCCAGTCACAAGAAGGACTGAGTGAGTTTGGGAGGCAGAGGGAGTTATGACTGATACCTGGGTATATTGTTCACCCCTTGTGCAAGGATATGTGCTCAGCAACTGACTTGGCCCCAGGCTTTCACCTTTCACCTGCCCTTCTTGGGTATAGGAACAGAGAAAGATCATATTGATGGAGTTGCTCAAGGTCTAGGGGGCTGAGAGTCTGGGAAATAAACAATAAGAGAAGCCATTTAGGATTACATTTTTATTCCCCGCCCCCCCCTCCCCCCCGGCCCCGTACATTTGGCTAGTTCCCATTATTCAGAATTGTCCTTGAATTTTAATCTGTTTTGTTTTTAATGACAGTGATATAGACCCTCAGAATTATCCCAAGTATCCTATTAGGTTATTGTGATAACCCAATGTGTTGTGATCAACATGAGAATATCTCTCAGGGCGCCTGCAGCCTTCTTGCACTGAAAGCAGAGGTTCACTGGTGGTGGTGGTGTTCACAGCATGTGGCTAGGCTCTGGAAGTGGCACTCTGTGACACAGGCACGGGGCCCAGGTAGGAGAACTCCTCTTTTGTAGTTGGTTAAGGAAGTCCTGTCATCTTTCCTGAGGCACAGCAGACTGCATCACCTTTTTCTCTCTCTCATTTGGCAAAGTGGGCTTTCTTAGTCTGCAGCCCCGCTGGGCTTTTCAACATTCCATTAGCAGAGGGACTGAAGTTGAAGTCTGGTCCCCTCTGTGATGCTTGACCCTGGAGTCCTTAATTAGTGTGTGACACCAATTGTCCATAATTTCCGCCCAAGCCCTGCTATGATTTCTCCAGCACAAACATGGTTCAGGGACTACTGATAAGGGGCAGAGGGGCCAGAGCAGAAAGCCCAGCACTTCTCGCGTCCACGGCCAAGGCATTGCACAGTCGATGTTGCTAATCCCTTAATGAGGACCTAGTGGCTGCTGAGGGCAGGGGCCAGGGAAGCAGGGAGGGATGGAAGAGCATAGACTGGGCTGCACAGAAGCCCCAGGAATGCCTTACATTAACAAACCTAGCTCATGGGGCAGCTGTTCCCGCCTCTTCTTGATGCTTATGGAAACTTGCACTAATTATAGAGAGCAACGTGGCTCTGGAAAGGAAGTTCTTTCTGATATCTCATGGCCTTGAGTGATAATATTTTAAAGCTGTGACATGAATATCAACAGTCCATGGTAGGTGGGCAGGATGAGAACATGCCGGCCCGGCGCAGGCTCTGCACCCATGCCTGCCAGACGGATGCCCAGGGGGAGCGTGGTATGGCTGTGCACCAAAGTGGCTCATAAGTGTCTTTTTGAAACCAGACAATCTTAGGTTCAAATCCCACTTCTGCTTCTACCCACTGTGGGTTTGACCTATGGCACATTTCTTATGGGCCCTAGAGAGGATCTCCTGGCTGAGTGGAGACCTGCCCTTCAGCCTCATCATTGCCACATGCACCTTCAGGTCACCATTAACCCTGCCATATCTCCTGAAAGATGCTGCTGCTGGACTTCAGAGAACCTGAGTGGTTCCTTCTCTCTTTAATCCCAAACTGCCAAAGCCCACAGCAGCTGGCAGTTTGCACGATCTCCTCCCAGCCCTGGGATTTAGCGCCAGGTGCCTTGGAATGTGTGCCCCAGAGCCCATCCTAAGCAACCCATAGAAAATAAGTAAAATAATTTGTTCCTTCTTCCTTTGTTCCTCTACTGCGGGTGGAGAAAATAGGCCTTATCTTAGATGCGAGCCAACTCTCTTTAAATTGATCTGTCTCAAAAGAACTGAGAAAGTGCAGGGGTTTTCCTCCTGGGTAGGAGGGGAACATGACAAGAGCCTGGAAACTTGGCAAGGATGCCCTGGATCGCAGCTCTGGCATTGGTCCACTTGGCTGTGGCCAGGGGAGAAACTTTCCAGTTGTCCGGACACAATTCCCTCCTCGGCTTAGATGAGGCAGGCGCACGTGTGGGCGTGGCACAGATGGGACTCGATCCAGCAAAGGAGGTTGCACTCCTCCACTTGACCTCAAGTCAGTGGACACTTTCTATCATTTAATGAGCATCACTGTGTGCCAGGCACTCATAGGTGGCACTTCCCACGGTGACAGGTGACCCTGGAAGAGCACATTTTTCTAGCTTCTCCCAGGGCCTCTGGATTCTGGCTAGGTGGGGTGGGCTCAGAGGTCCTGGGACCAGCCAGGCAGGAATAGCCTGGCTATGTTTTTGTGAATAGCCACCCATGTGGCAGGCCTGATGGGAGGAACCGTTTCAGAGGGAACTTCAACAGGTGGCCCTGAGCTCTTGGCACCTGGATCCTGAGCCTCCAGGGACCAGAGCAGCCAGGCCTTCATGTAATCATGGACTCAGGGAGCCCAAGGACCCACTGGGATGGCCAGGTTACAGCTTGAATGGGAAACAGCCATGGGGGATGGGTCCCAAGACAGCAGGGAGGAGGTGTTTCTCCAAAAGGGCCTGGGGACAAGAAGGCTGAGTCGCTAGTACTTTCTGGGTCCCCGCTCCTTAGAGTAACACGGAGGGCATCTCTGTGTTAAAGGCCCCCACCTTGCCCTCCGCCAAGCTATTGCTGAGGCAACCTGGCCCTGCTGAGGGGCTGGGTGTGTAGAGGTGAGACCCTGGGGCTTGAAGCAAACCTGTCAGAGGAACAGCGAGGGCTGGAAGTCCCGGGTGGCTAAGTGAGGTGGGGGGACTGTAGCAAAGAGGTGGGGCTCAGAGTGGGGACACAGAGGGCCAGCATCTAGTCTTGCAGGCCAAGAGGAGTGACATTGTAAGGGCTGAGAACACAGCTTGCCCAGTACAGCCAGAACAGAGCCCCCTGAGGGGAAAGCGAGACAGCAGCCTGTTCCATCTGGGTGTGGGGGTCTCTGAGTGCTGAGGATGCTCAGATTGGGGCAAGCAAATATCTGAGAAGGGGCTCTCATTGGTGCCAGGTGCTGCTCTGGGGCCTGTACATGAGATTTCTCTCTGAGTCTCCACGTGGGCCCTCCCAGCTTGTTTTAGTGGGGAGAGCATGAGGAGACAGGGCAGGATAGTTTCCCTCCCTTGACTGGGGTCACACAGTGGCTTGGAAGGGACCCAGTAATGTGGACTTTGGCTCTGTGCACCCCTCAAGCCCCATACAGGCTGAGGTGTATCTCTGAGTGGTGGGAAGAGGTGGTCTGAGGGCCAGAAGGATCTTCACAGAAAGGACCACCATCATCTAGGAGCCCGGCAAGGTTGCTAGGCCCTCCCACTTCCCTCCCCTCTCCCAAGCCCTCCCTGCTCTGATGGACCCAGCGCTGAGGCCAAGAGAGCTGGAGGCGGGCGTTGCTGGGGAGGCAGGAGGGCTTGGTGCAACGCCCCAGCTGGAAGGCGATGTGGGAAACTTCTGCTTGAGGAGAGCTGCTCAAACGGGCCCCAGGGCCTCTGCGTTCAAGGTCTCGTTTTCCCACTGCCTCTACAAATGGAAAAGGGGCTCCAGCAGCCGAGGCCTGAACAATGGTCCTGCTGGCTGCCCGGCTCACCACCAGGACGCGGGGCCCTGGCGGCCAACCATTGCCGTCTGAATGCAATGCCTTTGAAAGTCTCCTCCTGGGAAACTGGGCACTGGGGCCTGTGACCTTCATGCTCCCCCCCATGTTCCTCCTTTCTCCGCCGAGCCCCGAGCTCAGGGGAGAGACTGGGCATGAGAGAGGGTGTCAGGGAAAAGTGCTTCTGGGAGTGCGGGTTTTATGCAGAAAGGTGAAAGGAAGGGGGATACACATGGCATAGCGTAGGGAAGAGAAATGGTATATGTCTGTCTGCGGGTAGTAGGGCTGAGGGCTGTGTGGGGGTGCATAAAGTAGGTGTGCCTGGGCAGGTGAGGTGGAAGGTGAGGGTGTACCTGGCAGGTGAGAGGTGTCTGTGAGGTTGTGGGTAGGAGGTGTTCTCAGGAAACAACGCTGAGGTTTGTGTGGAGGGTGGATGAGTGAGGGAGCAGGAAGCCCGTGAGCAGGCTGGTCTCAGGACCCAAGGCTTTCGTTGCCACAGGGGAGCCCTCAAGGCTTGGGAGGAAGCAATGGACGCCTGTGGAGTGTGGGGCGGAGTGCAGAAGCACACAGAGGCAGGGTAACTAGTTGGGCCCCAGGCCTTCCTGCTGGGAGGGCATGATGGCCTGAAGGAAGCGGCTGAGGGCCAGTTCTGTGGGGCGGGGGTCATTGGAGGAGGGCCAGGGGGACTCCATAGCAAACTGAAGACGGGGAGTGAAGGCTGAGGGGCTCCCCACATAAGGTGAGTCTAGAGCAGTGTCTGCATGCAGTAGGTGGTTATAGATTTGTTGGCTATGTGACTGGTTGGTTTGTGGTGCCAGTGGGCACAAGGGTGCTCCAGAGGGGCATCAGTGTGTGTGTGACAGAGTGAAATGGTGTATGCGTGCACCGCTCTTGTCTCTCCCTGTGGCAAAGGTTGAAGCGTCATCTTCATCATGACCAGCAGGGGGAGCTATGCCACTGAGTGGCCCCTCCCCCCTCTCCTGGAAACACTTCCAACAGCTGAAATATATATTTTTACATTTTTGAGTGGATGCCATCTCTGGCATTGCTTCGATGGTAATCTAACTCCGGTCCTAGCTGGCAAACCATCCACACCTCATTGCCTCCTGTGCTAATAATACCACAGGATATCACACCCGGGGCAGCCTGGGGTTCCTGGTCCCCTCAGCCCTTCTCAGCCCTGAGGAGGGGACAGACAGTCCCTGTTAAAAGGCATCTGGAGCATGTATGAAATACAGACAGAGAAAGGGAAGGTGCCCAGTCCACACAGGAGGAGCAACAGGGAGCCTGAAGGCCAGGGGCTTCTCTGGAGCAGGATACCCAGGCCTCTGTCCTCCCAGGTTTGGGGGCCTCAAGGCCGCCTGGCAGGGTGTGGTTTTCTTGGCAGTGGCAAACAATAAGAACAGGGGCCCTGGGAACACTGCTGGGATCCTCAGGTCACACCTGGAGGGGGCCACACTGCCTCTGCTTAGGTTTTTACTCACTGTATTGTGAACTCATGCAGCATGAAGGATGCCCTAACAAGGCAAGTGTGGGAGCCAGGATGGCCCAGAGGAAGGGTTCACTTCGGCTGGGGGTTGGGGGAGCTGTCAGGCACAGCTTCAGTGGAAGGTTTGTCTGAACCGTGTTCTGGAGGATGCATAAGAGTTGGCTGGGCAGTGTTCCACTGTCAAGGCCTGTGTTGCATAAGCAGGAAGTAGCAGCTGGGTGGTTGGGAGCAGGTGGTAGAAGGTCACAGGTCCGTGCCAAGAGTTGAGGCCAGTCACCCCCATGGGGAGCTCAGGCAGCTGAACTCACACATGTTGGATCCCAGGACCAATGGTAGACTCTCGGGGGGGGGCTCACTCCTAGGACAAGGGGGCTGGAAGGGATGGAGGTTGATCACTGAAGCCAGCAGGGGTGGTCCTGAATCTTACCTTGGTATTTTTAGAGTCAACATTAAGACAAACTAAATTTTCAAATATGAGCCTTCCCAGGCACAAATAGCCAGATTCTCTGGAACTGGGAATTCCAACTGTCAAAGGGAAATAGGGGTAGGGTGGGGTGATGATAAACCCGTAAAGGGCAGTTGTGAGGGTTAGATGAGATATTCATAATCACTTATCAGCACCTCACACATAGTAGGGATCAATAAATGCTAACCATTATTATTATTCCAGGATTTCTGCAGGTTAGGAAGTTGGGAGGAAATTTAAGTGTGGTATCTAATTTTGTGTCTTTTTATCTAGCATGAGTTTTATGGATGAAGATTAAGGTCAGTTGAGCTTAGTCACTTGCCGTGGCCACTCAGCCTGAGCTCAGCAAAGCTGGTAACTGACCCAAGCACATCACTTCTCACCACCTGAGCGTTAGGCCTTGCTGGGGCCAGCTGTGCGCGGCAGGACCATCTTCGGGTGCTGTGGGACTCGGCCCCAGGCAGGCTCTCAGACCTGGTTGCCTGAGTGGAAACAGAAAGTAGCTGTGTGTTTAAACATCATCTTTGGTAGCAGCAAAGAAGGGGAAAGAAGCCCAAGCAAGAGTGTCATCGGCAGCCTGGCCCTCCAGGGACTCCCTGTGGCCTGGACCATCCTGCTGCCTTGGATTAGTTTGTGGTCGGCCATGCTGGGTGAGAGGCAGTAAGAGCAGCCCAGGGGTCTGCAGGCCAAGGGCAGGTTGACCAGCCTGGAGGCTGCAGGCTGCACTGGTCCCTGCGTGGGGAACATCTGAGTACCTCGATGGCTCGGGGTAGGGGGGGGGGCAGGGCATGTGGCCAAGGTGGGGGCAAAGGAAGAGTGTGGGATATGTGAGGAGCCTTCCTGCCAGTCCTCAGAGTGGTCTAGAGGTTAGGGGATGGGTATTAAGTGAAGTGAAGTGAGGTGAAGTGAAATGAAATCGCTCAGTTGTGTCCGACTCTTTGCGACCCCATGGACTGTAGCCTACCAGGGTCCTCCCTCCATGGGATTCTCCAGGCAGGAATACTGGAGTGGGTTGCCATTTCCTTCTCCAGGGGATCTTCCCAACTCAGGGATCGAACCGGGGTCTCCTGCATTGCAGGCAGACACTTTAACCTCTGAGCCACCAGGGGTGGGTGTTAGGGGATCCCAAACAGAGGTAGGTCATAAATGTGGTGTGCAGGTCAAATTTGTCCAGTCAAGGTATTTGATTTTACTTACAGAGTGCCTTTCAAAAATTTTTTGATTATGTCCCACCCAGCATTTTGCTATAAAAAATCTAGGTTTGAAGTCTCTCTTGAAAAAATGGAGGCTCTAACCACACCATGAGAGAAGAGACAGCCTGTGTAGCTGGTGAAAGGGTTACCCCAGACCCCAGGGCTCTCTGCACTGCCCCTCTTCACTGCTTATGTGTCTCCTGCTGGACCACTCTGTTAGCAGCCCCCACTATGGATGGGGATGCCCTCCTTCAGCCCTTGGCCCCTCCCCTGGACCCTCAATCTATGATCCTAGTTGCTCTGGAAAGGAGTATGGGGGTGGTGACAGGTGCCCAAGGTCACTGGTCTCAGCAGTCCAGAGTAGAGTAGGGAGTACAAGGGGGAGCAGTGAGAGAGGGCTTCCCCACCTCAGAACTAATGATTTGGGTTTGGGCTGGAAACCTGGTGGGAGGAACCACCCCAGGAGCCTGTGAGTGGCTCAACCTCTGGTTCTCCCATTCTGGGAGAGAGAAGGCTGGAGTTGAGTGACCCCAGTCACAGTGATAGGGAGGAAAGCGCCACTCACTCTGGGGAGGTGAAGGGAAAAAGAGGCTCCTAAACTTTCCAGAAGCTTCCAGATAGACCACACGCTTCCAGGACAGACAACAGACACGGGAGCAACTGTTCTTAACCCCAAGCTGATGGGGAGGCAGGAATGCAGAGAAAAGGCTCCACAGCTCCCAGGGGCAGGCATGCCCACTGGGAGGCACAAGAAGAACTCCCTGGTGTCAGGACCAGAGGCAAGCTCTGGGTCAGCCTGGGCTGAGCAATGCAGCAGGACCCACCATGGCAGGCCCCCAGGTGACCCTGGGCACAGAGATGAACCTGAAGGTGATGGGGTGGGGTGGAGACAGGAGAGAGAGACTGAGCGAGAAGGGGAGAGGGATAGAGACAGAGAAACAGAGGCAGAGAGAGATGCAAGTGAGAGATGAGACAGACAGAGAGAGATCCACAGAGAAAGAGAGACACAGATTTAGAACAAGAAAGAAAAGGAAGTTGAATGAGCTTCTTGGGACCTGTCGGTTCTACCTGACTTGGGACCAGCCGGGTGCCCACCTCTCTGCCCTGAAGACCTGAGAACAGCTGGTCCTCTTGTCTCCCCTTCCAAGGCCTGCCTCATGGCCTGTGTCAGGGCTTGTCCTGTACTAATAATGCTGGCACGTACCAGGTGTTCAAGAACTCTCCTTATGATGATTGCTTCTCTGTCTCCTGCTAGTAGATCCCTGCTCTCCAGGGAAGGCACACCAGGGAAGCTTCAGCCAGCCTGCAGACATCTGGGAAAGGACCGTGGGGGCTGTGTGGGGTTCTGCTAATGACCAGTAAGATCGGGCGAAGCCAGTGCTGTCCTCAGCAGCAGCCGGGCCGGGCAGGAAGGCTCGGCAACCTGTCTGAGCCCAGCCTCGGTCCTCAGGCCCTGCCCACCAAGAGGGGCCTGTCTTTGAGGATCCACAGATAGAGGTCTTAGGAGGCATTGATGACAAAATTAAAACCATATTTTTCTGTGTTGGGAGACTGAGCTGTGATAAATTTGGAAAGTAATAAATATCAGAGCTTTGCAGACCATTTCCCGGCATCTCACAGCACACCAGCCGGAGTGGCGCGCCCCCAGCTGCGTGTGGCCTGGACCAGGGGCTGCTCCAATCGGTAAAGGTGGGGCCATGCTCGGGAACGCTGAGTGCATTTCATTAGAGGCTGGTGATGGGGCGCTTCCAAGTGGATGGTTTGGAAGCCCACGAGCAGGCTATGTTGGGGGTGGGGAATGGCCTCTTGGGAGTTGTGGCCAAAACAGGCCATGGTTATTCACAGTGTGGTTTCTAACTGCTTCCAAGTCTGCCTTGGCCAGCTGGGACTGTGTGGTATGCCTCCCCCTGTGGATCTCAGTTTCCCCAGCTTCTCCAAGACATCGGCCAACCTTCTGTGATGCTGACAGTCTTCCAAGCAGGCTTGAAGGGGGCACCCAAGGCTTCCTGGAGGTAGAACCTCTGCACTGGATGGTTCCTTTGTGTCATGAACCCGCCTGAGTAACACTAGGATCAAAGAACTTACAGGCATTGGAAGGGATCTGTTTCACCTCATTTCTGTGGCTGCTCATGGCCTTTGCTGGCTGGATAGACATATAGAAACTCCTTTTGTATAAATGCCAGGGAGATCAGAGGGTGTGGGTGCAGAGCCTCTGGCAGGACAGGGTCTGTGGGCCACGCCATGTTCAGGTACCCATTTCAGGGGGCTTTCCTCCCCAGTTGCACCGGGCTGGTGGCCTCGACATGCCCTGAGCCCACTCTGCTCTTGTGATTTCCTGGCTTTCCTCTGTACTTGGCACAGAGCTGTGCATCTAGCTTGACCTCTCTTGGTCCTCCTTTTTCTTTCTGGAGCCCCTTCTTCCTGGGATTGGACTCCAGGACTCCCCTGATCCATGAAGACTTCCTATGGCCCTGAGTCCCATGAAGAACCTCCTCATGGGTGGCCCTTGCACAAAGGTCTCCATGGCAGGACTGGCCAATCGCACTAGCTCTGCCCCCTGCTCTGACCACCACATTTGCTCATCTCCTCCCTGGCTTCAGAGGTGATGACCCTGCTCATGGGCTTGTCTCACGTGTACACAGGCAGCATGCATGGACCAGGCTCACAAAGGCACATAGTATTTTTGCCTCCTTTCTCCTTGCTTATTTCTGTTTAAAACTTATGACTGCACAGCATGTTCAATTTATATATTTCCATAATCCCAGCCTTATTTCTAAAGACTTGAGCAACCTAGAGAAGCTAGTTTGAGTTCGGGATGAATAATATTGAACCATTCAACCTAAAATGGAGCCATGACAATCCCACTGGACAGGGTGGAGTCTATGTCCTTGCTTTGTAGTTACTATGATGCACCATTGTGACAGCAGGACCCAAAGGGGTAGAACCAGGTTCTCAGAAATCACTCAGTCCCTCACTTTACGGAGAGGGGAATGAGTTCCATCACGTGAGCTCTTGTTCTTTTTCTGCTTCCTGGTCTTTGTAAGGTCCAAAGGACGCCACAGCTGAAGGACATTTTCAGATTATATTCTCTTAGACATTCCCATCCTGGTATGTCCATAACTCTTGTGACAGTGATGACCAAGGGTACTGCCTGGGGGTCCCTAGAGGCTGCATTCAATAGACTATCTACAGTGGGGAAAGCCCACACTAGAATGCGAGGAATCTTGCAAAGAGTAGCTCCTAATTTACCTGAGTTGCTGAATCAAAGTGTCTGGGCAAAGGCTTCAGGTATCCTGGAGAAACAAGGTGGGTGGGGCCCATTTTTTGATGACTAAAGCAATTTATTTTAACGAAAGGCTGATGACAGACATTCCTGTGGGAGCAGGTGTGTAAGTTACTTAGTGTAGGCGTCTGATTTCCTTCTATGACTGGTTCATTTTAATAAAGTATGTTCTTCTGATTATCAAAGTTACCTAGGCTCATCACACACACACACACACACACACACACAAACGGATAAAAAAATGAAGAAAACGACAATCACAAATGGCACCACTCAGAAGCATTTTAGCAATATTCTGGTAAATTTCTTCCAGTTCTAGACACCTAACTGCACACAGGAGAGGAATTTTTTTAAACACTGTCGCTATCATATCATCATTGTGGCATGTAATGCCATGGGAGCTTCATTTTGCTGACATATTTGCCTGCATTTCTAATCATTTCTATTCATAGATTCCTGGAAGGGGAATCACGGGGCTGAGGGTGTGAACATGTTGACTATATCTTGCCAATTTGTCTTCCAGAAAGTGTGAGTCACTTTATTTTATCCCCAAACTGTGATACTACCCACCACGAGTCTTTAAGAAAGGATCAGGGCTGGAGATGACTCAGACATGAACCTGATGCCAATCTAGTGATTTGATGCCAATCCAGTCCTCTCGTGACACAGAGCTACCCGGCAGGGGTCCCTCTGCCCAAGTGTCAGGGACAGAGAGCTGACTTCCTGTAGAAAAGCCTACACTTCTGCAGGTTCTTAGCTTGGCTCTGTGTGCCCTTGGCTACCAGGCAACTTCCCACAAAAGACTGTCTGAGCAATGGAGGGTCTGGTGGTGAGCAAGCCCCATTCCATCCCAGGTCAGTCATGGTAGACCTAGGTTCTAGTAGTTCTTGTTCAATTTGGGAAACTTCTTTAAGAAAAAAACACAGAAGTATGAACACAAAATTAGATCTAAAAAATGAACATTTCCAATATGACAGAATCATAATCATGATAAATCAGACATCAGAATCACAGATGTCTGTGAATCACAGAATCATCAGAACCACAATAAATCAAACATTTTAAAAAGGTGATAAATAACATAAATATCATTAAACCCTTCAAAAACATAATTTTGACTCACTTCTAGCCATACTTCTGTAACACTTTCCTTACATTTGACTGAGTATTCTTTGTTCTCTTCATGTGACAATGATTTTCTACAGTCATAATAAAAAGATAATTTAGTCTTTCTTCAGAGCATGGCTGATAAAAAATAGTAAAAGTGTTTGGGAGGTTTAGAAAAATTGCTTTCAATTTCATAACTCACTGGTAACGATATGTAAATTATAGTATATTATCAAATTTGGGGAATATTTGTTTTATGTTTCTGTTTGTATCCGAGCAATAAAATTTTAGGGCATTCCAAGCTTTTGCATGGTTATTATTCTTAAATAGTCTTTGAATGATGATATTCACATCTTTGTCCATGTTATAGTGGCATTTCTATATTTTGTGTTTTTTTTATTGTCAGTTTTAGTGAATTCAGCAAGAAATTTAAATATCTACCCATTATCTTCCTGGGATTCACTCTTTTCAACATTACAAGACCCTATTTATTATTTTCATTAGAGATTTAGCTCTTCCTCTTCATGGTAAAATCTGGACATTTAAAATTTTAATTTGATTAATAATGTTTTTATTGATTCCATTGCACATCTTTAAAACTTATCATATTCCACCGATTTTTTAATGTAATATTTTTCTGTTTCTTTTTTTTTAAATTGAACTCTAGTTGCTGTACAATATTTTATGTTACAGATATACAATATAGTGATTCACAATTTTAAAGGTTATACTCCATTTATAGTTATTATAAAATATTGGCTATATTCCCCATGTTTTATGATAATATACATCCTTGTAGCTTATTTTATACTTAGTAGTTTGTACCTCTTACTCTCCTACCCCTGCATTGCCCTTCCTTGCTTTCTTCTTCCCACCGGTAACTACTGGTTTGTTTTCTATATTGTGAGTATACTTCATTTCTAAGTTTCTTAATTAAAAATTTAAATACAAAAATTTATTTGTACAAATAACTTATTTGGTTTATTGCAACATTTTAAGATGACTTTCTAAATTATAATTTAAACAATATATTCCCAACTGAATCTCTTCTTAGCTGGATACCAAAATGCCCGGAGTCCCACCAGTGCCACATAATGGGGGTGGGGGTATATGTGACAAGGGAGCATCCCCAGTGCAAAGAGAAAGCAATTTTACTTTTTGTATTGGGCTTTCTTGGCAGCTCAGATAGTAAAAAATATCTGCCTGCAATACAGGAGACCTGGATTTGATCTCTAGATTGGGAAGATCCTCTGGAGAAGGGAATGGCTAACCACTCCAGTATTCTTGCCTGGGGAATTACATGGACAAAGGAACAGGCTGCAATCTATAGAGTCGCAGAGCCAGACACAATCGAGTGACTAACACACTAACACGCAGGGCTTTGAAAGGGGCTCCTGCAAATTCAGAGCCTGGCTTATAAGTGTCATTAGCTTGAAGGTAAGTCCACCTGTGGCATCAATCTTGAATTGCCATCCCTTCTGCACTTTGGAATCTCTTTTCAAAGGACTTTCACTCTTTCGACTCCAAAGCCTTAGCCCGAGTTGATGACAGTGACTTAGCAGGCCAGGTGAGATGGACTTGACCATGTTCATTATTGTTTCACCAGGGGAGCTAAGAAGACATTTCTGTAACTCCCGACAAACCTGCTCTCTCGTGTTGAGGAATACCTACCAATCTGTGTTTGTGCTTGGGTTCAAGAGTTAGGAAGAAGGCCTGGATATATTTTATGGATCTCTATCTCTTATAAATTCCTTAAAATAGCTTCAGGTTATTTTTGTCTTTAAAAATCATTATAATTCAAGAAAAAGAAAAGACAAGCCTCTGATTGTAAGGCATATCTAATAAAGGACTTATGTAAACTATACAAGGAACTCTTACAACTCAACAGTAAGAAAATGCATGCCACCGACTAGGAGAAAATATTTTCAAAAGACATATCTGATAAAGGACTGTATCGAGTATACAAAGCTCTCTTAAAAGTTTACAGTAGAAAGTGAACAACTCAAGTAAAAATGGGCAAAAAATAATATATACCGTATGATTCTAACTAAGTGATATCCTAGAAGAGGGAAAGTGATATCATAGAAAAGGGGATAGTAAAAAAAGATCAATAATTGTCAGGGCCTTCTGAGGAGAGAGGGATGAATAGGAGAAGCACAGAGGATTTTTAGAGCAGAGAAGATCCTATGACATTACAACGGTGGATGTATGTCATTACAGGCAGACCTTGGAGATACTGTGTGTTCAGTTCCATACCACTGCAATGAGGTAAATTTTGCAAAAAGAAAGTCACAAATTTTCTGGTTTCCCAGCATATATAAAAATTATGCTTACATTCTACTGTGGTCTATTATGTGTACAATAGCATTATGTATAAAAAACAATCTACATACCTTAATTAAAAAGTGCTTTATTGCTAAAAAAATGTTAACTATCATCTGAAACTTCAGTGAGTCGTAGTGGTAACATCAAAGATCACTGGTCACAGATAACCACAACAAATATAACAATAACGAGAAAGTTTGAAGTATTTCAAGAATTATCAAAATGTGTCAGACAAGTAGTGAGCAAATGTTGTTGGAAAAAAAATAATACCAATAGATTTGCTCATTGCAGAGTTGCCACAAACCTTCAATTTGTAGGAAACACAGTATCTGTGAAACACAATAAAGCAAAATGCAATAAAACACGATATGCCTATGTACATTTGTCCAAACTCATAGAATGTATAGCACCAAGAGTGAACCCTAATGTGAACTATGGACTTTGGGTGATAAAGATGTGTAAGTATAGGTTCATCGATTGTAATGAAGGTACCACTCTGCTGGGGTGGGGATTGATAATGCGGATAGTATGCACGCGAGCGCAAGGACATATGGTAGATCTCTATATTGCTCTCAGCTCAATTTTGCCATGAACCTACTACACTAAAAAATAGAAGCTGTTAAAAACAATATATTCCATGATTTTATACTTTAATAGCCACTTCTAAGTAACTCATTCAATCCATATTTATTAATCGATCTCTGAGGCCCAAGGGACATAGTCAAGAAACAGGCTGAAGACATTCCTAGGGTCACAATATAATTCTGCAGAAAGACCATCATCCGGGAATGAAAATAACTGAAATAATCATAATAGCCATAAGTGTTTTCTTCAGTCATCTGTATTTCACAGAAATAATGAGTGGGGTGGGGGGCACACGAAATAGTCTACAGGATGAGGGCATTTTTCCTAAGGAAGTGACATCTGGCCTGAAGGGTGGTTGGAGTCACTCAGGTCAAGAGTGGCAGCAAGAGGTCAGGGAATAAAAAGACCTGTGTGGAGGCCCCGAGCAGGAAGGGGCTGGGGCTCTGAGGTATGGAGAGAAGGAGTCTGTGGCTGCAGCTCAAGTTGCAAGGGGGTGACTGTCGAGAGGGGGTGATTGTGCATAGGATTCTGCAGAGGGGGCAGGGCCAGCCCTGCTGTGCCAGGGGGTCTCACCAGGGCTCTGGTTTCTCTCCAAATGGATCAGAAATATTCAAAAGGCTTTAGTGAGGGGTGGACATGATTGGGCTTGTGTTTTGAAAATATTATCCTGGCTAATGCCCAGAATGGGTCAGGTGGGGAAAGGAGTGGAAATGGAAGACTAGTTAAGAGACATCACGGTGACCCAGGCAGGAAAGCATGTTGGCCAGTGTGGTGGGAGAGGAATGGACAGAGCCAGGAGAGCTTCTTAGACTGGAGACAGGGGACAGCATCAGAGAGATATGGGGTTATATCCTGAGACAGAGGACGCTGGAGTGCAGGAGACCAGGGAATGAGGACGAGGCAGTCACCGTGGACCTGCCGAGTGAGATGGGCTGCTTGCAGCCAGACCCCCACATGCAGTCTGGGCTGGAGACATAACTCTGAGCAGATAGACAGTAATTGGAGCCATGCAGCGGATGAAATCATCTAAGGGGAACGTGTGGGCTGAGACGAGCAGGGAACAGGGCCCCCATGGCCGCCTCCATCCTTTGTTGGGACATCATCAGTTCTTCAGCAACCGAAACTGGAGCCTACATTTGCTCCATGCTCTCCAGGTGACAAAGGCCTCACAGCAAATCATGTCCCCTGATTCCTCACCAGACCCTCAGAGGCAATAGTGCTTGTACCCAATGGGAGGCTTTGAAGTGCAGGGGAGACAGAGCGGGGCTGGGAATCACAGAGGCCGAGGCTCTGATTCACGGGGTACTAATCCTGACCCCTGAGAGTCATGGAGATCCAATGACATGCTGCATTTATAAAGCACCAGGCACCGGGCCTGACACATGGCTGTTGAGGTTTTAAGGGACTCATAAATAACACCCCATTACTCTCCTCCTCTGCTCACATCCAACTGAGAAATGAGACACTGGGGCTAGATCAACCGAGAAATGGACGAGCAACGGCATCCTTGTGGCCCTGCTGATGGACAGCAGGCTTAGCTCTGCACCTGCCAGCATCCTCCCCATCACATGGTCACATCGAGGGGCAGCCCACCTGAGAGACTAAGGGGGCCAGCAGGGCAGTCAAACTCACCCGGAAGCAATGGAAAGATGCTCAGACATTTCACTCTCCCTGATGAACAATCCTCCAGGCACCTGGACCTCCCCCACTCTAGCCCCTGGACCTTATTATGCTAACCAAGTGTCCATCTCTGTCATCCTAGCCTGGTGTGTTCCTGACTCAGAGGAAGAGGAGAAAGAAGAAAAGAAAAAAAATCTTCCACATACTATAAAAACTAGCAGGGATGTACCATGAGGGAGAATGAAACTTGTGCATGAATTTTAAGGATAATAAACAAGACCTCAAAGAATTTTCTGGATTGCTGCTTCTTTCTGTCTGTGCCCCAAATGCCCCAAATGACTTCTTCATTCACTCGAGATTCGTTGGATAAAAAGTTCAAAATGTGCTGACTTCACCCATTTAATCATTTCCTTGTTGTTTCTTTGGTAGATTTTTTAAAAAAAATTTTGTTTATCAAAGTCATACATGTACATAGTTTTAAAAGTTAAAGGGTTCTGCATGACTTATAATGAAAACCAGCATTTCCCTTCCCCCCTGCCGACCCTCTTCCCCAGAGGCCATCACTTTGAATCCTTCTGGTGCTTTCCTTCTAATTTTAAAATAACATGCTTAGACTTCCATTTCTTGATTTTCCAGTTTAAATGTTATTTGATGAATTCTGACTATGGAAGAGGAGGACTTAGCACTCTGAAACCACCCTCCACCTCTCCCCCGGTGCATATGCACACTCTCTCCTCTTCATCCTCCCGTCATGGTAGTTAGAGTGTGATTCTTGGCCAAATCAATATTCGGTTTTACGTAGTTATGACTATGTTCATATTATTCACAGCTAAACCATGTAGAGCACATTTCCTATCTTGTACAGCATTTTGTTTTGCTTGGAATAAAGAGTTGCCAAGTTTTCCCTTTGTTTAGTGTTTGATTCCTCATCATTCGTAGACTCTGGGCTCAAGGAGTCTCTCCTTGGTCTTTGTACAGATTCATGTGCTCTCCAGTGTGGACTGATCCTCTCCACCTTGTGGTCTTGGGGTCCTGGGCACCCCTTTGACTTCCCCGAGTTGAGTCTCTTGGTTTTCTCCTGTTTTGATGAACTGCCTCTTCCAAGAGGTTCCTGAGAAATGTTTTATGTTAATACAGTGTTTTGAGAGTTTGTACAGGCAAAACTTAACCATTCTACCCTCACATTTTATTGGCAGCTTGGGTGGGGTGCTTGACCCTCAGACTTTGAAGCCGTCGCCCACTGCCTTCCGGCTCACAGAGCTGCTGTTGAGAAGTCAGATGCTGTTCTCTTCAGGCCAGTTTCCTCTCTGAAGTCTTTCAGACATTTTATTCTTGTGCTGCTCAGATGTGGGTATCATTTCACATGGGGGTTTTCAAGCTGGAGGCTCATGATTGTTACTCACAATCTGGTAAATATTCTTTTATTATTTTCTACCCCTCCAGCTCATCCTCCCAAAATTTTCTCTCTGTTCTCATTTCTAATTATTTCTGCTTGCAGTCATGGACCTCCTGAGCTGATTCGCTAGAATTTACAGCTTTTCTCTCCTATGTTTCATTTCTTTGGTTGTGTTTTGTCTTTTGAAAGATGTCTTAACCTTTCTGTTGAAGCTTATTGTATGCTAATTTGTTTTGCATATCTGCCATGCTAATTTCCAAAAACACTTTAAAAATTCTGAATGATTCTTTTAAAACTGTCTTTATTTTGTAAGCATCCTGCTCACTCATTTCATGGATACAGGAATTGTCTTCCTATTTCCTGGATATAGCACTTGTAATTTACATAAATTAATCATTTTTTTCTCCCCCACTCTTTGAGGTGTCTCTGTTTCCTCTAAGTTCTTTTTTTGCTCTTTAATAGTTTTCTCCTCTGACTTGATGTAACAGTAAGGCTGTAACAAACATATTGGAAGCTCTGTCTGGGTGGGGCTTTGTTGGAGGAAGACTAGTCTGGGCCATTTACAGGGTGGGGGTGAGGGATTGAACTGCCAGTTCTGAATAGATTCTATTGGTCTGGCCAGTATCCCCAAGAGAAAACTCATCCAAAACCCAACTTAGTTCTTAGTTCTCAAGGAGAAAGAGGTATAGGGTGTGAGTTTCAGCATTCAGCACATTCACTTCATCTCTGTGGTCAGCCTGGTACCCTCGCATGCATCCATGCCCATGGTTCCTGAATCCAGAGCCCCTAGTACCCTCCTGCTAGAGAGCAAAGCCCCACCTTCCTTCTACCAGGACAATGGAGAAGTAGTTCCTGACTTGTACAAATAGGGGCAAGGGACCATGGGCCGAAAAATTCTCATACTAATTTCTAACTAGCCCTTTGTTTTCTGCTCCACTCACGTTACCACCTGCAGAGGTACTTGCTGCTTGCCATCTTGATCCTTTTCTGGCAGACTCTGCTTCGCTTCCAGGCTCCCCCTGTCACCTGGGTAGGCTTCAGGCTTCTCACATCTGCTCCATCATGACCCCTCAGGCAGCTGCTTTCCAGGTTCCGAGCTTTTGTCACTGTTGCTTCCTCTCCGTTTTCTTTGTCCTCACCTTATTTTCCCTCCTTTACTGTCATTTCATAAACTTCCAGAAGAGACTGAATTAACACCCTGGGTAGCCCACGGATCTTTCTTTGCTTACTAACTTCTGAAGACTCCACCCATCCCACCCTACCCTGCCCCTACCAGCTCAGGACCAATTGCCCTGTCTCCCTCTGCCTCGCAGATGGGTGGAAGATGAATGATTAGAAAATACTTTCAGCAGGCTCTGAACCCAGCCTCTAGACCCTGGGGGCTAGTTGGCATCCACTGTATTGTGCTTGACCTTTGGAGTCTGCACAAATCAAGAATGAAAGAGCCCCCCTGGAGCATCCAACACCATTGCCTTCATCTTAATGGTCTCTTTCAATCCTTTACTCATTTTTCCATCTGATTGTTTTCTTTGTGTGATTTGTAAGAGTTATTTTTGGCTATGAATCCTGTGCTTGTTAGAAAATTCCAAACGCTTGATTTTTTTTTTAAACTTTCTTTATGATGTGTTTTAATTTTTGTGAGATTAATCAGTTGTTTCCTTTATGGCTTCTGGGTGTTGAATCTTCCTTTCTGTGGAAGGGAACCCCCACCCTAAAGTTGTAAAAATAATTCTCTCCCTAAAGCTTTCATGGCTTTTTTATTTAGCCTTTTAAAATATTTACTTTTCATGTCAAAGAATGCATCCTAGTGTAGCCAAATAGTCAACACAGAGATGTGTCACAGGATAAGTTAACAATCCTTCCCTTTTTACTTCCAGGCCAACTTCTTCAGGTTACCAGCCTTAGCAGTTTGAGGTCATTCACACGCTTCTTCTGAGTGCTAAAGTGCTTCAGTCATGTCCGAATCTTGTTGCAACCCTATGGACTGTAGCCTACCAGGCTCTATCCATGGAAATCTTCAGGCAAGAATATCGGAGTGGGCTGCCATTTCCTTCTCCACACCCTTCTCTTATGCTCATTCAAATGCATATTTAGCTTTATGGGATTTAATTTTGCTTTGTTTTTATCAAAATCGTAAGATGGCACTTTAACACCTCTGAAACTAATTTTAAAGCTTTATTTATTATAGATTCTGTTGTTGCACTTTAAGAACATTTTTAATAAAACTTTTAATTGAGATAGCTATAGATTTACATGTACTTGTAAACATTCCATCCATTTTCCTCCAACGGTAATATCTTGCAAAACTGTTAGATATCTTGCAATATCTTGCAATGGTAATATCTTGAAAAACTGTTCAGTTCAGTGCCAGGATAGTGGCTCCAGGGATGATCCAGGGATCTTCTCCCCAGCTTTATTTGTACTCCTCTGTGTGTGTGTGTGCGTGTTCAACATTATCATGGGGGCAGGTTCATGTATCCACCACCACAGTCAAGATACAGAACAGTTCATCACCATCAGGATCCTTTTCTGTCTCCCTTTTATTAGCACATCCACTTCCCTCCTACATGCTCCCTGCAGCAACACTTATCCACCTTCCTCCCATCCCTAACCCCTGGCAACATTAAACTCTCTATTCCTATAATTTTGTCATTTCAAAATGTTATATAAGTGAAACCTACAGTGTAATAGCTTTCTGGATTGCTTTATTCACTCAGTGTAATTCTTTGGATCATCCAGGCTATTGGGCCTCTCAATAGTTCCTTCCTCTTTATTGCTGAGTAGGATTCCATAGTATGGATAGACCACTGTTTGTTTAACATTCACCTGTTAAAGGACATCTGGTTTGGATTTTAGTTTTGGGCTACTGTGAATAAAGTTACTATGAATCTTTGAGTACAGGTTTCTGTGTGAACACAAGTTTGATTTCTCTGGAAAAATGCCCAGGAATGAAAAGGTGTGGGTCGTAAGGTAATGCATGTTTAGTTTTATAAAAATTTGCCATTTTCCATTTTCCAGACTGTGAAACTATTTTAAAAAAATATTGTTTGAGACCCTTTGGGGTTCATAAACTCAGATCTAGCCTTTTTGTTTTTCACAGCTCTGTCACATCTCTTAGTGTGGATATCATGCAATTGAATTCACCATTCAGGTTGTCTTGGTATTTTGCCACTGTCAATGATGCTGTGATGTACCTCCTCTTACAGAGAGCCTTACATACTGGACTTGATTTCCATAGGCTGGATTTTCAGAATTGATGGATTTAGTAGATATGGCATATTTCTTTCCAAAAAATTATGGGAATTCAGTCTCACAAGCAATGTATGAAACTGGCCATTTCCCCACTTCCTTGCTAGTAGTGTAAACTGTCAGTCTTAGTTTTATTCTAAGCTTTTATTTTTTGAGTTATTTAAATCCCTATGGAACTTACTTTTTTTTTTTTTTTGGAACTTACTTTGGAGTACATTATAGGCTAGAGGTCTAACTTTATCCTCCTACTCTAAAGTCTTCTAGTTAGCTATTACTGCATGGCAAGCTAATCTCCAAACTTAGTGGCCAAAACAAATAATTTGTTATTACGACATCTTCTGATTATGGGATTAGAGATTGGGACAGGACATAGCAGCAATGACTTCTTCTTGGTCCATAATGTCTGGGAACTCAGCTAGGATGCCTCTCACAGTTGGGGGCTGACCCAGGATCTTCCTCCATCTCTCTTTCCCACTGGCTGTCCACGTGGTGAGCATGAACTTCCTCACAGCATGTCTGCCTCAGGGTATCAAACTTCTCACACGACAGCTCAGGGCTCCAGGAGAGAGGGAGCAGCATCAGCTGTCTCTTAAAGTCCAGGACTAGAACTGACATAGTGTCACTCCTGCCCCTCTCTATTGGTTAAAGCAGTTAAAATCCATCCCAGATTCACAAGTGGAAGCAGAGACTCCACCTCTCAATGGGAAGAGTATCAAGGACTTTAAAACCATCTTTGATCTGTTACACAGGTGTTGATACCTAATTCTGCTACTATTTATTTCATTATTCTTTTTTCATTTATGGGCTTCCTTGATGGCTCAGATGGTAGAGAATCTGCCTGCAATGCAGGAGACCTGGGTTCGATCCCTGGGTTGGGAAGAGCCCCTGGAGAAGGAAATGGTAACACACTCCAGTATTCTTGCCTGGAGAATCCCATGGACTGGTAGGCTACAGTTCACAGGGTCGCAAAGAGTCAGACACGACTGAGCGACTTCACTTTCTTTTCTTCTTTGAGGGATGGCTAGTGCTGCCCAGTCTGTTTGGGGTTACCTGAATGGGGATCCCCTGGGCTCAAATATTGGCATCAACTCCAAAGTGTGAACCAAAGCTGGGGGAGGAAAGAAAGTTGTTCATCCCAGTGAGAAGAACTACAGGGACTCCTGCCTCAGAAGCTTTAAACAATCAGTGTTCACACAAGGTGTGATAAGTGCTCTGAGCACACAGGAGGCTGCCGCCCCTTCATTATGGCTTATTGCTGTTGTCTTTTAGTCCCTCGGTCAAGTCCAATTCTTTTGAAATCCCATGACTGCGGCCCACCAAGCTCCTCTGTCCATGGGATTTCCCAGGCAAGAATACTGGAGTGGGTTGCCATTTCCTCCTCCAGGAGATCTGCCTGACTCAGGGATGGAACCCACATCCCTTGCAAGTCTCCTAAATTGCAAGCAAATTTTTTACCACGGAGCCACTGGGGCATGCCCTCATTATGGCTTACAAGCACACTGGATGCCCTTTTGGAAAGGCTGGTGTGCGAGGCAGGGGTTAACTTGGGGCAAATGCTTCAGATGTGCAGGAAGACTCTGAGTAAGACAACCATTGCAAGAAACATGCCAGGCACTATTAAGCCACCTTAAGGCATAGTGAAGGGAGGGAGACCCAGATCGAAGTAACACTGGATGCCTCGGACATGTGCTGTAGTGTCCATTTCCTAGGTGTAGAAATGAAAGGGGGGTTTAAGAGGAGAGGCTGTCACACCTTTGCTTGGAAAGCTGCAGGCTTAAATTGTGAACCATTGTTTCTTTCCTCCAAAGGACTGAGCAATCAGCACTGCTTTGGTTTTGATTTTCCATGTAAAAGAAAAGGGCAGAAATATATATATATTTTTTCTGAGAGCTACTGTCCACAGCCAGGAAGCCTGGGGAAGACTGACGTGTGACATTTTAATATGGGGTTTGGGAAGGATTGCTGTTTTTTATAAATCCATTTCTTTTGTCCATAGTCTCAATAGATATGGATTTGTCACTGATGATAATTTAACCATAATATAACCTTGGGCAAAATCCTGTCTGCCTCTAATGAGAAGCCTCTCAATAGGCCATAGCAAAATCTGCATGTGTAAGTTTTCTAGATGGTGAGGGACTCACTTTACCTATTTCCAGGAGATGGGGAAACATGTTATGACCGCTAAGATGGAAAACAAGTTTCAGCTGCTGTCTGTCTACATCTAGAGAGTGATAAGTCACAGTCACACGTCTAAGGGGACCATTATATGTAAATATCATCTATAAAACACTAGTAGAGGACGATGTATTAAGTTGGGCTGCTCTTCCAGGGCATGTGGTGAGGAGGACCTGTGCTGTACTACACTCTGGGCACTGAACAAGGATGAGGGTGTCCCTACTTTCAGCTTTTATGAGTGAGAACAAACAGTATTTACCAAGTGATACAAGAGAGAGCTAGATTAAAAGAAACGGCTCCATTTGATACAGTGGGAGCAGAGGTGCCTGCAGTGTCTACATGTAGCACACTTGCTTGGGTGTGGCCATGTTAGCTGGGAAGGGCCAGCTTTTCTGCTGACTGTTCAGTGCCCATGCTGAGTGCGTTACTATAGGATGAAGTGGAAACAGACATAGGGAGATCTTGTCCTATTAGACCCTCTCCCCCACTTACCTCTGTAGCCTCCATGAATTTAGTCTCATATCTGTCATTGGCCTCTAAACAAATTCTTAAATTTCAGTTCCTCCCTGCATCCTGCTCCTTTGTTTAGGACTCACACACACACATTCACAACTCCCTGTGCCTACAGTGCTTTTCCCTGGTATTAATCTGGATGCACTCATCTCACACGCTAGGAAAACAATGCTCAAAATTCTCCAAGTCAGTCTTCAGTAATACATGAACCGTGAACTTCCAGGTGTTGAAGCTGGTTTTAGAAAAGGCAGAGGAACCAGAGATCAAATTGCCAACATCCACTGGATCATTGAAAAAGCAAGAGAGTTCCAGAAAAACATCTATTTCTGCTTTATTGACTATAACAAAGCCTTTGACTGTGTGGATCACAATAAACTATGGAAAATTTTGAAAGGGATGGGAATACCAGACCACCTGACCTGCCTCTTGAGAAACCTGTATGGAGTTCAGGAAGCAACAGTTAGAACTGGACATGGACCAACAGACTGGTTCCAAATAGGAAAAAGAATACGTCAAGACTGTATATTATCACCCTGCTTATTTAATTTATATGCAGAGTACATCATGAGAAATGCTGGGCTGGAGGAAGCACAAGCTGGAATCAAGATTGCCAGGAGAAATATCAATAACCTCAGATATGCAGATGACACCACCCTTATACCAGAAAGTGGAGAAGAACTAAAGAACCTCTTGATGCAAGTGAAAGAAGAGAGTGAAAAATTTGGCTTACAGCTCAACATTCAGAAAACTAAGATCATGGCATCCAGTCCCATCACTTCATGGCAAATAGATGGGGAAACAGTGGCTGACTTTATTTTTCTGGGCTCCAAAATCACTGCAGATGGTTATTGCTGCCATGAAATTAAAAGACGTTTACTCCCTGGAAGGAAAGTTATGACCAACCTAGACAGCATATTAAAAAAGCAGAGACGTTACTTTGCCAACAAATGTCCATCTAGTTAAGGCTATGGTTTTTCCAGTGGTCATGTATGGATGTGAGAGTTGGACTATAAAGACAACTGAGTGCTGAAGAATTGATGCTTTTGAACTATGGTGTTGGAGAAGACTCTTGAGAGTCCCTTGGACTGCAAGGAGATCCAACCAGTCTATCCTAAAGGAGATCAGTCCTGGGTGTTCATTGGAAGGACTGATGTTGATGCTGAAACTCCAACACTTCGGCCACCTGATGCGGAGAGCTGACTGATTGGAAAAGACCCTGATGCTGGGAAAGATTGAAGGCAGGAAGAGAAGGGGACGACAGAGGATGAGATAGTTGGATGGCATCACCGACTCGATGGACATGGGTTTGAGTGGACTCTGGGAATTGGTGATGGACAGGGAGGCCTGACGTGTTGCGGTTCATGGGGTGGCAAAGAGTCGGACACGAGTGAGCAACTGAACTGAACTGAACTGAATCTGGAGAACATCTGGCTTTGTGTTTTTCATCTATTACCTGGGCAACATTCAATACCCCAACAGGACACAAACACATGTGCTGCTGAGTAAGTCTCCCCTCTGCCCAGGCTCCCACTCCCTCAGATCTCAGCACAATGGCGCTGCCTCAGAAGGCTCACCTGCTTCCCATAACTCAGTTACACTCTCCTAGGAGGCTAATCTTAGTTCCTAGGAAAACTATTAAGTGTAGATTTATTCATGATTATTTATTTGGTGTCTGTCTTCCCAGTATAGTTGTTAGTATCAGGAGAAGAGAAACACTATGCATTTTGTTAATCACTTTTCTCAGGGTCCAACCTAGACCCTGATGCTTGGATGTTCCATCAAAGTTGGTTGTCTATGCTCATCTTGCTGCTTAAAGAATAAAGAATGATGCATCAGTTTCTTAGGGTGCTGAAACAAATCATCACAACTGTGGGGCTTAAAACAAGAGAAACTTAATCTCTCTCAATTCTGGAGGCCGGAAGTCTGCCATCAAGGTATCATCAGGGCTGTGTTCCCTCTCAAGGTTTTAGATCCTGCTTTGCTTCTCAGTTTCTTAGGTTTTGGCCACTGTTGCCATTGCTCGGCTTGTAGGTACCCCACTCCAGTCTTTGCCTTCCATTGTTACCTGACATTCTTCCCATATGTCTATTTGTATCTCTTCCTCTTCTTGTAAAGAAACCAGTCATACTGAATTAAGGGCTCACTTGACAACAGTATGACCTCATCCTAACTTAACTAAGTATATCTGCAGTGGGCATACTTCCCAATAAGGCCACATTCAGAAATTCCAGGAAGGACATGAATTTGAGGGCCTACAATCCAACCTTGTACAACTGAGGTGTCTCCCTTTCAGCCTTCAGCTATTGCTGGGATCATGCTCCTGGTGTGCCCTCCTCACCGACAGATCTGTCCTGACTTCCTTGGGCTCCATGAAAGGCGCAAGTTGGTGCCTTTTGTTCTATGGTAGAGAGTTCTGGAGGAGCAGGAAAGGCCAAGGGTTCACTCCTGAGAGAGGAGACCCAGACAATCCAGAGAGCATTGGATTCAGATCCAGGTTTCCCAGAAGTTAGTAAATACTTGTTTTTCTGCACACTCTGTAAGCCACTGTAGCCTCTGCAGGATGGGAGGCATGGCTCCTCAGTATCAAGAATGAACTTGAGGTCTTCCTTGGTAATGACAGAGCATCTTTATCATGGGACCTTGGCACTGTTTCTCTGGGTTCTTCCTAAATCACGAAGTTTGAATTACGACTTGTCTGGGGATTGGGATCCAAATCTATCCAGGGTTTGCCAGCTCAAGGGCCCAAGTACCTGACCTTGAACATGGACATATTTGGAGTCCAGAATATATGGGCCAGAGCAGTGGAAAGTGAGCCTCGGACAGACTCTCCTCACACCTTGAGGACAGACATGTTCTTGGGCAACTGACAAGCCTTTGCCTCTAAAAGACTTATGCTCCATTATATTTTGCCATTGCCAACATAAAGGGTAGGTGGGCTTAGTTTGGTTTCCAGGAAGCAAAGAGAATAAATACAAAAGCATTTGTACTATAGAAGACTGAGTGGGGAGGAGAGATATGAGGGGAAGAAAGAAAGTGAAGTTGTTCAGTCATGTCTGACTCTTTGTGACCCCATGGACTGTAGCCCAGCCAGGCTCCTCTGTCCATGTGGATTTTCCAGGCAAAAGTACTGGAGTGGGTTGCCATTTCCTTCTCCAGGGGATCTTCCCAACCCAGGGATCGAACCCAGGTCTCCCACACTGCAGGCAGATGCTTTACCGTTCGAGCCACCAGGAAAGTTGATAAGAGGGGAGTTAAAGCATTTTGTCTAGCTGGCTCTCAAGTACATAAAATCCGTAGAAGGACTGATGAAGGCATAAAAATAATGACCTTGTCAAATAAAACCATGGACATCTTTATTGAGCTATAATTCACATATCACACAATCCACTCATTTAAAGTGTACAGTTTGATGATTTTGATATATCCACAAGCTGTGAAATATCAAATCAATTTTAGAACATTTTCATCACCCCAAATAGAAATACTTCATCTTTTAGCTCCAATTCCTCCATTCCCCAAGCTGTAGCATAGTACTAAGCTACTTTCTGTCTCTGTAGATTTGCCTATCCTGGGCATTTCATATAAATGAAAACATACAATATGTAGACTTTTGTGACTGGCTTCTTTCACTTAGCATCATGTTTTTAAAATTCATCCACATGGTAGCATGTGTTAGTACTGCATTCCTTTTGTGATTGGATAGTATTCCATTATATGGATATACTGAATCTTGTTTTACCCATTCATCTTTGGATGGACACTTGGGTTTCACCCCTTCTGTCTATCATGCATAATGCTTTAATAAATTTACATGCAAATTTTTGTGTGGACATATGTTTTCATTTCTCTTGAATGTATACCCAGAAGTGAAACTGTTGGGTAATATACTAACACTATTTTTAACATTTTGAAGAACTGCCAGATTATTTTCCATAACAGTTGCACCATCAGTTCTCATCAGCAATGTCTGAGGGTTCTAACTTTGCCAACACTTGTTATTATCTGACTTTTTGATCACAGCCAACCGAGTACATATGAAGTGGTATCTTATTATGGTTTTGATGTGCATATCCTTGATGGCTAGTGTTGACTATCTTTTCACATGCTTATTGGCCTTTTGTATGTCTTTGGAGAAATGTCTATTCAGATCCTTTGCTCATTTTCTAATTGGGTTATCTGTCAACTTTTTATTCAGTTGTAATAGTTCTTTGTTTATTTTGGATACAAATCTCATATAAAATATAAGATTTGTATAAAGTTTCTCCCACTCTATGTGTTGGCATTTCACTTTAATGATGGTGTCCTTTGAAGAACAAAGTTTTAAATTTCAGTGAATTCTAAAATATCAATTGTTTTCTTTTGTTGCTAATGCTTTTGGTGTCATATCCAAGACTTCTTTGCAAATGACAGGCCTTGAAGATTTAGGCCTATGTTTTCTTCTAAGAGCTCAGTAGTTTTATCTTACATAAGGTCATTGATTCATCTTGACTTAAAAACCATAGATATGTTTTACAATAATGAGATGTTTGGAAAGAAAGTACAGGACAACTTACCCAATGACCAATTTGTGGTCTTTAGCAAACTTATCTACTTAACCTATTCATTTCTGCGTGCTCATTTATTTATACAAACATATAATAATAATAGTAATACAATAGTAGTAGCTATTATAGCCACAGATTAAATCATGTACTAATCTCCCTCACAATAGGGACTTGGTAGTGAACGGGGGTAGCCCTCAGTGTACTACAGCCTCTACTAGAAAATCCTTCAAATTAGCACTTGACCTAGAAAAGTAACCATTTAATTCAGCTTTGAGGACCAAAATACAATGACTGTGCTCATGTTTTCACTCTTCTTAATGACCAAGAAGCTGCCATTACTTTCTAGAACTTCTGTGGTAATTCAACTTGCCCCCACAACAGGGGCAATCCAGGATAAAGGGAAGACAGTGGCAGAGTCATGCCAGCTGGGATTGTTCTCACTCTGGATTCACTATGGGAATAAGAATCCCCCATGCTGGTCTGTTCAGAGCATCTGGAGTTGGAAAAAGCAGACGGAAGCAAGGCCAGTTCCCTTGTAGACAGCAAGCAACAGCCATCTGAAGCTTAGCCAGAGAGTGGGAGCCAGACAGGGGGCTGGCTGGTGTCTGCATTTGGTCCATCTGGAGGAAGGGCCAAGGAAGACCATGCCAGGCAGGGTTCTTTTCAATAGTGATACAGATACAGAAATCTAACTTCTCAGGGTACCTGGAACTGTCTGTGCACAAGGGATTGACTCAAAATAAACAAGCTGTTAAGATATTGATGATAATCACAATAATGGTGGTGGTGATGGTGATGATGACATAGCTAACATGTACTTTGGAACTTCTTTGTGCCAAGGTCTAGGCTGAGTAGTTTGCATGAACTATCTCTACAAATCCTCTTCATAAACCTCTAAAGTAGACACTATTTTTATCCCTTGTACAGATGAGAAAACTTACCATGAGAAGCCTGGGTTCAAGTTACATAGCCAGTAAGTGGTGAACCATTATTTAAACTTGGCCAGTCTTTCACTAGACCCTACACCCCTCTCCAAGTCTTCTTTTTCTCATTAAAGGGTGCCATCCTTCACCTAGCTGCTCAAGCCAAATCTTCTAGGAGTCAGCTTTTAGTCCTTCTATTTGCTAACATCCTATAACTAATTTATCAGCAAGTCTCATAAATTTTACCTTGAAAATTTCTCTTCAACATGGCTGGTTAGCCTCATCCCCCAAACTACCACTGCATCAGTCAGAAAGAGCTAGGTTACGCCTCAGTAACAAGTAGATCCTAATTCTTGGCGGCTTAAAATAACAAATGTGTTCTTGCTCTTGTTCTACATGCATTGCTGGTTGATAGGGCTCTGCTCTAAATTATCCTTACTCAAGGAGCCAGGTTGAGAGAATTTCTAGAATTCAGAAGGCATGGCAAAGAAAGGCAAGGTGTGTGCAAGCTCTTAGAAGTATCTTCTTCTCACATTTTTTGGTGGAAGCAAATCATATGTCCATGCCTAATTTCACAGGACTAGGGGGTGCTGTTCTATCACAGACCCAGGGGGAGCCCTATAGACACAGGAGAGCTGCAGCGTCACTGCCGCAGCCACTGTAGATCCAGTCTGCACTCCCTCTTACGTAGAGAACTTTAACTGCCTCAAACCAGTCCCCTATTTCTGCTCTTGCCCTCTAAGTCTTTCTTCATGTAAAAATAGAATGATTTAAAACATAAATCAGGTCACTTTCCTCTCAGGCTTAGAGTCCTAAATAGCTTTGCCGACATTAACAATAAAAGTCAAAGTTCTCACCCTGGCCTACAAGGCTCCAAAACAAGGGTCAACAAACTACAGTCCTCTGACCACATCCGGTCCACTGCCTGTCTCTGTCAATAAAGTTTTATTGGTACACAGCCACACTCATTCATTTACGTATCACCTATGGCTGCTTTCATGAAACAGCAGCAAACTTGAGTAGATAGGACAGAGATTATAGGACCGCAAAGCTTAAATATCTAACTACCCCCTTACAGAGACAGCTTGTTGACTCCCGTTGTGAAAGACCTGGACTCTGCCTCCCCCAACCCCCAATCTCATCTCTTCTCACTCCCTGTGGCTCACTCCCTTCAGCCATACTGGACTGCCTATCATTTCCCAAACTGTGCAGTTCCCTCCCACTTCAGGACCATTGCACATTCCACCCTTCTTCCTGAAGCCTCTTCCTTCTTTTAACTCTATTTATTCCAAGAATGAATGCCTGGTTTCTTCTCTGATAGCATCTTCTCAGAGGGTTCTGCCTGATCCCCCCTACAATAGCAACCCCTCAATCTTGTCACTTGATTCTTTGTCATATTCGTCTCCACTTGACATTGCAATACAGATTTTATTCGTTTACATGTTTCCCATCTTCTTCCGTATTAAAGTTTGTGAGGTCTTAAAGTTTTGGGTTGAGGGGCCTGGAATTGTCTCAGTACCTGGGTAATCTTCTCTTACAATCTATGCTTTCTGTGTCTCTCATTCTAAACTGATCAATACCCTCCTGAGCAAGGGATTTTTAATTTTTGGCCCGAGCTCTAAAGAGTGTACATTTCCAAGAGATTTTTTAAGATCGTTTGATGTTTGAGGATTTTAATTTTTGCATTTGAGGATCAAGGACAATGGTGGTATTATGATGCCTTTTTAAAAACACTTCAAGCAAATTCCGGTCATCTCTGGGAGGCAAACTTTGAACATCTCTGCAGTCCCCAGGGAGAACAATCTTCTGTAACTTTGAAGCCAAATAGGATTTCTGAAAAGGAAGTTACAGTCAATTGAAAACTCTCAGTGGAGCGTGAAGAGCAGAGGGTTCCCTGTGGTGGAGCTACAGCTGGGCCTGCCCAGGCTAGACGTGCCCTTCTCGGCTGGAGGGAGACCGCACAGACAGCACAGTGGGCAGGCTGGAGAGGGGATGCGTCTTAGATCTGACCATGTGCTCAGAGACCAGCTTAGAAGATGAAATATCCTTTCCTCAGCCTTGTTGTGGGTGTGGCCGGTTCAAATGAATTTAGGTGACTAAGACAGAGAAGACAGAATAAAAACAAATTGAGACTGCCTTACCTTTTCCTCAGCAGAAATACTCTGGAATGGGGCTCCACTGATTGCTCAGTGTTAAAGAATCCACCTGCCAAAGCAGAAGACGCGGGTTCGACCCCTTGGTCAGGAAGATCCCCTGGAAAAGGAAATGGCAACCCACTCCAGTATTCTTGCTGGGAAATCCCATGGACAGAGGAGTCTAGCTGGCTACAGGTCATGGTGTTGCAAAAGAGTCAAATACAACTTAGCTTAAACAACAACAACACACTGAAATATATCATAAACAAAGAGCTGAGATTACTGATGGTTGGGTGAATGTCTATGGGGGAAGGTGGTCCATAGTACCTTTTGCCCAATCTTCCTGATAGGAGCTCCTCACTCCACCCTTTCCTGCTTGGCCATGTGGATGGATATGTAGGGGTGCTGAGAGGTTTCGCTTCCTTCCTGGCTTCCTGCCACTCTCATGTGATCTTCTGCCACCCACACCCTTGTCTGCCTGTTCAGGTGCTGGTGCTCTGGATCATTCCCTGGAGTACCCTGGGGTCTGTCTTGCCTCACCCTAAATGATACCCTTTCCTCCTATTGATCAGTAAAGTCCAAGCTTAGCTGAGTATTCCAAGCCATTTGCAGTCTGTGTCCAAGATCATCTCCTCTTTCTCTCTGCCATTGACTTACCCTGTGTTGAACCAATTCAGCTTCCAGCTATTTCTCAATAATTCTGGCACTGTCCTGCTCCCTGCTTTGATTCATGGTTTACCAAACTCCTTGGTGTCTCCTACTTCTGTCTACAGAAGTGTATTTATCCTCCAAGGCCTTTATTCCAAAGGCCTCCTATTCCATAGTCCTCCTATTTCACCTCCCCTGTGACATTCCATCTGCTTCCTTGTAGCCCCATCATGGGTATCTGTGCCTCTGTCATGGCACCTTCACATGTCTCTTCCACGGAGCTCCATAGCAACAGAGCATGGCTTATTCATCTTCATTCCATTCCCTTTTGCTGGCCACCCAAGGGGCCTGGTGCAGAGAATGAGTTAGAGGGTGTTCAGTAGATAAATAAATGCTCTAAGAACAGGGACTAGTAATATAATTCACACCGGATTTACATGTGGCTTTCCCAGAAGGCTTGGCATCTCTGAGGTAGTGGGTGAAGGTGGAATAGGACAAGATACTGTGAAAGAGAAGAAAACCTAAGCCAGAGAAGGCGCATGGGCTGCAGCTCCTGTGCAAGGCTGGTTGACTGATTGGAGTGAATGGCTAGGGTAGCTGGTTGGAGTAAGGATTGGAGTAACTGATCAGGGTAAGCTATTGGGGTTATCTGCTGAGTCCTGTGCAGGGAGACTGAGAGACTTTATCTGGCTCTTCCAGGGCAGGTTAAGGAGTGCTGTCTGATGTAATCCCAGTGGAACATACATGAGTACTCACATCTCTGTCAAAGGTGCGAGTTTCAGAGAAAAAAAAGAGGAAGGCAAATCTCAGCTTCAGAGATCAGATGAGCTATGCCTTTGGAGGCTTTGACACTTCTTCAGTGCCCTCTGATGCCCTTAGAAGTACCTCCAGGTGGACTAAGCTGCTTTCACCTTAGATGTGCATGGGGAGCTTGTCCTTGTACCTGTGCAATCATGAAGCACAGCCCTCATCCCATCCTGGCTCCTTTCTGTGTCCTGTTGACTCTTGGCCATGCCCACTGGGGTCTCAGCCACACACATAGCCCAGACCTAGACACACTTGGGTTCCTCCTCACTCCAGCCCTCTCTCTCACAGGTCAGAAACCTCCACAGGCACCATGCTACAGTCAGTTGTTTCAGAAAGTTCACTTTGTCACAGTTCTGACAAGGGCAGTGGTTGGCAGGTGGCCTAGTTCCTGTTCCGGGTGTGGACTAATGCTTTACTAAGAAACCCATGTTCTACAGAAGACCCAGCAGGTCCCTGGATGTGTTCAAAGGCTGCTCCCCTCCAGCGGCTGAGCAGAACAGCTCCTTCCCAAAGGTCATGCTGGACGCCAGGAGCTGCAGTGCCAAGGGAAGAGACGCACTGTCACTAGAATCGTGATCGCCACTGGGGTTGGGGGGATAAAAAATCTGGGAGTAGAAATCAGATGAAGGGGAAAAGCCACGACAACCAGGTGTTGAGGCGAGCACAGTTCAGGCCAGGCCCACTGCCCCACTGGATGGGTTTAAAATCATCTACTTCCCAGAAGAAGGCCCAGAGGCCAGTGCTACCCCCCAGATTGCCTCCATAATGTGGAAAAAAAAGGCAAGGTACTCCCTTTTCCATTAGCAAAGTCACATTTCTTTCGATGCCTTTGGGGGAGGGTCAGGAAAGGAGCGAGTGTGATACAGCCAGGGTGGAAGAGTCTTCAAGGCTCCCAAAGACACAAGGTGGAATCTATCCTTGTTTTCTAAGGATGTCACCTCACAGCCACATCCTAGAACAGCCTGGAGTCCTCCTAGGCCCGCTGAAGCCCACATGGATGCCACCCTCCCATCCTGGTGAGTGCCACTTTTTGGTTGCCAATCTCAGCTCTGCCCAGCTTACATCCTTATCTCTTCTCTTACCTCCTCTCATAAGAGCTTCTTCTGCCATATTTCTCCACCAATGCACCTTCCACATGGCTTCTGGAAAGGTCTCTTAAGGTGGAAATCTGTGCACACATCTCTCCCTGTGTACACGCTATGCCTACTTTCTAGAACACCCTTCCTGTGCCCTGCTTTGGGTGATGGCAGGAGTGATAGGAGTAAGTTAGGATATCTGGGAAGGACTTGTGGCTGGGTCCTGTTGACTGGTGATTCTCAAACTTGCTCATGTGGCAAAGGTCCTGGAGGACATGGGCTCATTCTTCAGAATACCACAGACTACTGGTAGATTTCATTCTAATGTGACCACAGGAAGGCACATATTAAATTCGAAGATAGTCCTCTGATATGCAGGACTGTCACATTCCTTATGCACATGCAACTCTTGACACATGTGTAATGTGTTTTTATTAAAACACATTTCCAAGTTGTTCATGTCATGTGCACTTTCAATTTGCTCAGTCATTTTCTAATATACTTGGTTTAATAAATTGGAGCATGTAGTTGTATAAATTTTATCACCTTGCTGAGCCCTGAATTTCTTTACCTACAAGGTAAGGATAACAACAATTCCACAAGGATTCGGTAGATAAACCACCAGTGCACACTGGAGCTGCTCAGGACATGCCAGCAGCTTTTTCATTGTCACTTTTCCATATGCATACCACTGGCCCCTCTACTTGTGACCCACGGTCCCCACTGGGACCATGGTCTCTTTCAATAGCACATACTCAATAATTTTTCCTACCCAATATCCACTTATCTCCCTCATCCCAATATCTATGTGGGGAATTCTCCTCCCTCTGGGTGAAGGATTGAAGGAATTTAATTCAAACTACTGGCCTCCCACAGGCTTCCCTTGTAAAGAATCCGCCTGCCAAACAAGAGATGTGGGTTAGATCCCTAGGTCAGAAAGATCTCCTGGAGAAGTAAATGGCAACCCACTCCAGTATTCTTGCCTGGAGAATCCCATGGACAGAGGAGCCTGGCAGACTCTACAGTCTATGGGGTTGCAAAGGATAGGACACAACTTAGTGACTAAACAGCAACAACACATGGCCTTCCATCGAGGCAACAGGGCTGCTTTCTGGATGCTGCCAGGTGGGTTGGTGGAGGGAGCCAGGCTTATTCCCTAACTTATTATTATAAAATTCTCAGGGTTTTTTTTTTTTTTTTCCCCCTCCATGTGAAAGAAAGTTGTGGGAATGGCTGGGACCCAGGATCTCCTAGGGGTATGTGTCATAGCTATCACTCTGACTCATGAAGGAGGTCCCAGAGGTACGTGATCCAGAACCCCTGAGTTCTCACAGGTCACTGGGAGGCAGACAGGTCAAGGGTCTAGAAAGTTTTGCAGAGAAGGGCTTATTTTGGTTCCCAAGAGATTGGGTTCTCTGATACCACACATGGAGGAAGTTCACTTCTGCCACCCAAGGGGCAACATGACTGCTCCTACCAGCACTGAAGAGCCATTGGAAGCCAGGCAGAAATCCTTAGCAGAAGTCCAGGCTGTGCTGAGGCTGGGAAGCTGCAGCCACAGAAGCGGGAAAGAGAAGTGGAGGTGACTCCGGAGCATCAGGGTCCACTCCCCTTGCTCCCGCAGGCCAGGCACATCTGGTTCGACTAGGTCTGTCTGAAATCCTCTATTCCTTTGTCTAGAAAGTGGACACACTACTTGCCTCCTGCCATCATGGAGGTTAAATGAAATAATGTATCAGAAATGCCTGGAACATTGAGGGCCTTTGATAGGTATAGCCCCCTTCTCCCTGTGGCAGATAGCATCAGAGCAAGACAGAGGAGGGTTCAAGCATGCACCAAGTTCATGGTGTCTGCTATGAGCAGGGAACAGAAGGAGCAATTTCACTGTGTCTTCTATGATTAGGGACCAGAAATTATAGCAAGGAGAAAAAGCATTTGTGAAAAGGTTGATAGTGAGGGTGGGGAAGTTCAGCAGTAGAACGACAGGATTTGAACCACAACGTGGGGACTGACCATAGACGCAAGATTAAAGACCAAGCCTGAGTTCAGCCCCTGTGAATCTATTCCCTGAAGCTGATGGCTGTGTGAGCAGGTGGGTATGTGTGAGTATGTTATGAATGTGTGGAGATTGCTAGTCACAACTAACTCATGCTGGAAAACTCTTGTCCTAATTAGTCATTTCTGTTGAACTTAAACGGCCCAGCAAATCTCATTTTGAAGTTTATCCAAGATGTGATTATGTTCTTTCCATATAATCTCTTTCTTTGAGAGTCCTGGTAAAAGAAGGCTAATTAGATGCTGTTTGTTTGTAGTAAGAATACACAAAACCAGGTGGAACCAAGTGGCCTTGTGCATCCTGCTGTGGGGCCAAGGCCAGGACCATGGCCCTGATTGGGTCTCTTCATCCATGACCCACCCCTGGGAGGGAGGGCGCTGGTGATGGGCAGTCCTGAGCAGGACCAGAAAAGTGAGGAGGACAGACGACTTCTTTCACTCACACTGCCCTCCTCTTGGGAGTCAGCAGCCTGCCCTCAATCAGCTTTTGGCCTCGCTCTCAGTTTCCATTACCCTTTCTGACAACACAGGCCAAACTCCCAGAAGAAAGAAAGATGAGTTTCTAATGCAAAACAGAATCTGTTTGAACCAAGCTCAGGATAGTTTCCTGACTTTCACAAGGAAGGGGAAGAACTTTCAGGTCAGGAAACCAGAGGTCCTGCCAGGTGTGGAGGCATGGAGGTAGTGGGGATGAGTGTATTTAGGTTGGACATGAAAGCTAGGAAGCGAGCTCTGGGCATTAGGGTGGGTCTGCTGGGGGAAGAGTTGGGAGAATGGAGGTCTTTCATCACTGTCCTGACCCTCATCGTTCAGCCCCCTTTCATTCTGCCAGAGGCCCCCTTGACCTGCTAAAATTGAGTTGGGGGCTGGTGGTTTCCAGCGTCCTAAGGGACATATAATATTCAGTCCTCAGGGGAGGCTGTGGGGGCCAGAGGAAGAGGAAACTGACCTCTGCCTTTTTCAAGGCCAGTGCTGACCCAGGATGTCAAGAGAGAAAGAAGCTGGGAGGGGAACAGAGTAAAAGATTAGCAGAAATCTGCCACAGTGAACACAGGGTCCTCCCCAGCTTCCCTTGGCCTCACCCTGGAAAGGCAAAACACCTGGGTTTCCCCCAGTGAGGTGACCTCTTGCTGGGAGGGAGGAGGGAAACAAGACCCAGAGAGGGTGTGGACTCGAGAGCTCAATTTCTTCAGCAAGGAGAACCAATGTAGCCAAAGTGATGACCAAACCCTCAAGAGCTAAGCTCCCCTGGAAGGAGAGGGAGCAGAGAGAAGACACTGCAAAGTTCCCAAAGTTTCCTTTCCTCCTTTGTGCTCTTCGCACACTTCACACACACAGGCCCACAGAACCTTGCCCGTTTTCCCCTCTTGTCTTTGAAAGTTGTGAGATGGCTACTGGAGAGAGATGGTGAAGTTGAGTGTAAAACCCACAGTCCATGTGGCCCCTCTGGATGTCAGTAAAACCCTCATCGAATTGGGGGGAAGCTCAAAGGTTTCCTTAGACTGCAAGAGGTATCGGAAATCCAGGCTCACAAGCCACAATAAAACTACAAAAGAGTGAAAAGCCTACTCACCTTGTGAAGGCTGCATGCTGGCCCAGATAAGCCTTTCTTCTGGTAAATCTGCAGAAAATCCAACCCTCTGACTGCAGTTCATAGGGGAAGAAAGACCTCAAACTACGTGGCGAAAAAGTCAGGGAGGTTTATCCATACTGGGCAGTGTTTAGTCACTCAGTCGTGTCTGACTCTTTGTGATCCCAAAGACTGTGGCCCACCAGGCTCCTCTGTCCATGGAATTCTTCAGGCAAGAATACTGAAGTGGGTTGCCATGCCCTCCTCCAGGGGATCTTCCCAACTCAGGGACCGAACCCCAAGTCTCCCGCATTGCAGGCTGCTTCTTTACCATCTGTGTGGGAACAAATAGAGTATCTAGAGAAAGCCACCATAAAAAGTACTGGAAGGATTTAACAAATGTCCAGGCACCAATGCAAACATACTTTAGCAAGAAAATAAGATGGAAGGAAAGAAACAACAAAGGAAGGAAAGAAGGGAGGGAGGGGATAGGGTTTGGAAAACATAGATGAGAAAGATATTCTGAAAGAAAATATAATGAAAGAAAGAAACTCCTTTAGGTACATCTTCTGTTTGTTTATTGAGCATTCTCTGTACTCTACCAAGTCCTGTTCTATGCACTCAAATACGCATCACTTCCCTTAATTCTTATAACACTTATGTAAGTGTTAGGGAGGTAGATCTTATTATAAACCACATTTTATAAGCCTCAAGTAAATTGAGGCTTTTAAAGAGAAATGAGAAAACAGACACAGAGAGGGTAGTTAACTTTCCCAAGTGGCAAGTCTTGTATTCAAAATCATGAAAATCTAGATAAATTACATGATTATGAAAAATCTTGATAAATGCGTAAAGGTACAAAAGAAAAATAATTTGTAATTCTATTGCCCAAAGTTAACAGCTTCTTCCTGTCAATTATCTATTTGAATTTATTTTTATAGCAGCTCTTAGTTTATTACAAAAATTTCTGAAGAAGAAAATTTAAAACTACCTAAAATCTTCGAATTGAAATTAACCTTTCCACAATATCTGCTTTCTTCTGCCTCTACGGGTCTACCAGGAGAAGACAGATTCTTTACCACTGAGACACCTGGGAAGCCCATATTTGCTATTGCTTAAAAACACTGCTCTGGAGCGGCAGCTGCATAGTGCTGGAGTGATTGTGAGGAGATACCCCACGTTTAAGGGCAGAGAAGCCCCAGCAAGACGATAGGTGCTGGAATGGCGGCTGCACAGTGCTGGAGTGACTTTGAGGAGATATCCAACATCCAAGGGCAAAGGAGAAGCCCAGCAAGATGGTAGGAGGGGCGAGATTGCATTTAGCATCAAACTCAATACCTGCCAGAGATGCTCAGAGAGCTCAAACAAACCTTGTGTGCACCCGGGACCCAGAGACCCCATTGAGACTGAGACAGAACTGTGTTTGGGTGTCTCCCGAGGAGGTACGGGTCAGCAGTGGACTGCTGTGGGGGCAGGGGCTCTGGGTGCAGTAGACCTGGGTATGGCATAAGCCCTCTTGGAGGAGGTTGCCATTAATCCATCACAGAGCCATGAGAACTTATACAGGACTGGGGAAATGGACTCTGGGAGGGCACAAACAGAACCTTGTGTGCACCAGGACCCAGGAGAAAGGAGCAGTGACCCCACAAGAGACTGACCCAGACTTGCCCATGAGTGTCCAGGAGTCTCTCAGAGGCATGGGTCAGTGGTGGCCTGCTGCAGGGTTGGGGACACTGAATGTAGCAGTGCGTGTATGGGACCTTTTGAAGGAGGTCGCCATTATCTTCATTACCTCCACCATAGTTTGTCCTCAGGTCAAATAACAGGGAGGGAACACAGCCCCACCCTTCAAAAGAAAATTGGATTAAATATTTACTGAGCATGGCCCCACCCATCAGAACAAGACCCAGTTTAGCCCTCAGTCAATCTCTCCCATCAAGAAGCTTCCATAAGCCTCTTATCATTCTCCATCAGAGAACAGACAGACTAAAAACCACAATCACAGAAAACTAACCAATCTGATCACATGGACCATAGCCTTGTCTAACTCAATGAAACTATGAGCCATGCCATGTAGCCACCCAAGACAGATGTGTCATGGTGGAGAGTTCTGACAAAACGTGGTCCACTGGAGAAGGAAATGGCAAACCACTTCAGTATTCTTGCCTTGAGAACCCCATGAACAGTATGAAAAGGCAAAAATATAGGACACTGAAAGATGAACTCCCCAGGTCAATAGGTGCCCACTATGCTACTGGAGATCAGTGGAGAAATAACTCCAGAAAGAATGAAGAGATGGAGCCAAAGCAAAAACAACACCCAGTTGTGGATGTGACTGGTGATGGAAGTAAAGTCTGATGCCGTAAAGAGCAATATTGCATAGGAACTGGGAATGTTAGGTCCGTGAATCAAGGCAAATTGGAAGTGGTCAAACAGGAGATGGCAAGAGTGAACATTGACATTTTAGGAATCAGAGAACTAAAATGGACTGGAAAGGGTGAATTTAACTCAGATGACCATTATATATACTATGTAGGCAAGAATTCCTTAGAAGGAATGGAGTAGCCATCATAGTCAACAAAAGAGTCCAAAATGCAGTACTTGGTTACAATCTCAAAAACAACAGAATGATCTCTGTTCTTTTCCAAGGCAAGCCATTCAATATCACAATAATCCAAATCTATACCCCTATCAATAATGCTGAAGAAGTTGAAGTTGCTAAATGATTCTATTTAGACCTACTAGAACTTCTAGAATTAACACCGCAAAAAGATGTCCTTTTCATTATAGGGGACTGGAATGCAAAAGTAGGAAGTCAGGATATACCTGGAGTAACAGGCACATTTGGCCTTGGAGTACAGAATGAAGCAGGGCAAAGGCTAATAGAGTTTTGCCAAGAGAACAAACTGGTCATAGCAAACACCCTCTTCCAACAACACAAGAGAAGACTCTACCCATGGATATCACCAGAAGGTCAATACGGAAATCAGACTGATTATATTCTTTGCATCCAAAGATGGAGAAGCTCTACACAGTCAGCAAAAACAAGACTGGGAGCTGACTGTGGCTCAGATCATGAACTCCTTATTGCCAAATTCAGACTTAAATTGAAGAAAGTGAGGAAAACCACTAGACCATTCAGGTATGACCTAAATCAAATCCCTTATGATTATACAGTTGGAGTGGCAAATAGATTCCACGGACTAGATCTGATAGACAAAGTTCCTGAAGAACTATGGACAGAGGTTCGTGACATTGTACAGGAGGCAGTGATCAAGACCATCCCCAAGAAAAAAAAATACAAAAAGGCAAAATGGTTGTCTAAGAAGGCCTTACAAACAGCTATGAAAAGAAGAGAAGCAAAAAGCAAAGGAGAAAAGGAAATATATACCCATTTGAATGCAGAATTCCAAAGAATAGCAAGGAGAGACAAGAAAGACTTCCTCAGTGATCAGTGCAAAGAAATAGAGGAAAACAATGGAATGGGGAAGACTAGAGATCTCTTCAAGAAAGTTAGAGATACCAAGGGAATATTTCATGCAAAGATGGGCACAATAAAGGACAGAAATGGTATGGACCTAACAGAAGCAGAAGATATTAAGAAGAGGTGGTGAGAATACATGGAAGAACTATATAAAAAAGATCTTCATGGCCCAGATAATCATAATGATATGATCACTCACCTAGAACCAGGCATCCTGGAAGGCAAAGTCAAGTGGGCCTTAGGAAGCATCACTATGAACAAAGCTAGTAGAGGTGATAGAATTCCAGTTGAGCTATTTCAAATCCTAAAAGATGATGCTGTGAAAATGCTGGACTCAATATGCCAGAAAATTTGGAAAACTCAGCAGTGGACACAGGACTGGAAAATGTCAGTTTTCATTCCAATCCCAAAGAAAGGCAATGCCAAAGAATGCTCAAACTACTGCACAATTGCACTCATCTCACATGCTAGCAAAGTAATGCTCAAAATTCTCCAAGCCAGTACATGAATCATGAACTTCCAGATGTTCAAGCTGGTTTTAGAAAAGGCAGAGGAACCAGAGATCAAACTGCCAACATCCGCTGCATCATTGAAAAAGCAAGAGTTCCAGAAAAACATCTATTTCTGCTTTACTGACTACGCCAAAGCCTTTGACTGTGTGGATCACAATAAACTGTGGAAAATTCTGAAAGAGATGGGAATACCAGACCACCTAACCTGCCTCCAGAGAAATCTGTATGCTGGTCTAGAAACAATTGTTAGAACTGGACATGGAACAACAGACTGGCTCCAAATTGGGAAAGGACTACATCAAGGCTGTATATTGTCACCCTGCTTATTTAACTTATATGCAGAGTACATCATGAGAAATGCTGGGCTGGAGGAAGCACAAGCTGGGATAAGGATTGCTGGGAGAAATATCAATAACCTCAGCTATGTAGATGACACCACCCTTATGGTAGAAAGTGGAGAAGCAAGTGAAAGAGGAGAGTGAAAAAGTTGGCTTAAAATCAACATTCAGAAAACTAAGATCATGGCATCTGGTCCATCACTTCATGGCAAATAGATGGAGAAACAGTGGAAACAGTGGCAGAATTCATTTTGGGGGGCTCCAAAATCACGGCAGATGGTGACTGCAGCCATGAAATAAAAAGACGCTTACTCCTTGGAAGAAAAATTATGACCAACCTAGACAGCATATTAAAAAGCAGAGACATTACTTTGCCAACAGAGGTCCATCTAGTCAGGGCTACAGTTTTTCCAGTGGTCGTGTAAGGATGTGAGAGTTGGACTGTGAGGAAAGCTGAGCTCTGAAGAATTGACGCTTTTGAACTGTGGTATTGGAGAAGATTCTTGAGAGTCCCTTGTACTATGAGGAGATCCAACCAGTCCATCCTAAAGGAAATCAGTCCTGAATATTCATTGGAAGGACTGATGTTGAAGCTGAAACTCCAATACTTTGGCCACCTGTTGCAAAGAACTGACTCATTGGAAAAGACCCTAATGCTGGGAAAGATGGAAGGCAGGGGGGGAAGGGTATGACAGAGGATGAGATGGCTGAATGGCATCATCAACTCAATGGACATGAGTTTTGGTAAAATCCTAGAGTTGGTGATGAACAGGGAGGCCTGGCGTGCTGCACTTCATGGGGTTGCAAAGGGTCGGACACGACTGAGCAACTGAACTGAACTGTAGCACTTGGTATATATAGCTTGGGTTTTTGTTTGTTTCTCAGATTGAATTATTCCCTCATTACCCTTTATATTTCTTTTTTTCCCTTTACCCTTTATATTTCATTTCGTAAGAAAGGTTTGTCTAGATTGTCATTATTTTGTCTGTTATAAGACAGGTACTTTTATGTGCAGATTGACATTTTTCTTCACTTCAGTAAACTAAAAACATTTGTATCTTCAAATACATGTTTTGTTCCTATATTATGATTCTCTGAAATATCAAATTTCCCCCTGTTGTATTGTCTTTATGTATTATCTTCTGTTAACAATTTTTATCTGCTTTCAAGCAGATTTTTCTTATATGTCAGTTGTTTGACTTTTAGTTGGATGCATTATAAAATTCTTACTACTATTCTCAGAAACATTCAAAGAATATATTAAGATACTTCATCCCAAAACCATGAAAAGCATTTTCTATGGAAAATTTCTCTGTCCCTTAGCAGAGAGCATGAAAGTATACACAGAAGTTGAAATAATAATAATATTATTATCCCGATGTCATAATATACAGCATGGTGACTATATTTAATACCATATTGCACATTTAAAAGTTGTTGAGAGAGTTAGACCTTTAAAGTTCTCATCTTAAGAAAAAACATTTTAGAAAAAAAAAAAGAAAAAACATTTTGTGTGACTATGTATGGTAACTAACGTTAACTAGACTTTTTGTAGTGGTTATTTCACAATATATAAAAATATCAAATCATTATATTGTACACCTGAAACTAACATAATGTATGTCAATTATACCTCAATAAAACAAATTTTAGAAGACTTAAATGAAGGAAAACATATACAGAAATTAAAATAATATTATGTATTATTATTCCTAATTTTCAAAATTCCACATAAAGCCTAAGAGAAAATGCAGAGAAAACCTCCGAGGACTTAGAACAACGTGAAAAGAAAGATGCAAATGTGTTAGAGAAGAGGTAAGTGAACTGGAAAATGAAATGTAGAAGAGTTGGCATCTATCAGTTCCAGGAAATAAGAACAGAGAAAATGAAGAGAAGTAAGTAAAGAAGTAGTATTGTTTCCATTGTCTAAACAAATATCTTCAAATTAAAAGGAGTTGCTGAGTGCTAAGCAGGGAAGATGGGGGAAGAGTAAAGGGAAAGTCCAGTTGCTTCTAGAGAGAACAAAGGAAAAAGCTACAATGAGAGAAGAATCAAATAGGACTTCTGGCCAACATCACTACAAACTGGAATTAAAGGCAGAGAGGACTTCAGTGTCCTAAAGGAAAATTATTGTATACTTATAATCCTCTCAATTAGATGTAAGAGTGAAAGTCAGATATTTTCAGTCTTAACAAGGACTCAGGAATTTTCTTTCCCATATGTCCTGTCTAAAAAGGAAAAAAAGGCAACCAGATTCTCCAGACAAGACAAAAGGCTTGAAAGAAAGTCATGGTACAAACATGAGACAAGCTAAAACTTGGCATAATTTTAAACAAAGAATGGCATTTTAAAAAGGCAATCTGTTTGACTTTAAACCTTAGAATATTCTCAGTAGAACAGCAAAGATTCAGTGACCTAGGAAAACATTCTTGTCCTTATGTAGATGTTTCTCTAATAAAAATATCTGGCTGAACCACAGGAAATTGCCACATTTTTTGGAGGTAAAGGAGATTGAATATAAGGAATTTCATATGGTTCATATGATTCAACTGAATACATAATTATACTGTCAAAAGTTCTATTTGTTAGGCTTTGACTTTCAGAATCAACATATAAATAAAAGCTGAGGCACAATGGCAGTTTCAGAGCAAGATATAAATGATAGAAACTTTGAAAATATAAAAACCATGCTCTGTTTAGGAGGTGGAAGTTTGAGGAAGGTAGAAAGAAGTTCAGGGGCACAAAATTCCAAGGATACTGGAATCCCAAGATACTGATTATACCTAGTGAATCAAGAAACAGAATGGATATTATAAGATAAAACAAATAGGTACATATATTAATACTGAGAACTAAGATTTTCACTATGTGACAAGATATGGGTAAAAACTAAAATTAAAATCCTATTTCCTAAAATTTGAATTGGAAAATCACAAAAAATTCATAATTTTATGTGTAGCCACCTGTCAATCCATCCATACAGCTACCCTAGATCTGCCTGAAGAAATGGCAAAATGCCAGTGACAAAGGACCTATATGGTGACCCATAGACTACAGAGGAAGTGATATTATGTGACACCTGGGCTAGGGTGTAACAAAACCATGCACTTCCTCCAGGTTCTTTTGGTGTTGTTCACTCCTGGAACCTACCCATCTCATTGTGAGAAGGCCTAAGTGGCCTGTGGAAAAGCCTCCATGAAGAGACTCCAGCCCACGGCCCACAGCGCCCGCTGAACTCCTAGCTGACAGCCAGAGTCAACTTACCAGCTTTGTGGATGAGCCATCTTGAAAGTTGACCTTCTAACCCCTAGGCTTATGCTAGGGACAGAAACGAGCCACACTGTCCAGCTGAACTGATTCATGAGCAAAATAAAGGACTGTTGTTATTTTAAGCCACAATAGTTTGAGAGCAACTTGTTATGCAGCTAGAGACAACTCATATGAAGCTCATCTAAGAAAAAGATATAAACCGATGCAGGATTCAATAACTGATGCACGTTAATATGAGGAGATGCCAGGCCCAGCCCTTACTGTCACCTGCAGCCTTCTGCACTGAGCAAACCGCTCTTACCATTCTGGCTAGTCTGGCGCATTAGAAGATAAGAGTGAGAACCGCTTGCCCTCGGTCGGACTTCCAAGTTAAAAAGATTGTACCTCTGTCACCATATACAAACATTTTTTGGAATGGCATAAAAAGTGTTCTTGTGGTAATACTGTTTGAATTATGGGATTCACTAGACCTCCAGATAACGCCTTTGCAAATGTCAAGGGTGTCCCCTATCATCCAGGTTTATAAAACTCTATACAGTTTGTGAAAGGCACTGGGCTGTTGAGAGCATTTAATGAGTATTTATAACAATCTGAACATTATTCTGCTGGCTTTTGTAAATCATGTCCATCCCTGTGTCAACTAAGTTGGTGCCTCTCAATCTCCTGGAGGGTTGATTCAGCAACTTTAGGTGGCCCTACCAGTCTATACATCCAACAAGGTATGCCCTTGAGAAGAAAGTGTTGGGAAGGGGTGGTGCTGGTTCAGGTCACAATTCATCATGTCCCTGGGGTAGATGTAAATTCAGACAATGAATACCGAAGCCTTAGGCTAGTTTGGCAACCTTCTAATTTTACTGAGGATCCTACTTATTTCCTATAGAACGAGCATGAGTTTGCCAGAGGAAGGGAGGATCCTGTACTTGGTAGCACTCCGAAGTCCTTTCTGCACTATAGTTAGCCAAATGGAGGTTGAATCTATCTGTCTACCTGAGTTGAGGCAGCCTGTCTCTAGGCCTGAACTCATATTCCTTCAGTGTGTCTGGACTTGCAGCCTGAACTAACCCAGGAAACCTCTTGGGAGATAAACCTGACAGCATCCCCCACCACCCACCTGCCCCATCATCCTCACACTTGTTATACTTGGAATATAGGCAAGAGGTCTGCCTATGGAGCTAGCCATGTCTAAGTCAACAGCTCAGCTCTGAGCCCCTTACTAGTTGAGTGATCACAGTGAAGGTCCTCCTTCTTGTAAACTTGACTTCTTCATTTGAATGATGAGCCATGATACCCTCTCAAAGGTCCATGTGATAATGGAACTACAGCAGAGTTACTTAACAGAGTGCCTCACACATGGACACAAGCCTAAAGAGGGAACTAGATGACACAGCTTGGGAATCTGGCGATACATCTCATTTAAACACACTTTCAAGATGAGAATGCAAGGTCTCCATTGACCTGTGATCGTCAGAGATGACTTGTGAACTGAGAAGTGCTGGCTGAATGCGGTGTTTTCTCTGCCTTGCACAAAACACCACTCTATTTCACACTTGAACACATAGCAGTCGGAAACCAGAGGCCTCCGTGTGTTTTATGGACTCCCCTTGCTCTTGAATTCAGCATTATAAAGAGAATTTTCTTGGCCCCCAATGTCTGCTTTCCCCATAGTCACAATTCCCCAGTTCCTCAGCAAGCCATCTGCAAAGCCTGCTATCATATGTCATATTCCCTGATGCTTCCTGTGGCCAGGATTTTGGGGCTCCCCTGAGACTGTCCCAGGCCAAGGCGGTCAGCCCTCACCTCTGTGACGACCCCTCCCCCACACCCTTGCCTCTAATGGGCTCTTTGTCCTGGCTAGGATTCCCTTGAAGAAGGAGAGATTTGCTCACTCCCCGGGCCCTGGTTTCCAGCCCCTCCTCAGTCCCCACCCTCCAAGTTGGGTTGAGTCATGAATTTTGTTTTTTATGAAGTACAGTTCATCTCAGCAAGCTTTCCAATCATGCTTCTGTCATTTAAAAGTACTTTTATTCAGATTATGTGGTCTGGTTTATGTAGCTTTGTAGTCAAAACTATTTTTTCTTAAATTTTTATTTTTTATTGTATATGAGTTTTTATTTCCCTACCATACAAATATTAAAATTTGCACACAGTAAAATTAACTTTTTTGGGTGTGTAATTCTTACAGTTCTACGTACATAAACGTAAGTAGATAGATTCTTAAAACCTTCGTCACACGGGGGATGTAGAACAATCCCAACATCCTGAAGAATCCCTGACCCCTACCCCAGCCTCAGCAACTATTTATTTATGTTTTTGTCCCTGTCATTTTTCCTTTTGCAGATTGTCACATAAATGGAATCATACACCTTTTGTTACTGGCTTCTTTCAGTTTTTAAATACATACTTAATTATAAGACAAATGCCACAAGGATGCTAAAAGCTAGGCAGAGATCTTTTTCCTGCTGCAAAATCAAAGTGATCGAGCTGCTATTTAGACCAGGTAGGAAAGTCTGGGTGTGGGGGTCCCGTGGTGGGACTGAGGCCTGCTGTGGGTGCCAAGCAGGCGCCCAGAGGGGATGATGGTGCTCAGTGACTGATGGTCCACCCTGCTGGCACAGCCTGGGGCCACACTGCCTTTAATCTCCACAGGAACTCTGCATGTCCTGTCTTCTTCAATCTGCTGAAGAGGAAAAACAGTCAAAGAAGCTAATATGTTGTGTGTTGTGTAAGGTTGTGTGTTAGAAAGCAGGTGGGGCTGCAAATCAAACCCAGTCCTTCTGATTCTTCTCACTGCATTCCCAGGACCAGCTCTGGCTCAGCAAATGCCTCCTATTCACACTCTGGAGTCAGATAGTTCTTGAGAACCTGTCTTAAAATTGACATTATAAAGAAAACGCTCTTGGACACCAGTGAATCTAGCTCCAGGACTTACAGACCTCTGCCAGTGGAGAATCACTGACTTCCTCCCAGGGCCGTGGTGTCCTCATTGTGTAATGGGGCAGGCTACATGCTGCAAAGTGTTCTTAGCGGCTCCAAAGAGATGCTGCACATTCTGCTCAGGCGGTCTTTCTGACTCTGTTCTGCAGGTCCAGTTGAAATGGAATCAGAGATGGCTGCCTGTGCAGCCCTCCCCATGCCAGGGCCCATGCCATCTTCCAGGCCCTTTCTGGCCCTGGGCTCTCTAGGGCAGGCACTGTAAACCAAATGCCTTGCAGACCATAAAATGGCTCCGTTTCTTTTCTTCCTACGGATTCTAGGGGATTCTTATCTACATGGAAAATGTAGCAAACATACAATTTACGAACTTAATCTGCTTAATGTAAAATTGAGGTGCTCGAGCTCAGCTGGCTCTGGGCCTATGGTCCTTTTTAGACTGTTTTGGAAAAAAAAATGTGTTAGGATCAGCAAATCCCTTCCCTCCAGACCTCCTCTTAATTTTTAAACCCCTTTGTACTTCAAGGGAAATGCAAGCCTTATGTTTCTAACCCATTTACCCTTCAGTCACTAAAGTTGTTGTGAAAGAGTTATTGAGGATTTGGACAGTTCTTTTCTCAGGACAGGAAGTTGCGTTGATTTCCTGTGAGCAAGCTCTGATTTCCAAAGATCTGAGAAAGGGCCAGAACCCCCAATCCAGCAGGATTTCAACAGATGGATTGCCTTCTTTAGCCAATACTTACATTTTGGTTCTTCTAGATTCTATGTCCCTTTGAAGAAACGACTTAGCAAGGATCATTAATTTGTTTTTCCAAAAAGCCATTTCAAGGCCAAATTGCCAACACAATTCAACAGAGGTACATAAATGTTTTTGCAGTGAAATCTGAAATTGGGCAAATTCTCCCTGTCTCATGTTTTTTTGTGGGTTTAGAATTGGATTAGAAATCAAGGCAGGCTCTGACTTTTTCTATAGCCTTCAGTGATCTGCAGATGTCTTAGTGTTGCTGAGATGATTTTCAGATTAGTCTGAAACAATCAGATTAAGAGAGGAGCTTACCTAGGAAAGGGTCTGGGGTCTTAGGGGGTAAACCCAAATAAAATCAGTGGAGGTCTTAGTGACAGTGGTTCAAAGTTATTGATTTGTGCCTCAGGTTTTCTGAGTAATGGGCTTCAGGTTTGGTTCTGGTTTTTTTCCACATGTGAGTTACCTCTTCCCTCTGGTCTTCCCGTGAGGGAAAGAAGCCAGCTGGCCTGTGAGCTCCAGAAGACCCTGGAGCTCCAGCTGGTCCTGTCTATTTTGTTCCTATTGTATCCAACTTAGAGCCTGGAATACAGTTCTAATTTGGTATGTTTGTTTAAAAGGAGAATGAATGAATGCCCAATGCCCCTTCTCCTTTATTTCCTGTAGTGAAGGTCTCAGGTAACTAAGCCTCCTCACTCTTCAGCTCCCCCTTTCTGGTATGGTCTCAGAACTTCCCTTCTGGCCTTCAGACTGCTATAAACCATGCCTCCATTTGTAAATCAGCTATGAAAAGTATAAAAGAGTTACTGAGTTTGAAATTCTCAAAACGTGTCTATTGGCTATATCCAGGTTCCCCCTGGTACTTACATGGAGACAATTTCTTTATTAGCTGGACATGGAGGGATCACTTATGACAGAAATGTCCTAGATCTATAATTTCACCTGCCAAACTGAGATGGGGAGACAATGAGGGTTGGTGAGGGTGGGGTGGTGAATCTGGCTTTACAAGAAAAGCAACAGGCCCAGGTGACATGGCACAGTGGGCATAGGCAGCAACAGACAGACAATAAGGGGGCAGTCCTGGCTCCCAGATGCATGAGTCTTAAGAGCTAGTGTATGATGGTTGTCCACAGGGTGGCTGGGGTGGATGACATTTAGACTTTCAGGAAGGCCGGGAGGTGGTAGGCTTGTCCTAAACCCCTAGCAAGATTCAGAGTTAGGTCTCAGGTCTTGGGGGTGCTACTCTTTCGAGCAAAAATTAGCTCTAACTCAAGAAGAGCTGGGATTCATTGAAAATCATCTTTTAGGAACCAGGCAGAAATTCAGCTGCCAGAAGAACACAAGACCAGAGCTAGACCAGCAGCAGTTGTGACCCTCAACACAGCCCTGAGTGAAGAGTTAGGACTACCTAAAAGCCCCTAGACATCAGGACTAGGGTGTGAAGAGCAGAGAGGCAGAAGCAGACTGAAACAGGTCAGGCACACCCTTCCTGTATCCAGCTTCTCTTCTCACTTAGGTGATTATGACTTAAAATGCTTGACAATTTGGAAATGAAATCAGAGCACGAGAGAAAGACCACAGCTCTTCTTCACATGCCAGGTCCTTCTTGGAGAAAGAGGACTTGCAAGCTATGCATGGATTGCCTTTTGCTCTATCTGCAAATTCTAGTTTACCTGTCATGGCATGGTTGGGTCTGATCATGGGCTTCTACTTTGATGAAAACAACCTCTCAGCCTGTGGTTGTGGATACTTCATTCTACTCTCTTTCATCTCACATTTAATGCTTACAAGATCCCTGAAAGGTGGGACCGCACCACCACCCCCACCCCTCATTCACTGTTTACATGTGGGAATACAGATGTAAGTAAGTAAATGAGAAGATGAGCGACTGGTCAGAGGCCAAATGCTTGGCCAAGTCCTTGTTCATCTCTATGGATTCCCAGCATGACCGCTTGCTCCATGTGAAGCCCGTGTCATCTTTGCCACTTGAGCTCCCCCAGAATCTAAACACTCAGTTCCTAATCACAGTCACAGCTGCCCCAGGTCATCTGCCCACAGCCTGCAGAAGGATCCAGGCTCCTGTGTCTGCAACCACTATAGGCCGGCCTCTTCATCCCCCATGGGGTGAGTCTTGGTCGCCGCTGCCTTGTGCGTCCAGCCCTGGCCAGTCCACTACTATGGCCCCAGCGTCGCCTGGTGGTTGTCCGACCCCTTTCTCAGGAGGCTTAATGCAACTGGGACAAATCCACAGGGAAATGGCCCCCTGCCATCCAACATGAAGTGGTGAAGGCCAGAGGTGAACTCTGCATGGGATTAAATGTGCTCAAGGGAACTTTCCAAGAAGTTCTCAGAGCATGCCAAAATCCTAAGGTATACATCCCACATTCTAAGCCTCAAACAATAAACCCGAAAATAAACAGAAAAGCCAGGACCTAAAAGTACCTAACCACAAAGGATCTAAAAATAGTTTCATAAATATCAACCAGGCAGGGAGGAAATTCAAAGAAAGTAAGAGCATTTGAGAATCTAATTAAAATGTAGATACTCTAACAAAGTGTGCAGATTCAGACCACACCATTCTCAGAGGGAAAGTCATTTCTTTAGATGGCAATTTGAAGAAAAATGCTAAAGGAGCTTTAATGACCTAAAAAATTAACAAAGAAACAAAGATGTTGATTCACAGAACAAGAGGAGGGTGGGGAAGAAAGACCAATGGCAAGGAAAAAAGTGAACTAGAAAGAGAGAGAGCAAATTAATGTGGGTTAATTCCTAGAAAAAATGTTTAACAAAGCCACAAGGGACAATTTTTTACAGAAAATAGAAGCCGACATACTTAGAGATGAAAAAAGGCTGATGAAAATTCGGAGCAATATAAAGGTTTGAGGCCACAGCACACACTTTCAGAAAGCAAACAGAATAGCCAGGAGTGGGGGTGGTGGAGTGGGGTTAGTGGGGCAGGGTTGGTCGGGGGGAGGACCGGGGTAGGGGGTGCCTTCAGAACCAGACGGCCGGATCTGAATCTCACTGCTCCAAGTTACTTAACTTCCGTTCTGCCTGTTTCCTTCCGTAAAATGGGGAGGATAATGATAGCCTTCCTCTCGTGGGTTTTGCAAAGTTTCAGTGAGTTAATCCAGGTCACGTAAGGGAACATTTCAGGGAGAGAAGCCTTCTGAGTGCCACATGATGCCAGTCACAGAGCTCAAAGCAGTCCACAAGGCATGCACTATTCTTACCCTATCTTACAAAGAAAGAAACCACCCAGGCTCATCTAACGTTCTTAGAAAGATTTTTCCAAGTTGGGGAAGGATCATAGAGCTGTCACAGGGTTGAGAGAGCATGTGGCATGCCCTGGGGAGTAGCTGACATCACAAGTGGAAGCAAAAGGGAGGTACAGTGTCATGGCTAGTTTTACATGTCAAATTGACTGGGCTCAGGGATGCTCAGAGAGCATTATTTCTGGGTGCACCTGTGAGGAACAGATTAGCATTTGAACTGATGAACTGAGTAAGGAAGATCCACCCTCCCCAGTGCAGGTGCATCATCCAATTTGCTGAGGGCCTGAATAGAACCAAAATGTGGAAGAAGGATGAATTTGCTTTCTCTGCTTGAGCTGAGACATCCATCTTCTCCTGCCCTTCAATATCTGTGCTCCTGATTCTCGAACCCTCAGGCTTAGACAGTTTAGACACCACTTTACTGGCCCTTCAGCTGGTGGATGGCAGATCATTATCTTCTCAGCATCCATAATCACATGGGCCAATTCCTCATAATAATCTCTTTCTCTGTATGCAGGTCAAGAAGCAACAGTTAGAACTGGACATGGAACAATAGATTGGTTCCAAATCAGGAAAGGAGTACATTAAGGCTGTATATTGTCACCCTGCTTATTTACCTTATATGCAGAGTACATCATGCGAAATGCTGGGCTGAATGAAGCACAAGCTGGAATCAAGATTGCCAGGAGAAATATCAATAACCTCAGATATGCAGATGACATCACCCTTATGTCAGAAAGCAAAGAGGAACTAAAGAGCCTCTTGATGAAAGTGAAAGAGGAGACTGAAAGAGTTGGCTTAACTCAACATTCAGAAAACGAAGATCGTGGCATCCAGTCCAATCACTTCATGGCAAATAGATGGGGGAAACAATGGAAACAGTGAGAGACTTTATTTTGGGGGGCTCCAAAATCACTGCAGATGGTGACTGCAGCCATGAAATTAAAAAACACTTGCTCTTTGGAAGAAAAGCTATGACCAACCTAGACAGCATATTAAAAAAGCAGAGACATTTCTTTGCCAACAAAGGTCTGTCTAGTCAAGGCTATGGTTTTTCCAGTGGTCGTGTATGGATGTAAGAGTTGGACTGTGAAGAAAGCTGAGTGCTGAAGAATTGATGCTTTTGAACTGCGGTGTTTGAGAAGACTCTTGAGAGTCCATTGGACTGCAAGGTGATCCAACCAGTCAATTCTAAAAGAAATCAGTCCTGAATATTCATTGGAAGGACTAATGCTGAAGCTGAGACTCCAATACTTTGGCGTGACGTGAAGAACTGACTCATTGGAAAAGACCTTGATGCGCGGAAAGATGGAAGGCAGGAGGAGAAGGGGATGACAGAGGATGAGATGGTTGAGGGCATCACTGATTTGATGGATATGTTTTTGAGTAAGCTCCCGGAGTTGGTGATGGACAGGGAAGACTGGCGTGCTGCAGTCCATAGGGTTGCAGAGTTGGACATGACTGAGTGACTGAACTGAACTGATGTATCTATGTATCTATCCTATTTGCTCTGTTTCTCTGGAGAATCATGACTAATACATTCAATTCAGTATAATGTGCTAACTTAAATGTTTGCACATTTAACTATCAATGTCTGTTTTCTTGAGTATTTTCCCCTTTCTCTCTCAGCTTCCAAGTTTGGGAGCAATGAAGAAATGGCTTGACTTTTATGTTTCTCAAAATCTTAGTCTGTTATAGAAACAATATCTTGTGCCTATGAGAAGAAAACTGTTACTGCTAAGGAAAAAAAGGGCTTATTCTAGAGGCTAGACAAGATCTTGGTTGGTGATATAGGCATGGAGGGAGTAGGCACATGGAGAGACCAGGATGCATGGTGACAATGGACATGCCTACTTCCTCGGCAGAGACTGCTGGAGTTTCAAGGAGGCAATGAAGCCCCAAAGAGTAACTGAGTGCTTGGACGCATGGCAGAGAATGTCACAAGCTTCTTGTGCCGAGGACGCCCCTCAGAAGCACACGCAGACTCCAAGTGATGGAGGGCACAGTGATGGCACAGATGAGCTGATGGCAGCTTGAGGTCTGCAAGAGCCATGGCAACAAGCAGGATGGGGCCTCCTCAGTGGAGACCGTGGAGACCCAAGATCTGCAACCGACGAGACTGTGCTCTTCTTGGCAGACAGAGAGCTCAAGGGTTGGGTACTGCTTAGCTTTTAGTCTCCTCTTAAACATCCACAACCTTGCTGGGGGAAAGAGAGGACAACTGATGAAATTTAATTTTTTTCATAAACTTAATAGCATGAGACTTTCAAATAGGAATTAAGTAGAATTGGATTTATAGACTGAGAGTCTGCCTTCTATGTTAAGAAACAATTTTTTTTTTTTTTTGCCCACTAGTTCCCTGGTGGCTCAGATAATAAAGAATCCTGCAATACAGGAGACCTGGGTTCGATCCCTGGGTTCGGAAGATCTCTTGGAGAGGGGAATGGCTACCCACTCTAGTATTCTTGCCTGGAGGATTCTGTGGACAGAGCAGGCTTGTGGGCTATAGTCCACACAGTCAGAAAGAGTCAGACACAACTGAGCAACTAACACTAGAGGTACTAAATGTAGAGGAACTCTGTCACGGAAATGTTCCAGAAGGAACTCGATAAACCTTTGCTGAGGATGCTTAGAAGAAATGCACACAGTGTCCAGAGACTGGCCCACCTAGAAACTCTATGATTGTATGAATTCAATAGGTAGAAAGATGACAGCTGCCAAGAAAGACTCAGGGGGAAGTCTGAAATTTTCTGACTCTAAAATATCTCCTTCTAGCAACTAAAACTCATGATCATTGATCCATTTCTGATGGAAATAGTCATAGAGTATATGAGGTTGATGAAGGGAGATATAGAACTTGGGAACAGAAGATGATGATGCCAAAGAGAGGTTCTGTGTGGGTCATTGAAAGGGAGGCCCAGCATGAGGACAATGCTATATAGCACGAGTGACTAAATGGGATTTACACAGTTGAGGGATGCTAGTGGGTATGTGACAGCAGATGTGCTATAGGGGAGTGATGACATGGGGTGTATACTATGAGGATGATTGATGGCATTGTGTGAGGGGATACAGGATATGGGTGCCCAATGGAGAGAATGAGTGGGGTATGCAGTTGGGAGTTGACTATGTGTAGAACATAAGGCAGACTATCCTGGTGTGTGTTGGCTAGTTCAGTGAAATACCTCTGTGAAATACACTTGTGGGTACTTGGAATTGTACCAGATTAATTTAAAAAAATTGATCTAACCTGGCCTTCTGTAAGCTTTTTCTTCAATTCTAGAATATTATCAGCTATTATCTCTTTAAATATTGTCTCTCTTGTTTTCTTATTATAGAACTCTTATTAGTTGTGTGTTGAAGATTCTTAACCTATCCCCCATGGTCTTAACTTCTGTGTCATATTTTCCATCTCTCTTTCTTTTTTTTTTTTTTTTTGCTCCTTTTACTAACTAGCTTATTAAAGATTTTTCAGTTTGGCTTTCTCAATCATCACTTCTCTTTGATTCTTATTTCTCTGTTTATCTCTTCTAACATCATTTGTTTTTGTTTCAACAACTGTACTTTTTGCTTTCAGATTTCTAATTTTTTTGTATGCTCCTATACTATCGTATAGCCTCTGCTGTTTTGACTCATAACCTCCTATTCTTATTTTATGAATGTAAATTCTTAAAATTTACATTTATTCCTTCCTTTGTCTCTAGAGGAATTTTAAGCTTACCAATTTCAAAGTCCTTTTCAAATGACTTTGTTATTTTCATTTTCTCTAGAGGTTAGTTCTCCCATTTATTGGATTTGTTAACTGTCATTCACAGTGTTATACTTTCTTGTTTGTTTCATACTTTTGGCTTTGAGGCTCATCTTGCTGTGGGTTTTATTTTTCTGGTTATTATTTTTAAAGTTTTCTTTCCAAATTCTCTTCTTATTGCATGGTGGTTTTCCAAATTCAGCCAGCCTTCTTGTGGTCTGCATCTCAGAACAAAGTCTTATGAAAGGGCTCAGGGTTCCTCCCCTTTGGGAAGAGGAAGTCCTAGTCCCTGGGCCTATGAATGCACCCAGTTGCACAATCCTAGGGACACCATTTACATGGAATAAAATGTCAAAAGGGCCTGCTAGAATTGTGCAATAAGATGGCCCTCATGGTAACCCATTTCCAGTCTTGAGATGTCCCTTCTCTTGTCTTTGACTTCTTACAAGTACCACTTTTCCGAGGCTCAGAGAAGATACATCACTTACTTAAGGAAATTCATCAGGGAGTGGTCCAAAGTCCATGCATTTTTCTGCTACAATGTGGTGCAACATAGAGCTTTTGAAGAATGTTATAGAAAATAAGAGGGCCCTTGAAATTTGGCACTGAAGGTATTTCTAGGGATCTACTGAAAATAGATTACTCACATTTTCCTACGTGTGCACTTGTTTGTGGAGAAGGAGGATGATGAGAACACATTACTTGGGACTTTACTGCCTCCAGACTGTCCCAAATCTGCTACAGTTGCTGGAAGGACTGGATCCTGAGAGGATATCAGAGATGGGGCTATGTTTGTCCCAGGAGGCTTGTCTGTGATTCTTGCAGTTCCTTTCACCACTATGGAGATTGAGAGGGGCTACTCTCCTCCAGTCAGAACTCTCTCTGGCTTTCAAACAGCCCCAGGTTTGTGTTACACAGATATTGGATGCGATTTTCCAAAACCACACTTCACTTTGAGTTTGTATCATTGTCAGGCAGCCCTCCCCACTGCTTCAGAGGGGGAGTATGGAGCCCAGCTGAAGACTTAGCAAATACACACATAGGCCTTTGCACATTTCCTTCCTGATACATGACCTAATGGGTTCAGTAACCCTGGAAATATTTGATCTTTATGCCATGTGTCCGCAAGGTCACTAGTTTATTGGAGACCAGTGCTTGAAGTCTCTCCTGCTAAAACCCAATCACCAAAGAAATCAATCTCAAGGTTACCACAGCAACTGACTGCATGTTCAACCAATCTGATTTTGGGAGGAAGGTTCAAGCCCCCTCCTCTGGGTAAGTCTGTCATATGGAGTGGGGGAGCTGCCTGGTTGGTTTTTACCATGCTTAGCATGGTACCTGACACATGGATGACTCCTAGTGACTAAAGGGGAAAGCTTGAACCCATGATAATAGGCCTATCCATTGTCACCACTCAAGAATGGCAAAGGGAAAAGGAGCAAAATAGTTCATTTTCAATGAATCCAATCCAAAAGATGACAATCTGCATGTACTCTGGGTTTTCAAAGTAGATGAAACTGCTTTTCTAAATGTTTTAGGTCTGGAAAACTTCAAAGGTACTTGGCCAAGAAAGTCCTGTCTTAATTTTAAACTCCTGGTCTATTTTAAGAGAAATGTAAGCTGCCTGTTTCTGATTCACTTATACTTGATTTGTCAAAACACTCTTTTTTTAAGAGGTATTTGTTGTCCAAAAGTCCTTGTGACCCCTGCTGGAAGTACTGCATCCTAAGTCAGGAATTGGTTCTAGGCAATTGCCCCCATTTCAGATCTACGTCTCATCACCCTGGAGGGCTCCAAGGTCCTAAATAGTACTGCCTGTCTTTCCCCCTCTTTTAGAAGTAGACAGGGACTTTAAAAGAAGAGGCCGTGGCTGGTTGTCCTCAGATCCCCAACCAAGTCTTAGAGGTTTGGCTAAAAACCTTGAACACTCTTCCCAGAGGAGAGTAAATAGAGCCTTGTAAAAATACAGCAGTTGTGTTCCTTTGACTTTATGAAGTTTATATACTTGAAGTGTAGCATGATAAATGAATGTGTTTTTCTGTGGTTACCTCTATTTGGTCTGCTGTATAAGAGTCTGCATTCATTCGAATGATATCTAAAATGACAAATCATCCTTTTAAAAAGTATTTTTAAATTGAAAAAAAATTTACACGTAGTGAAAGGTACAGGTCTTAAGTGCATAAATTGAGGATATCTGACAAATGTATATACCCATATAACCAACAATACAGTCACATTATAGGATATTTCCATCTCTCCAGAAACTTTACTTGTGCCTCCTTCCAGTAAATTCCATCATCTGCAAGCAGCTGCTATTCCGACTCCTGCAACTGTGGTGGCCAGCTTGTAAGATGGCCCCCTAAAGACGTCCATTTTGGTATTTACGCCTTGTGTATCCCTTCCAATGGTGTATGTGTTGCACCAAGTGACATCCTACCCCTTCTGTGGGTAGCGTGGGTTATAGAGACTACCACTTCTTTGTTTCTTGCACTCTCTCCTGGACCCCCATCTCTGGAGGAAGCCAACTGCCATGGGACAGTCCATTAGGAGAGGCCCATGAGGCAAGGAACTAATTTCACCAGCCCACAACTATCAAATACTTTTGATCTGCCAACAGCCACGCCAGTGAGCTTGGAAACAAACAGTCCTCAAGTAAAACTTTGAGATGACTGCAGCCCTGGCCAACACCTTGAAACAGCCTGTGAGAATCTAAACTAAAGACACCCTAACCCTCAAAAACCATGAGATAATACATGCTTGACCGTTTAAGCTAGTAACTTTTGGTGTAATTTGTTATGCAGCAATAAATAACTAATGTAATCACTGTTGATTTGTTTTGCTCTTGAACTTTGAGAAAATGAAATCATACAGTATGTATTCTTTTATGATTGGCTTCATTTGTTTAAGAGAATACCTACAAGATTCATTTGTACCATTGTGTGGATCAGTAGTTCATTCTTTTTCCGTGATGAGTAAATTTCATTGCATGAATATGTGAGAGTTTATTTACCATGTCCTATTGGTAAACAGTTGGGTTGTTTCCAGTTTTATGCTTTTTTGAACAGAGGTGAATAAAACTCCTATGAACATTCTTATATAAGTCTTTCGTTGAATGTATGTTTTCATTTTTCTTGGGTAAATGCCTAGGAGTCCAATTGCTGAGCCATTTCTAATTAATAATAGAAGAAACTTCAAAATGGGTTCCAAAGTGGCTGTACCATTTTGAACTTCTTTGTGCAAAAGTATCTATTCAAGGCTTCCTCCTACTTACTTTTTTATACTTTTTCAAGTTTATCAGGTGGAAACTTAGATTGCTGACTTTTAAATCTTCATTCTTTCTAATATAAATATTAAAAGATATAAATTTCTCCCTAACCAGCAGCAAGAGTCTCCCAAATCTATCCTTTATGCCTCCTCAGCTCAGTGAAACACCCTCTGTTTGAGTTCCATCTCCACCTCCTTGTATGATGGCTAAAATTTGCTTCTAGGCAGAAAACCAGAGTGAATGTGAAGCTCACTCCATGTGATTCCTTTTTTTAAAAGATCACAGACCTGTCTTTTCCTTGGCTCAATACTCGAAAACATTTTCTTCATATATTTTGTGCAGTCTTATTTTCATCAGGAGGACAATTTTAGAACCAATTATTTCGTGATGACTAGAAGCAGAAATCCTGACTGATCATTTTTACGTTTTGGTTCAAGGGCTCAATAATTTCTTTTCTAGTCATTTACACTCTCCTTTCAGTTTTGGCTCCTTGACATTTGTTTTTGGAGAGCAGTCATTGACAAGCTCAGACATGAGCTACTGGAAAGGTAGTTAGTGTTGTGGAAAAACATGGGCTGTGGGAAAACCTGACTTAAAATCCTAGTTTAGTAATTTTAGTAAGCCTACAACTTCAGGCCAATTTAACTAATCAGTGTGAGTTTTCTCATCTGAAAATGGGGATAGTAATAATAATATGCATAGTGATGCTGAAAGATAACATTTATAGAATGATCACTCTGTGCCAGGAATTTTGCTAAGTGTTTTCAACTTGAAGTTTCTTTGTGAGGATAGATATAATGATATGTGTAATGGTCAAGTGGGCCTGGGGCTCAGGAAGAGAAAAATGAAAGATTCTGGAACTCAAGTAGATCTGACAGCCCTAATGACCAGTCTTTGCCTGAGCGTTATCAGTTGGCACTCAGTCCTCATTATGGTGATACCATTTTGTCCTCACCATCAACAAGGGAAATGATAAGCCTCATGGAATCATGAGTGACTGAATGACTCCTGGATGTTACTTGCTAGTTTTCTACATGAATATATTGGTAATGGGATTATACCCATTACAACTTCTCAGTAATATTTGTAGTGCAATTAAATGTTTGAATGATTAAAAGTTTAAATAAGTTATAGAAGGGAGGACTTAGTTAATGTTTTATTGCATCAATGAGTTCTGTTTTCTTATTACTTAGTAAAGTAGAGAGTAGCAGCTTTCTTGACCAAGACTGTTAAATAAACCTCAAATGTTGTATCAGTCAGTATATTCTAGGTTCCATTTTAATAACAAGCAATTCCTAAATCTCAGGGAGTCAATGCAACAGTTTGTTTCTCACTCTTGTTACATGTCAAGTCCAGGGCATGGAATTTAGCTCATTGTAGTTTCTCAGGGATATGAGGTTATCAAGACTACTTTTCTATGTGTGCTTTTATAAGCATTGAGACAGGGGGAAAGGAATAGAGAACCCACTTAGCTGTCTGTCAAGAGCTTCTGCACATTTCATCAGCTAAGCAAGTCATTTATTCATACATAATAAATTATGAGTAGGAAAATTTTAGTACATACCCAGGGAACTAGGCCCTATTGACTACACTATATTTTTATGTTTCACCAAGCCAGCTTGAGCCATTTCAGCCACACTTTCATTTGGCAGCACCTGGTATTCACAAGTGTTTTTGCCAAAGAACCATCATGACTTTAAAATGATTATTTGTCTATTGGACATACGGTCCATGTTTTCTCCTTAAGACTCTCATAGCTAAAAAGACTGCCATTTCAGTCAGAGTCTGTCTCACTCCATCTTTTATAACAAAGATTTTCAGAACCAAGAAGTTTCACTTTAGCCAATGAAAAAAGATATGTCAAGCATAAAAAGTTAAAACTTTTGCCATAAAATCAGGACTGTGTGCTTTCTTTGGTTCCTAATTACTTTTGAAATTTTCTTAAATTGACAAATGATTACAATATAATATAAATCTTAATTCATTTGTATACTAGATCAACAAATTTTTCTGCCATTAACAATTGTCATCAGATTTTCTTACATTGCATATGTGATAGAAGGATCACAGAGAGGTCAAACCTATTGGTATGTAAGATTGTAGGGAACATACAGATATGTATATGTATATACACACAGATCAGTACAATATACTGATGCATGTGTGATGCAATACATTGATGCATTTTTGTCTCCTTTTTTTTTCTTTTGAGTGACAGCACATATTCACAAGCTTTACAAATGCCATGGTGGACAGTGGGACTGTGTTGGCAGCACCAGCTTTACGGGCATAGAACTCATCCAACCCCACTGAGTCCCATGTTCAGAAGGGTCTTATGTTCAGGTTAATGCTCTGGTGTTTCTGTCTTGAGTTTCTTAATAACTCTTTAATAAAGGGCCCCACATTTTCCTTTCACACAAGGTCCTGTATATTTTGTAGCCAGTCCTGTAGATGGGGCACTGACTATTTGTCTATTTTCCTCATTGGCAGATGTAAAAACCGAGGTTTACCGAGGTGACCATCACCTGCAATTGGGAAGTGGAAGATGGATGGGGCCAGTCTGGCCGGTGCCTTTTTATTGTGCTATATGTGAGTTTGAGGAAGAGAAATAAATAATTTAAACAGTTTTCCTTGAACCAATAAATTATTCCCCTCCCCAGGAAAGTCTCTTCCTGAGGTTCCTTCTGTGGGCCTTATTGAGGCCTTTTTCCAGCAGCAGCAAACCTCTCGCTGCCTCCCATCCTGGGACTGGCTGAACTCAAAGTCAGCCGGTACTAAACAGGGGAGGGGTAATAGCCAACTTATACACTAACTGGTATAATAGCCTCCAGATTCAAGGTGAGAAAGCCTGGATGATATGAATCCCCATCCAGGTGCTCTGGGCACCCAGAGCTGCTCTTACACACACATCTCAAGGCTAGGACAGGAGGCTGCATTGTCCATACCACCAGGTTGATGCTCATGGTGAGAACTAGTGGAGACCCCTGCTTTCTACCTGACTCTTACTCCAGGAGCCCTCTTTTCACTTCTGCCACCAAACACCACTTCAAGAGATTATTTATGAGAGCAGTTTTGTGCCACATGGGCCAATCCTAAGAAGTGAAACTTACAGTGAGATCCCAGCAGGTGAAAGGAAGTTCTCCTCCCACCCTGACACCAGACTATCTTACTTGTAGACCTGAAGCTTGCTCTAGGATGGGTATGGAGGGCTGGGGCTGGGGTTTCCAGTGGTTGAGCCTGTGTTACACACCTGGCTCTCATTATCCCTGCCTCTTGCTCACACAGTCATAGGCATTGGAGGATGCTCACAACCTCCTAATCAAACCCAATGATCCCCATCAAGCAGATGCTCAGCCTCTGATTGGACAGGTCTGGGAGGGGAGGCCCTTATTCCAGAAGCATCCCAGTTCACCTCAGGATAGCTCTGACAGTAAGAAAAATCTTCCTTACTGTGATAACTTTGGAAGATGTCAGCTTGGATGAGTCCAACTCCTTTTCTCAGAATTCATTTTCAGCTATGTTTCTAATTAGCGTGGGTCACAGGAAGATTCTTGAGAGACTAGGAGGGTTGACAAGGGGCTCCTTGGAAGAAAAGCTACGACAAACCTAGACAGCATAATAAAAAGAAGAGACATTACTTTACTAACAAATGTCCGTCTAGTCAAATCTATGGTTTTTCAAATTGTCCTGTATGGATGTGACAGCTGGACCATAAAGAAAGATGAGCACTGGAGAATTGATGCTTTTGAACTGTAGTATTGGAGAAGACTCTTGAGAGTCCCTTGGACAGCAAAATCAAACTAGTCAGTCCTAAAGAAAATCAGTCCTGAATATTCATTGGAAGGAGATGCTGAAGCTAAAACTCCAATACTTTGGCCACCTGATGCAAAGAACTGACTCATTGGAAAAGACCCTCATGCTGGGAAAGATTGAAGGCAGGAGAAGAGGATTACAGAGGATGAGATGGTTGGATGGCATCACCAAATCTATGGACATGAGTTTGAGCAAGCTCTGGGAGTTGGACAGGGAAGCCTGGCATGCTGCAGTCCATGGGGTCGCAAAGAGTCAGATATGATTGAGCAACTGAACTGACTGACTGAGGAGGGTTGATGGGGAAGTAGCAGCAGACACGTGTTGCCGACTACTGATTTACCAGATGGTATGAAGCCATAACCTGATGTGTTCCTCTAAATTCTGGGCCAAACATATGTGTTTAACCTCATGATGGAGGGCCGAGCTTCTGCAGGTTCTTGTCACAGGGCAGAGACAACAAGAGCGGACACATTTTTCAGCCCAGCCTCCCACTTGTAGGTTCCAGCCTCCTTTTGACTGTTCCTCCCCGACAGCCTTCCCTGTGGACTGCAAGCTCCAGCATCAGCCTGGAGTACAACAGCCATGCAGAGACTGCTTAGCCAAACCACCTCCCACGACTGGGTTAGAGCAGTTCCCTACAACAGAGCATACATACATACATACATACATACATACATACATATATATAAAATCTCCTGTTGGTTCCACTTCTCTAGGTGAACCCCAATGTTACACTTAGGTCACACTGGAATTGATGTCCCTTTAACTTAGACGTGTGGGCCCCAACTTGACTTCTGGATGCCATCAGTTCAGTTCAGTCAATCATTCAATCTTGTCCGACTCTTTGTGACTCGGTGGACCGCAGCACGCCAGGTCTCCTGGTCCATCACCAACTCCCGGAGTTTACTCAAACTCACGTCCATTGAGTCGGTGCTGCCATCTAACCATCTCATCCTCTATCGTCCCCTTCTCCTCCTGCCTTCAATCTTTCCCAGCATCAGGGTCTTTTCCAATGAGTCAGCTCTGCATCAGGTGGCCAAATATTGGAGTTTCAGCTTCAACGTCAGTCCTTCCAGTGAATATTCAGGACTGATTGCCTTTGGGATTGACTGGTTGGTTCTCCTTGCAGTCCAAGGGACTCTCACGAGTCTTCTCCAACATCACAGTTCAAAAGCAACAATTCTTCCGTGCTCTGCTTTCTTTATAGTCCAGCTCTCACACCCATACATGTCATAAGGAACGAGTTTTCCTCCCTCTGCATCAGTCTTCTGCCTGCACTTGCTCTTTTCCAGCCTAGAGATCCTCTGTAACTTCAGATGTGCTGCTCTGGAATGTATGAGCCCTTTCCAAAGCTGCTGCCTTTATGTCTAGTCCTGTTGTCTCAGTAGGACATGCAGGACTTGACTAGATTGTCCAGATGAGACCTTCACTTTATTAGGTCCTTATCACAGACCCTTCACACAGGGCTCAGACAAACCATGTTTATTAATGACTCCTAGTTCTTGCCTGAGTTCACAAGCACCCTTTGTTTTTTTCTGCCTGCAGGAGGGAGAGATTGGCCATGGAAGAAACTAACCCACTCTGGATTTGGTTGGTTTTCTGCCTGGAGACTAAATGCCAGGCCAGGCTGAGGCTCCTCTGTCTCCTTATCACTCATCAGACATACCAGACTTGGTGGGCCTCTATTAGCCTCAGCACCAGGTCATGCATGGGTTTTATCTGCAAGAGGGCTTCAAGGGCCTGGCAATGACAGTGTCTCGCTTAAGCAGTGCCTGCTTACCCACCCCCTCTCTCCCAGGATGGACACAGAGTGAAGCCACATTAGCTGGCTGAGGTTTTCCACTTGATTCTCTGTAGCTAACTGGCTTCCTAAGTCACTGAACATTCCAGACCCTCACACCCTCCCCTAGTCCCAATCTTGCCCCATGGCTCAGGTCTCTGACAGGCAGATATAAAAAGAGAACTAGAAATGGACCCATCTTTTGATATGATTCTTTACTACTGTCATCCAGGGCCTGCGATTCTGTCTTTTGGCCTCACTTATCTGCCCAGGAAAATTGTTCAGCCCTCTTTCAGACTTTTTCACTATAACAATGAGGTAGTAAAACTAAGTACTTGACCTCTGGATCCCTGAAAAAAACAGCTTACCCCCAAATCTAGGCAGAGTCCAAACCCCACTTTATCCTTGGCACGCCCGGACTCCTTAATTTCTGGCCACATATATACTCTGTCTACAATTGTTAAGCTCTCCACTGCTTACTCCTATGCTTTTAATGACTCTCATAACCTTGGAACAAAAATCTTTCAAGAGAGATGATCCCAAGAAAATTCAAAAGATATTTCTGAGATCCCAGAGGAGAAAGACAGAGGGCAGGGTTGAAGTCTTAGAGGTTGACTTATGTATGTTTAGTATTACTATAAGCTCTGACTCTGCATCAGGCATTGCCAGGATAGTCATTCAGAATGACTGTTGTGTCTATGACAGTACATGTCTGTCCCTAGACAATTACTATGGAGATAACTAAAGGTAGATTTTGGGCTTCCCTGGTGTCTCAGGCAAATCTGCCTGCAATGTTGGACACCCAGGTTCAATCCCCGGGTTGGGGAGATCCCCTGGAGAAGGAACTGGTAGTCTACTCCACTATTCTTGCTTGGTGAATTCCACGGACAGGGGACCCTGATGGGCTAAAGTCCATGGCATCGCAAAGAGTCAGACACAACTGAGCAACTACACACACACTAGAGGATTTCTTTATAAATTTCTGTGAGTTTGTAAGACCTGGGTGAGTTTGAAAGACTACACCTCAGAATAGAACTGGCCTTCTCTGACTTCTCTCAGCTAGTCTGGGAGCGAGTAGGAACTCACCCAGTCACGGAAAATGTCATTTTATGTACCTTCTGGGAGTTCTTGTGGATGTGAAGTGAAAGACGAAGAAATCAGTTCCTCTTATTTCTTCAGCTGAATTTACTTTATCCTGGGGTGGCAGTCCCCACTTAGGGCTGGGGAACTGAGTCCAGGAAGCTATGCCACCAGGGAAGCCCCATCAGTTTATAACCCTCCACATTCATCCTGGGTTTCCCCGGTGGCTCAGACGGTCAAGATTTCACCTGCAATACAGGAGACCCAGGTTCAATCCCTGGGTTGGGAATATTCTCTGGAGAAGGAAATGGCTACCCACTCCAGTATTTTTGCCTGGAGAATTCCGTGGACAGAGGAGCCTGGTGGGCTATAGTCCATCGGGTCACAAAGAGACACGGCTAACACCTTCATTTTCTTTCACATTTATCTCAGCTTCTCCTAAACTCTGCACTCTGTTGGGAGAATCAGGAAGAATGGGCAGGACACCACTTCCTACCTGGGCCATGTCAGGCCATGCTGGGGATCTGCTGGGGCCAGGAGGACAGTAACTCTGATACCTCTTCCTTTCCCATCACTCTCCTGTGCCTTTATCCAGGCTCCCAAACCTGACCCCTTCTGGAAGGCAAGAGAAGTTTGGCTTCAGCTTGCAAAGCTCCTACTCCACCTCACTACATGTGATTTGCTGCCTCATATGTCCGGAAAAAGATGGTTTTCTCAGCCAATTTTTCTTCCCACACCAACCAGTGGACTTCTTTTCATGAGGGCACAGTGTTTGGGTCAAATCTAGATTTGATTTGACCTAGATCTGAATCTAGATTCTCTCACTTGATAACTGGGTTCCTTTGCCAAGTGAATGATACCTTCATGTTCCAAGTAAATGGAGACAATCATGGCCCTGAGGATGATTTGTGAAGGTACCTGGTAGAGTGTAGCACCCTATAGGCACATTTTGTACATATAGGACTCCTCTCTTCCTGTTCTTACCCTTCTAGTTCAACCACAATCACTCAGTAATTACCTCCTCGTGCCCCTGACCAAGGATACTGCTCTTTTTCAAGCAAGGGAGCCTGGGACTCAGTGGCCTCAAGCTGCAAGACCATAGATTCCTGAGTGTGTAGCCCAACTGAAATTCTCTCCCCAGGAGGCCATCAAAACAATCCATGCCTCCTAAAGCAATTCTCCCAGGAGGTGCTGTAGCTCCAGAAACAACTTACCACATTTCACGGGAAAGTTTATCCTGTAATCAAACTGTAAGAAACACAACAGCCTCTTCTACCCCATGCTGCTGAAGCTTATGATAGTAACTCAGTGATTTAAAAAAATATATATTGTGTTGACATATTTCTATTCCTGGCCAAAAAAAGAAAGGAGAGAAAATACAAGTGCAATTTTTTTTTAATCCAAGTTCAGGAGAAAGCCTGCAACTGTGTTCCTTCCACAGCAGGATTTCTGGGCTGTGATGTTTTGGTCCCAGGGAAGGCAGGGCCTCCACAAGGCTGGCAGAGGACTTTCCAGTACCCTTGACTTTGGTGAAAACAGTGCAGTAAGGACCAAGAATAGGCACGGATGAATGCAGACACAGGATGCTGGGAGTGTCTCCAGCTGGAAGGGCCCGACACTAGGAAATGAGGCCTGGGATCTGTTGAGCCCTGCAACTGATACATGTGTGGCCTGGAGCAAGTGACAGGTCATCTCTGATACTCTACTTTCCCTACTATGAAAAGCATCACAATCCCAGTGATAGGCAGGTGTCTGGTCTCTCTCTCTCCTTTATTCCACTGGTTAGGATGGGGCCCAGATACTGTCTCTGCCTTGGAGGAGTCTTTTTCCTGCCTCCTGCACTCGCGAGACCTGTGGGTAACCTGGGCACCTGCCAGCTTTCCCCTGGCAACGAGAGCAGAGTACCAGCAGGGGTCAGACCATAAACCTTGCAGGATCTTCAGAGGGCAGTGAGCTAACAGGGAGAGCCTCCCTCAAGAATAGCACAAAGGGCCACTGTTTATCAAGCTCATGCCATGTGCCAGGCCCACACTGCATCCTCACAACAGCCCTGTGAGGTCGGTATGGAAAATGAGATCCAGAGACGTTTGGTCACATGCCCCAGGCATCCAGCCCGTGGACCTAGAGGGCCGTTTTACCTCCTAAGCTGCCTAGGAGGGAGCAGAAGGCCCACTCCAAGAGAGATCCTGCCGATGGTATGTGGGTGTGCTCCTTACTGCAGACAAACCTTCTCTGTCTCCACTCTTCTTTGTTCCACTATCCCTGGGACCAGAGGCTATGTATGAGAAGCACTGTGGAGTCCCAGTGGGTCCATTGTCCAGGACTCTGCAATCACCAGGGCCCTGCCTTCTCTAAGCCTTGGGCAGGAATCTGTATGGATATCTATAAAGAACCAGGCATGATACCAGATCCTTATTCCATGACCTGGCATTATGCAGATTGGCAATTTGAGCCCCAGAGAAGATCAATAACAGTTTAAGCTCACCCAACATGTGGCTACACTTCTCTGCAAAGCTGATGGTTGGGTCATCCCAACCTTCTAAAGTGACAATGCTGACTTCACCCAGCCACTGAGCAACCAGGGGACCCTGATCAGCAGAATTGCAGCAGCAGCTCTCACCTCATCCAACTGTAGAGAAGATTTGTTAGGATAAGTAGAAAATGTAAGCTATGCTTAAGAATCTTGATCTTCTCCGATAGAAGACTGCTTTCTTTTTCTTTTACATCTTGGATCCTAATCATGGTTGTGCACGCAAATACATCTGTTTGTTCTGTTTTGCATTGTAGAAAACAAAACCAAACCACCGACACCTAAAAGGCACCTGAAAAATTAGGAGGGAACTGATACAGGTGTTTGGTTGTCTTATGTACCAGGCTCTGTTTTTGGTGCTCTGTATACTAACTCCTCTCAGCATTTCATTTCTGTGAGAGAGGTACCACTGCCATCTCCATATCACAGATGAGGCACCTGAGACTCAGAGCAGTGATCTGGTCTGCAGTTCTGGGACACTGGGACTTGAACCCAGGGTTCCAACTCCGATTGGTGGGTCCCATGGCTTTCTCATCCTCTCTCGGAGTCTGGAAGCAGAGCAGAGGGAGGCCCAGGGTGGCAGATGTGAAGAAAGATCTTCCAGGGCAAAATGCCATGAACTGTGGGAGGGTCTGGAGGTGAGAGGATGTAGTGAATTTTAAACCTGACATATTTCACTTTTAACATCCTCCCCTAACAGTCTCCAGATGCAGGAAGTGGTGAAAGAGCACATTCTTCAAAAGCCATCCCAGGCGAATAATCTGACACTGAAACAGAAGGGGAAGCGGGTTAAGAACGTGGGGCGCGGGGAGGCGGGGGGACATTTACCTGCAGTGCAAGGCCAGGTCATGCACACGGTGTCCTTCACACAAAATCTGGGGAGGCCCTCCTGAGGATGCTGTGGTCATATAAACTGGTCAGACAATGTCACTCTCGTGGTTCCAAGACATGAAAGATGGGGCAGGGCAAGAGGCCACTCCCCTCCTCCCTCCCCCGCAGGACTAGAGTGCACATGCCACAGACCTCTGACGATGCCTTTCAAGAGGGTGTGTTTTCTAAACAGTGTCCAAGAAATAATAACTCCAATTTCAAATTCTCAACCAAAAAGCATCCCAATCTGGCCTGGTTCTCTTGGTCCGGGACCCCTGCCTTTCAGCCTTTTTCACTGAGGCTGGACCACATCAGGGGTCAATGTGCCACCCTAGCCTCCAGAGTCAGGTTGGTCAGTGCCCAGGCGGTGGCTCATTGGGCACTGAGGTCTGTACTGAGTCTTCAGGATTGGGAGCAGGAAAGACCTGTTCTTGCCAGGGTCCTGCACACCTCCTTGGGGGCAGTGTGCTGTGGGGACTGGAGCCCCAGAGCCTCCGCTGCGTGGCTGGCTGGACTTAGCTGAGGTCACAACTTCGCTGGGCCTCAGTTTCCTCATTTGTCAAGCAAGGATCATGATTTCTCCCTGGAGAGTTCCTGAAATGCCGCTCTATGGGCAGAAGAGTAACTGGGAACCCAGATGGTTGTTGTCTTGGAGAGGAAGGAAGCAGAAAAGAAGGAGGGAAGCAAAGAGATGGGAGAAAAGTTCCCTGGTCAGAGTTAGCAGTCTTAACTACTGAAGAGAAACCAGCCAGTTGGAGAAGCGTTTTTTTTCAAGGTCAGTAGAGGGCGCCACCATCCATAAACAGGTGTGCCAGAGACCACCATTCACAAACTGGTCCCCTGCATTCCCTGCTCCGACCGGTTTTGAACCATGTGTCACTCAAACCCTCCAAGGCCATTCACCTCCCTCTGTGCCCACCACCTGTCTTGGGCCCACACCCGCTTCCCATGCGGCAGCCAGCTCCCTGTTCCATCACTTCTGAGTTTATTGCTTCTTGTGGGATGGAGGCCAATCTTTCCTTCTGGCCAGAGTCCATTTGTGAACAACCCTGCCTTCCTTTCTAGCCTCAGCCCTGACCCTTTCCCCCTCAGCCACCCTGGTCTTTTCCTTCCTGAATCATCCACCACACTCTAATCTGCCCCAGAACCTTTACATGTGCCATTGTCATCCCTCAGTTTGTCTTTCCTCTCCTTTCACGTGGTTTTCTCTTTCATCCTTCAGATACTTGGTCTTTGTGACTAGAAAACAACCCTAAAGTGTGTTGGTGTGCACATGCCACAACTATACTTTTTAAAAATTTTCAGCGGGAGAGTTCCTTTTGATATAATAGTTGCCTCCCTCCCATACTAGAGGGTGATGTTCGTGAGGGCAGGAGCCCTGGTACCCCAGGGCCTCGTGCCAGAGGCAGGAACATGTGCTAAATGTTGGAACACCAGGCCCGTGGGGATTTAGTTAAAGCACTCAGGTTCTAGAATTTTCTGTCATCTTAGAAGAGTGGTTTTTATGTATTGTAGCTATCGTGTTTCAGTGGACTGTGCAGGGAGTCAACACTTCTTTGTTCTGGGTGCACCTTTCAGTGTCCAGAGAAGATTCCTGGTTTGTGTCAGAACAGAAACAGAAGCAGGAGGCCTTCCTAGCATCACACCACTTGTCAGAGCAACGTGTCCACTCCCCTGTGACAGCGTGCATGACAACCCCTGAGCTATGCCTCATCTCCTCCCTAAAGCAGATTCTGAACTACAACCTGGAGCTCAGATTCCAAAACCAAAGTGCCACAGTGGGCCAGCCTGCCTTTAAGGCCTTTGACTGCCTTTGGCTTAGTGAGTAGGGAAGTAAACCAATAGTGACCCCCACTAGCTCTCTCTGGAGACCAGAGACAGCTCAAGCGAGTCCCAATTAAAAACAATGTTTGAACTTTATCTTAAAGCAGAAGGACAGTCTCTGGTACTATTTCAGGGCTTCATTTGGGAGGGGTGCAGGTAAAGGCCCAGAGGGTGGACAGAAGTGGCATATTCAGGACATCATAATTGGTGGCCTTCGAGGAGAAGAGGCTAAGACTCCGTGGTAGCAGCAGAGGATGAGCCCCCGAAGGATTTAAAACAGACTCTGCTGCAAGAAAGATGACCTTGGCAGCCACAGGGAACTCTTCCTGTGGGGGGAGGAGAGGCCTGGAGTGGGGAAGGGAGAACAGGCTGTGGCTCCCCTCCAGCAGGGAGCGGGGAAGCCTGGATCAAGGCCAGCCCACAGGAGGGCAGCGGGGACAGAGAGGCAAGACAGAACCCAGCACCCAGCTGCCACCTGCCCCAGCAGTGACCAAGCCCACGGCCTGCTCAGGACCAAGCAAACCTGACGGCAGGGCCTATAACTATCTGTCCAGACAGCACAACCACTTCTGCCCAGGTTCTGTCCATTAAGCTCCACCCTCTAGGGGTGGCAGCAGGCAGGGACCACACAGATAAATGAACTAAACAAACTGGCAAGTGTAGGGAAAGAACAGAAGAGAGAAAAAGATGGGAAGACGGGGGTGGGGGTGGGCAGAGGGACTTATTAAGAATGAGACTGAGAATCAGAGAATGGAATCTCCAAGCAGGTGACTTTAAGTTGAATTCTGAGAAACCAGTAGGAACTGGTCAGATAAAGAGTCTGGAAAAGTCTTCAAGGCAGAAAGGACAGCACAGACCAAACCTCGGAGGAGGTAAATCTCACCAGCCTGGAGGAGCAGGCGGTGCAGAGTGGCTGCAGCACATTCCCTGAGGGGCATCAGGAATGGAAGCTAAAGAGGCAGTGAGGCCCGGACGGCCCTAGTGAGACCCTCACTAGGTCTGGTGAGGTTCTGAGGAAGTCTAGGGAGACTTTGTTGAGTTGGGTCCCCAAGAGTGGGAGTCAGGTCTGTGGCCTTCCTGTCTCAGGGTCCAGTCTGGGCCTCCCACACAGCTCAGCAGATGCTTGGTAATTATCAGCCTCACACAGGAAGGGATGATCTTCTGGCCTCAGCACCCTGGGTCCTGACAGCGCCTCCCTGGGGTCTGAGGTAGTATTCTTTGGAAGGTCCAGGCCTTGTCTGCACCCCCATTGGCCATGCCGTACACACTCTGGCATGCCTGAAGCAGAAGGACCCCCAGCGGGCAGCACAAGCTCTTTTTCTTTGCTAATTACTACCTGACATTTTAATGTTCACATTTAATTACATTCTCCACCCTTTGGTACAAAAAACCAAAAACGCATGAAGCCTTAGAGGCCTATAAACCAAATAACAGAACTTTTGTAAAACACTTTGAAGTCCCTGCTGGAGCCCAAAACTGCTTTCCCTTTGAATGTGCCGATTGTGTGTTGGGGCTTTTGAAATGAGGAAAAGGCTCTGGGATCTAGGAACACATTCACAGCAAAATGTGCTGCCAGGGATGCGTGCACGTGCACACATACACACACACACACACAGTCTGGAGCCACCCATAAGCATGTCACTGCCTCTCAGGGACTTCCTGAGCCTCCATGAATTTCTTGATTCTTTCCTGGGAAGCTACACCCGTTACACAGAAGAATAACACTTAAGAACTGAAGGTTCAGAGCTCACAGTCTAGCTTACTATCCCTCACTGTGTAACCTGGGCAAATGACCATGTTTCTCCTTCCTCATGGAATAGGCAGCGGTGATGTCCAAGAGCCAGTGCTTCACACAGTGCTTGGGGTGTGATCTCATCCCATCTACACTGGGTTTAGGAAGGTGACTTATGTGAACACTAAATCATGAGGTCACTTTATAATTACAACATCTTAAAAGATTTTCTATGAGAATGAATCCACCTTCCAGTGGACACACCTCCTTCGGACACAGTGTTCAAAAGAAGCAAGCCAGGTGGTGGGGCCTGCTCCGAGCTCCTTCATGTAAATGCTTATGAGCTCCCCAGTGACAGTTGTGCCATCAGGATGTTCTAACACAAGGTCTTTTTGAGGTTGGTCCACAGCTCCCACAAGGCAGACTCATCACTTCCTCTTCATCTTCTTTCCTACTGACTCTGGAAGCAGAATCAAGTGGAGACAGGGTGCAATTTCCTGGTGCGTGAGCAGCTTCTGTCCCATTTAGAATTCTGTAGTGAGACTTTGCTGGCCTCCCACAAGGAGGTAGGGGCTTCCCAGGGGACTCAGTGAAAAAGAATCTGCCCGCTAATGCAGGAGTCACAGGAGATATGATTCGATCCCTAGGTTGGAAGATCCCCTGGAGGAGGAAATTGCAGCCTACTCCAATATTCTTGCCTGGATAATCCCATGGACAGAAGGATCCTGGCGGGCTGCAGTCCATTGAGTCTCAAAGAGCTCGACATGACTGAGCATGCACGAACTCATAAAGACGTGGAGGTCAATCCCCCTCCACTTTAAGTCCACATTGGATGTAGTGACTTGTTTGTAACCAATACAATGGAACAGAAGTGGGGCTCCATGGCTCAGTGACAGGTTAGCAGAGGTCCTGTCTTACGGTTCCTGTCTTGTTTTCCAACACTGCCTTTTGGAACATTTTTTTCCTGGAATCCAGATGCCATGTGAGAAGTCCAAACCCAAACAAAAGGCAGTTGACAGCTGCAGCAACCAAAATTTACTTATTTGGCAGCCCAGTCTTCTAGTCATCTCAACTCAGGCACCACGCACAAGTGAAGAATTCTCCTGATGGTTCTAGCCTGAGCTGAGTCCCGGATAGCAGGGAGCATAAACCACTCATAAACCCCTTTCTCCTTTGTCCAAATTCCTCACCCACAAATTTGTGACCATAATCACACAGCTCTTGTTTTACACCACTGAGCTTGGATGGTTTATCAAAGAGCAAATGAAAATGGCAATAGCCACAAAGATGTTCAGGTAATGCAATGCTGAAGGTCAAATTGGGAGATGGGTGGTGTGATCATATAATTTATTGTTCAGCTTGGAATAATTTTAAAAGAAAAAGGGAACACTATTAATATGTATGTCAGAATAATGAGCATAAGCTGGAATTCTTCCAGAATCCCAGTCACCATAGTGATGGGACTACTTCATCACTGATGCTCCTTTCCTTCTCTTTCTATTCTGTGAGGGAAAAAGTCTAAGCTTGGTTTTAGAATATCTGAATTTATGTTCTTGCTGTCACTTTATCAGTTGAATGACATTAGATACATCATCTAGATAATCTTAGGTAACCTTCTAAAACCTCTGCTTTCTAGTTGGCAAAATGAAAATAATAGTTCCTCTCTTTTTTCAGCCAGCCTACAAGCATAGCAATTAAATTTTTCATCCTATGGCATTGCGAAAACTGTCCTAGAAGAAGTCCTCAGTGACTGGCTCACAGACCATCCAAAAAGTTCTGTTCAGTTCTCACCTTACATGACCCCTCAGTGGCATCCAACTGTGACGGTTAATCGTGTGTGTCAATTTGACTTGGCCATGGGGTACCCAGATATTTGGCTAAATATTATTCTAGGTGTATCTGAGAGGGTATTTCTGAATGAGATTAACATGTGAACTAGTAGACTGAGTAAAGTAGATGTTTCTCTAGGCAACTTTACAGTAAAAGAATGGAGAAAATTTATAGCATGCAAGCACTAAGCAAAATAAAGTAGGAGTGGCTATGTTAAGATCACTAAGACTTCATACCTAAGAAAATTTCTAGAGGTATAGAGGGATACTGTGTAATGATAAAAGGGATCAATCCTCTAAGGAGGTAGCACAAGGAAGCAGTGAGTTACACAGAAGGTCTCCTTGTGTGTCTTGAGGGATGCCTCATCTAAGAAGACAAACATGAGTGTATCTAAACGGGGGGATGAAATAAACAAAGACACTGCATATAATTAGAGGATTTGAAGAGAATATAGATGAGAATGGAGATGAGGTAAGAGGAAGAGCGAGAGGTGGACCATCTCTGATATCACCCTAAATGCCACTCTAACATGTCAGCATGCATCTGTAGCTGCCAGGAAGCATGGAGGGCCATAGGCTTAACAGTGACATTGGACCAACTTGCTTCCCACTCAACTTTTTCAATCTACTCTTACTCCTTAAAATGTTAGTTTATGAACTAATCAAGATTGACAGTAAAAGAGTTTGTGCTATATTTTTATGTCCTAATCCCCTGTAATTCTGAGGAAGAACATTGGGCAGCTCAGTCTGTCTGGCACATATTAGATGCTAATGAATATTTGCTAAGATGAACAAAGTGTACTTTAATACAAATTGAACTAAACTCAAGCCCTTTGAGACAACTTTGGAACACAAATGCTTAAGGAAAAGTGTTTACCCTTAATGAACCTTAGGTGACCTGCAAATTACTCATATTCAGCTCAGTAATTGGCAGCTATTTAGCTAAGTCCTGATTACATGTAAAAAGCCAGAGCTGGTCAATGGATAACGCTGCAGTTCTGTTTTACCTCCTCCCCCTGCCTGGACATCCTTTTCATGAAAGGACACTTTGCTGTTTATACAGAAGCCAGAGGCTCACATGTGAATTCTTTATATGCCCTGCAAGCAATCCAAGCATCTGACTTCCATTCTCCACTCACAGCTGGGGCAAGCGCGAGAAGTCAGCAGAAAGTTGGAGGTTTGTTAACAGGGGGTTTATTTTGGCACTCAGTTGCAATTAAATCCGGTGGGTTAAAAGCTTCTGAATGCATTACCCTCTTTGAAACAGGGCACTTTTAAAGAGTGTTTCCACAGTGAACAATATTCATCACCAATGTTATATATGGCTGTCTTTCACCCTCAAATAATGCTTTCTTTCCTTGGAAGGAAAAGCAACTGTCTCATCATCATAATTGAATCCAAACATCTGTCACCCACAACGGCATGGTTTTAGAGGTCGGCTAATGGATATCTGGCTCACAGAGCACCCAGAACCACAGTCATTTGCAACACATTTACACCCACACCCACATGCACACACACACACCCTGAATGCATTGTTCCAGAAAATTATACTTTTTCACTATCGTTTCTCTGAATTAAAGTAAGACACAGATAAATGTAGTTGGAACAGTAAAAGGAGCAAAGGCCTTGGGGATAGAAGACCTTGATTCTGCCTTCACATCAGTGTAACCTCTCTAGCCCTCAATTTCCAAACCTGTGAAAAATGTGAAAGATGAAGCCACCTCCATTTAACTGTTATAACCCACCAATGACCTTATGGGTTCATGCATTTATACAGTGATATGAAGGTCCCTCCACTAACTGTGTTCTACTAGAGTCTCATCATTCTTTAAGACTCGGTGATTATAATGCTGCTTCCCCAAGCAAGCTCTCCGTGGTTCCCTCACATGGAGTGACCAGCTCATTTTTCACATCCCAGAAACCTTGCAACTGGTTGCCCTTTAGTATTCATTGCATTCTATGACAACCACTTAGTCATGTGCCAGTTTTCCAATCTAAACAATTAATCCACAGAGAATAGACCAGGTCTTATTTTTCTCCATTTCCCTGATGGCAAACAAAGGATTAGCACAATGCAGGTGCTAAGAAAAGGTTGAAGGAATGAATAAACAACTGGATGAGTAATTACCTGGGTGACACAACACCTTAAAGGCAGCATCACATGAGAAAATTTGTCTGCTAGCCACTAGCCTCTACCTCTGCATAATGATGAGAAAGTGGTCTTGCAGAAACCCAGTGCTTGTCACAACTCATCTATTGTCACTCCAAACATTCCCCTTTCCTCTTTCTCTCTACTCCTTACTTCTGGAGCTTGCATTAAATAAATGATGGAAGATTTTCAATGCCCTTTTGGGGCTTCCCTGGTGGTTCAGAGGGTAAAGTGTCTGCTTGCAATGCGGGAGACCTGGGTTTGATCCCTGGGTCGGGAAGATCCCGTGGAGAAGGAAATGGCAACCCACTCCAGGACTCTTGCCTGGAAAATCCCATGGACAGAGAAGCTTAGTAGGCTACAGTCCATGGGGTCGCAAAGAGTCAGACACGGCTGAGCGACTTCACTTCTGTATATCTTAACCTCTTTTTCAAATATCCACACTTTCTACTACACTGTTTCCTTTTTTTTTTTTTAATGGAGCTCAGACACAGAGCTCTGATGTCTCTTCCTTTTCCTAATCCATGGCATTGGTTATAATGGATTACTCTGCATGTGTGTGTGTCTGTGTGTGTGCACATGCGTGCATGCACGCATGCGCTCAGATGCTCAGTTGTGTCCAACTCTTTGAGACCCCATGGACTGTAACCTACCAGGCTCCTCTGTCCAGAGAATTTTCCAGGCAAGACTACTGGAGCAGGTTGCCATTTCCTACTCCAGGGGATCTTCCTGACCCAGGGATCAAACCCGAGTCTCTTGCATCTCCTGCATTGGCAGGCAAATTCTCTATCACTGAACAATCGGGGAAGCCCACAAAGGATTAGGATCCCCTTCTTATGACCTACTGAAAGGTCCAGTCTCTAAACACAATCAGATCGGGGGTGGGCTTCAACGTATGGATTTAGGGGGACACAATTCAGTCCATAGCCCTTTCAGTGTGACCTGTGTCAGAACCAAACAGAAACAACTAGTGCAGGAAATGGAGATGCATGCACTTGGTAATTCTCTTCTTTTCGTCAATGGTTTTAACAACAAGAATAAAATGATGTCTTTTGTGATGCAGAGCTCACAAGCACTGTCTCTTGTACATGTGTCCCAGTATTCTCTTGAATCTCTGTTATATGTTATGAGTGTATGGGAGAGGTTGTCCCATGAGGATGAACTTTAGATTATCTTAATGAGATCAACTACTGGCTATCAGTAGAGACACCACATTACCTTGGAGCTGCCTTTCTTTGTTCTTGGTTACTGGATGGTAGCAAATAAGTGCTCTCTGCTTACATTTATTGTTTTGCATTGAGAAGGTCATTCTTCTCAATATTATTCTTGGTTCTGGAAGAAGACAAGCTCCTAGGCTCCCTTTTTGAGGTTTTATGTTAAAGAGTAGATTGAGGGGACCCCTACTGGTAGAGCTAATGGGAAAGGATAGAAGAGTTCCTAACAGGAGATGCACTGTGAGGGCAGAGGGGTGGAACTGGTCACCCTGGCCCAACATAGGGCCTAGGAAAGGATATGACTGAGGCTGGACATCCTCTTGTCAGGTCCGCTTGAGCATGTCTTGGGAACATGCATAGGGGTGCACGTGCTTGTGGGTGTTGTATGCACCTGTGTGTAAGTCAAAGCAGCTGTCTATCTGAGTAACTGAACACGAGAGGTCCAGATCCACTGAATATGGATCCACAACTGTGGAGCAGATGAGAAAAGCCTCTCCCTGCCTCCTGCCCTGACCTAGTGCTCCGTGTACCCAGATCACCAGACTCATGAGTTTCTGCATCCAACACTGGTTTCTGAAATGGAGAAAAGTACCAAGAGCAATGTCCAGAAGAGAGTATTACAAGGACAGATTGGGGGAAAGTGACCAAGCTGACTTGGGGCTGGGCCAGCCTCCCTGAGTTCTAAGGATGGATGATGACCTGATCCCAGGAGGAAAGAAGCTTCTTGGGAAGGGAGAGAGGAGGGCAAACACAAGCAATTTTAAAATGCAAATATTAGAAGCAGTAAGATTTCATGTTATACACCAAGCTTATGAACTGCCTCCATTATTTTGAAGTCAAGGAAACCATTGCAAAAATATATATTTATGGATCAAATATATGCTTATTAACACCTACTTTATGCCAAAACCAGAATTAGACTTTGGGGACACAGAGAGACTCAGTACTGATCCACCTGCAAGGAGCACCTAGTCGGAGAGGAAGCACTTCAATCACCTTTGCTGATGCCATATGATCCATGTAGAGTGATCACGTCTGAATTGATTGTAAGGAAGACTTCCCAGGGGAGATGTCCATGGGTAGTGCGTTGTAAAGTGAATGAGAGCTTGTTCGAAGTAGAATGAGGTGTCAGGCGGTGACCAGCTGTCTTTTTTTCACGTTTTGTGAAAGTAAGAGTCTTCCATCCAGGGGGTGGGGCCGAGCCCATCTGTGACCACAGATGGTTCCAGGGAGGATTTGGCCGTCACCCACACTGCAGTCAGGGATGTCCGGGGGTGTGTACAACAAGCTCTAGCATTGGAACTCTCCGTCCTGCTCTTGGTATGTTCCCTTGACATGGGAACACAGGAACATTCCCTTTGCATCTGGCCAAACTGGAGCTGGTGCTGGAGACTCAAAGACCTCCCCAGCCTGGCGGGCCCTGCTGCCCAAGTGGAATGCTCCCCAGGAGGAGACCCATCAAGCAACTCCTGCCTTCATCTGCTTTCCATCATCCTCCCTCCAAAGCACATTCTCGCATGTTAACAAAACAGTTTTGTATTTACCAACTGCTTAATGCTATGTCAGGAAGCTCACCTTCATGTGAGAAACCTGAAGAATGAAGTTCCTTGACCAAGCACTTATTTAAATCCTAATTTATTTAGGTCTGGGGGTGTGGTCCTGGTGCTGGCAAGCCCCTCACCATCCCTCTGATTCCCAGGGTGATCTGGATATCAGCTGAGCAGCCCCCAGGCCCCAGCTGGCTGTAGGATGCTCTCTGGCAGAGGTCTGAGTTCTAACGAGGCTCTGTTTTTCTACAGATCACATTTTGGTACCTGCTAACAGAATCAGGGAGCATCCGGGATCCTTCATTCCACAGTTTCTTAAGTTGCTGTCAATAGGACTTTGGCTCAACCTATTCCTCCTCTCTCCAAGTAAGTTACGGAAAGAGCAGAACCTTTCTGGGCCTTCACACATGTCAGCAATCAAGTGACAGCCCTCAGGAGGCCCCACGCCCCCAGTTCAGGGTATTGCTGCTGAGGTGGTGGTGTTTGAAGCCAGGATCTCAAAAGCATTAGAATGCTTTGGAAAGGGAGGAATTTTGCCATCACCTCTCTACTGTGGAATTCATGCGCCCTAAGGGGCTTTCCAAGAAGCAGGGGCATGGATACAGAAATGCACAGGCCAGCAGGTGAACTTCCTCTCCCTTGGTGGTGACAATAGCAGGGATACCCGGGCATCTGGGAAAACATGTGGAAATATGACTGGCAGTGTTCTGGGCCTTCCGTGCTGTTTGTATTTTGTGGGAATTTCTAGTGCTAATTTCTGTCATTCAGAATCTCACTGTGGACAGAAAGGGTTTTCAATGATTGCATATGCTTCCCAGAGACCCGGCAGAAAATAAGTCCAGCCAGGTGGAATACACGGTGTGTTTCATTCCACTGATATCTCTGCTGTATGTCTCTCCCTCCACTGATATCACACAATCTTGATAACCATAAGCATGTAGTTTTAAAATCAAGTAAACTAATTCTTCCTATTGTATTATTCCTTTAAAAACATTTTTTGTTTTGTTTTGTTTTAACAATTCAAGATCCTTGGCCTCTTCATGTAAGCTATGGAATAATTTTGTCTATATCCGCAAAAAAATCTTGCTGAGACTTTGATAAAGTATCATTAAACCTGTATGTCAACTTGGGGAGAATTGATATTTTTACTACATAGTTCTTAGCATGAAAGTCCTATATATATTTTGGTAGATTCATACCTAAGTATTTCATTTTTCTGAGCAATTATAGATGGTATCATATTTGATATATTTATTTTAAAATGGAAGTTTGTGTTTGTTATTCCATAAATGAAAACCAGGTATCGCTTGCCATAAATAGAGAATAATCACAAAAATACCATCATACTTCTTTTTAATTGTGCTTCACTTTATGGCTCTTCACAGCTATTGTGCTTTTTTACAAATCGAAGGTTTGCAGCAACTCTGCGTCAAGTGAGCCTATTGGCTCCAGTTCCATAGAATTTGCTCACATTATCTCTGTGTCACATTTTGGTAATTCTATCAATATTTCAAACTTTTCCATTATTGTTATATTTGTTATGATGATTTGTGATCAATGGTGTTTGATGCCATTACTATAACTGCAGATGTGGTAGAAATAGCAAAAGAACTAGAATTAGAAGTGGAGTCTGAGGGCGTGACTAAATTGCTATAATCTCATGATAAAACTTTAATGGTTGAGGAGCACTTCTTATGGGTGAACAAAAAAAGTGGTTTCTTGAGATGGAACTACTCTTGGTGAAGATGCTATGAAGATTATTGAAATGACAACAAAAGATTTAGAATACTACATAAATTTAGTTGATGAAGCAGTGAAAGGGTTTGAAAGGATGGATTTAAATTTTGAAAGAAGATCTACTGTGGGTAAAATGTTATCAAACAGCATTGTTTGCTACAGAGAAAAGGTTCAAAAGCAATCGCCCCCACCCCTAGTCCTTTCCTGAGGGGGTCTGCCATGCCCTTGCCCTGGGTCTGCCTGAGCAGCCTGGAGAAGAAACCCTCCCTTCCTGGGATGTTTGCTTGCTCAGTTCCAGTCATCCAGTGAGTGTCTTTGAATAAATAGTCTTATCTGAACCTGGTTGGGAAGGTGAGGGAGCTAAGGGTGAGGGGGGTCAGGAAGTGTAGGGCAGAGAAAAGAGTACACCTGAGTTCACAGCTCAGACCTGCCGCCCCAAGAAAGGAAGCAGTTTGTCTAAGGATGGCACGTTCATCATATGAGAGCCAGAATTTAGATTCCAGGTTTGCTGGGCCCTTCTCTTGTGCCCCCTCAAGCCTCCAACAGAGATTCAGAGGAAGAGGATAGAGTAGTCAACGATGCTGACCATGCAGGTGATCCAAGAGCAGGAGCGGGGTGGCACAGAGTCCCCCAACTCAAGGGGAGAACGCATGTCTTCCTTCTGCCCCAGACAGTGCCCTTCTAGGGCGCATTCTGCATGCTCGGAGCTCCAGACAGAGGCCTCATTCCAACTTTCTCCCCAACAGGGCCGAGAGCATTGCAATAGCTCAGCGCGGCTCCCAGCGAACCCCGTGTGAACCCTCGGGGGCTTTATTTTCATTTCTTCTTGGCAGGACGTAACTTCCTGCTTCTAAGAAAAACATCTTTCAGCAGAGTCACGAACCAGTTCCAGGGTGTCCGCACATCCCCCAGCTCCGACTGAACAGCAACGTGATGAGCTAAATGGAGCACGATTGGAAGCACATGGAGCCTGTTTCCTTTCAAAATCCCCGAGGGTCTTGGGGCTGGAGGAGAGAGGTGTTTGATAAATCATGTTGGAGCTTTTATCAGGTCGAGTGTGCAGGAGCAAACGCCAGGCAAGGGAGGTAGGGACCAAGGGCCCCACTCGGGGAGGACTGAGGAACCAGAATTGCCAGGCTAAGTTCAGGACAAAACCGGAAGAAGAAACTGTTATTTATTGAACACCTACTATGTGCCAGATTCTGGGCTAATCCAGAGCCAGAGAGAAGTAAGCCGAGTCCTGTTCCAACTGGTGCAGAAAAGGCTTCACAGACTGTAGTCAGAGAGCAGAGAAAAGACTGAGCAGATGTCCACGTGGTGCACCGTGATGCCAAGTTGTGATGATGCCCTGTCCTCATTCTCACCTCTGTGGATAAAAGGGAGGTGTATTTGCCAGAGTCAAGGTGAACTGTTCTGAGTCATCCCTTTCTCCTTCATTGCAGACAGATCCGTTGCTTTTGAACCATTTCTTAGCACCTCAGGGAGCTCCACACGAGAACAGAGAAACTTGGGGTAGGACATGGAGGGGAAGTGAGGAGCAGCAGGAGGGGAGCAGCTGAGGGCCTGAAGGGTCTAGAAGTGCTACACTGTTTGTGGGAAGCCTGCTCCCCCACTCCCTAGGCAGATGGGTATGCTCCGCGTCTGACTCTCACCAGGAAGAGCACCACAGCTTGGTCATACCGGGGCCCATGCAGACAACTGGTCTTGCTAACCATCATGGTCAAGATGTAGGTCACACATGGAAGACACTAGGTTTGTCACTTAGCTTTAGTGGCTTATAAACAAATATCCTTTACAATATAATACTCATCAATAGTTTCCTTGCAATCTCTGGGAAACTGAATTGCTCCTAAGAACTTTACAAGTGCTCTTTCTTATATGACAGGAAAGGGTGCTAAGACCACTAGACTTGGGGATCCTACAGCAATGGTTCTACTTGTACCTTCTTGAAAGACTCAGTCTTCAATGATCAGTTTCCTAATTTGTGAAATGGGAACAAGACACTTACCTTATGGATTTGGTGTGAAGGCTATTTTTGTTATTAATGTATCCCTTTTTGTTATAAAACTATTAGAGTTTCTTAGGATACATAGGATAAACTAAAATGGTATAGAAATAAAAGGGAGAAGAAAGTCAAAAGAAAGAGTAGAAAATGAATTCAAGAATAAGGCCAACACCCACATTCCATAATGATAGTTTACTTTCTAAGGGTGAAGAGTGGTGTTTTTTCTCTACACATTCTTGCTACATATGAAAATAAGACCCAGTTTTTTTCTGCAGTTCATGGAGGTCATATGATGATACAGAAGGATGTCAATACTTCATGGTACCCAGATGAGGCAACCATTAAGCCTGGAAGTGATTTTTAAAGAGAATGCAGTGTGGGATAGTGAATAATGTCCTGGGGAAATAGTATCAGTTCTTACATAGGGCAACCTCTCAGGCTAGATACATAGCATCATGCAACAAAGCAATTTAGTAAAAGTGATTGCCTGTGCACTCCAGGTGCCCAACTCCTGGCTTAACTGGCTTGATGTAAATATAGATTTCACAATACTGGGAAGAATGACATAACTAATGATCTTTCAAGAAATTATCCCTATCACATGTCAACAAATTGAAGACTGTCCTCTCCAACAACTACAGGATGGGCAGCTGCTCTCAGCTGCTGATTAAATGCAGACCCCATAAGCTTTGGCAAGAAGTTGAGCAGAGGAAGTGTTGGCCTCCTCCCGGGAAAACTGAGATGCCCAACAATGAGTCAGGCCTCAGCTTTTGCTTAGGGGAGGGTGTACATGTGTCTGTCTGTGTGTTCCATAGTCCTCTGTAGAAAATTAGCTTGAATCCACTAGAAAACGCAAACTTTAATGAAAGATCGAGGCCCTAACATACATAAACCTTATTAAATGGACACAAAAGTTTTAGTCTTGAAAATATTCTGAGCTAGCAAACTCTATTAATCAAATAATCAATCAAATAATCTCATAAAGTATTCCAAACTTGAGACTGAACAATGCTGTTTCTCAAGAATTTTTAGAGAAGTGAATTATTTTTTTAAAGAGATTCTTGTTTGTAAACCACTTAGGTTAAGAACTGTCCATGAAAACTATAACCTGAGTTTTTGAATAGCTGAGCAATGCATAGCTATAATGCATAGTCATTTGGGCCACAAACAATCTGAGATACTATATCTCATCAACTGCATAGAGGAGGATGCATGTATTTATATTATTTACATTCTTTATACCAGGCAATTACATGTCCATATCTGTACAAGATAATGGATAAGTAAGTATGGAAGTTTATTTTTCAGTGCTAGAATGTATTTTTTTTAATTTTAATAACAGTAATACACTTAGTAGTACAAATCCAAACAATGCTGAAAAATATAGAAAAAACCTCACCCTCATTTGCTTTCCTTATGCAACTTTCCAAGAGTAATCACTTCTCAAAGATTCTAATTTTACTTTTCCTGGTTGTGACCTCAACACTCTCAATAACATGTTCAAAGCCCTATTTCTTGACCTGTTAATTCTCAACAGTGTCTCTTGGCTCCCCCTATTTAAAAAACAATAGAAAATTCAAAGTAATTACATCAGATTTCACTCAGCCAAAGCTTTATTTATATTATGTATAATTATAGTAGCTCTCTGTTAGCGCTTTTAGCTTACCTTATGATTTAAAAATATGCCCAAATTGAAACATATACATTACCATTTGTAAAATAGTTAACTAGTGGGAAGTTTTTAAATAACACAGGGAGCCCACCCCATATGCTCTGTGACAATCTAGAGGGATAGAAAGGGGTGGGAGGTGGAAGGGAGGTGATATATGCATACTTATGATTGATGTTGTTGTATGGCAGAAACCAATACAGCATCATAAAGCAATTATTCTTGAATTTTAAAAAATGCTCAAAGTTATTTCTTAATCTCTATTTTCCAGGGCACCTTTTTGAATCTCCATCATGTAAATTAAAGAAATTAAGACTTCTGCTTTCCCTGCTCTTCCCCATCTCATTTTCTGTCATTTCTATTTTTACTACAAACTGTTAAGGTTTATAACATTTTCTTTCTACTCTGTCAATATATAAAATTTTTTTGCATATAGTATGTCATCAGTTCTATGACACAAAATGGTTTATATTCCATTAAGTTAAAAAAGCCTGCCAATGATATTCCATTTTTTTAAAAAGGGTATCTTTTTATGAATTTATGAAAGATGGTAGTCTCCTGTGCTTGCTGATCAATTAATCCTAATAATAATAATAAACTACTTTTATAACATTATTATTGTGTAATATTCCAGTAGGCTGATTAGGACCATAGAGAAGTTTTTGTCACTATATCTGTGCTACTCAAGTGGTATTCTCCCATGTTAGAGAGGTTCTCTTTTCTTACTGCTCATAATTTTCCCCCAAATGTGCAACATTTTAGTGTTCCTCATGTGACTATATTATACACCTTTTCTGGAATATTTACTGTATGTATTTTTCTTATCATTTTTAAAAAAGAATGTTTTGACTCACCTTACCACTAAGATTGTCTCATCCCAAAATCATATCGATGGTTCATGGTGCTCAGACTCTCAGTCATGCCCAACTCTTTATGACCCCATGGACTGTAGCTCACCAGGCTACTCTGTCCATGGAATTTTCCAGGCAAGAATACTAGAGTGGGTTGCTATTTCCTTCTCCAGGAGATCTTCCCGACCCAGGGATTAAACCCAAGTCTCCTGGATTGGCAGGTGGATTCTTTACCACTGAGCCACCTGGGAAGCCCATCAAAAACATATTATATATTGTAAATCTCCTTTTTCCTTGAAAATCTCTGGTTGGACCAGTTAGTTCCTAGACCCACCACCTACGTATCTGCTGTCCTTAGATTTTCTCAGCATTGAGTACTGGTTTATATCTTCAATTTCTCGAAAGCATACATCTTCTCCTCTTCATTAGATCACTTCTTCATTATTTTGTAACATATCCTCAGGTAACTTTTTTTCAGAGGAGTGAGAAGAAAGTGTGTTTCCAGATCTGCAAATACTCCAAGAGAGTTTCTGACTAAACATGTTCATTTATCTCTGCTTCCTCACCAAACCCTGTTAAAATGTTAGTCATTTTTTTTTAAGCACAGTTTTTTAAAGATATAAGGGAGTAGTTAATACCCATAGAATTTTGGAAGTTACAAAGGAAACTAGAAGCAGTAAGTGACTGAGCAGAACCTCAAGCCACAAATGACAAATGGCTCAGCATTAAGCCTAATGGCTAGTCCACCGTTGTCTGCTACAGACTCAGGAACTGGTGACTCATCTGTCTCTGGGATTAGGATACACAGGGGTTTTGCCAGCAGTGTGTTTAAGCTGGTTAATGTTTTCCTCAAGGATCTGATGATCTTCGGTTGTCTGTTCCTCTTTATGATCAAATTATGATTATAATTAAAGAGTCAAGCACAGTCATTTTTAATCTGCTAATGTATACTCTTCCTATTCTCACTGCTGTTGTGAAATTTCCCTTTCTGTGTTCCTTCATTGTCATTGCACTAGAAATTTAAGGAACATCAAAGATATTAATAGGTAGTCAGGCAGATAGAGGATAGACAAATGATATATAAAGTAGGCAGTCAATCATTTTTAATTACTATTATTGCTGGAAAAACTTAACATTTTTGCCAAGAGATGGTTTCTTTTGATTCATGATGCAGATCCTATAATCTTGATCCATGATTCAAAAACAAAACTCTTTGCTGACCTCATATGACCACATGACCAAATTACATCAATAAGTTAAAGATCGCTGAAGGTTAATGAAATCCACCAATAAGGCAGCATACCCCAAGTGGTAAACAGTTGAAGGTTAGGCTATATGTAAGGTCCTCTGGCTACATCTGAAAAACAATGCCTTGAAAAACCCCTACCTATAGTATGTCAAAGAAGAAACAGAAAGACATTTGGATACAAAGTTGTTAATTAAATTTTCAGGTAGAAATGAGGGGTCTTTTTAAAGACAGAGTCCCCTTCCTCAAACCACATGGGACCATATCTACAAAGTTAAACGTGAGTGAGGGATTCAGGAGCAAAGCCCATCCCACTATGCAACCCTTTGTGGCCTGGATTTTTAATCAGCCCCTCAAACTAGGGGACCGTTTCCTAGTTGGAATGTGTTAGTCTACTAGGGCTGCCTTAACAAATCCCATAGGCTGAGTGGCTTAAGCAATAGAAATTAATTTTCTCACCATTCTAGAGACTGGAAAGTCTAAGGTTCCAGCCAGGTTTAGCATCTGGTAAGAGTTCTCTTTCTGGCTTGTAAGCAGTTACCTTCTTGTTGTGTCCTCACATGGCAGAGAGAGAGAGAGAGAGAGAGAGAAGAGAGAGAGATCTGCTGCCCCTTTCTCGTTTATAAGGACACCACTTCTATTGGATCCAGGATCCACCCTTATGACCTCAATTAATCTCAGCCACCTCCTTAAAGGCTCCATTTCCAAATACAGTGACATTGGGGGTTAGACCCTCAACATATGAATTGGATGGGACACAATTCAGTCCATAGCAGTTCCTTAGGCATCGGGCACATGGGGACCAGAGGCCATTATTCATAGATGAGAGTAGAGTAAATCTCACAAATGTCCCTGATCTGGGACTCTTTCACCTCACTGGGTGTACAATCAGTCTGTTTCAGACCATAACAGCTTGTCTCAGTTCCTCCACCACAAATAAACTTAGGGTACTCAAGTTCTGTTCATTCTAACGTAAACAGTGTCTGCTCCTGGTTTCTACCAAGTTCTTTCTTATTGTGTCAATTCTGATCCAGGCTCTCCCATTCCCTACTTTGGTAAGCTTGAGCAAGTTACTTAACTTCTCTCAGCCCTGTTTTTCCTCTTCTGTAAAATGGGGGTCAGAGCATCAATCTCAAGGCTGTTGGGAATATCAAGCAGACAGTGTATGTCAGCCATGCAATGTTGTACATAGTGGAGGTGCAGCCCACAAGTACTCAATCCCTGCTCCTTCCCTCCCTTCACAGGACACCCTGTGTGTCCCTTCTCATTTGAGATTTTTCAAAATGTAAATTTCATTCAGTATCACTCACTGACAGTTTTCCTGGGAATACTCAGACTCAGCTGGATCTGAGACGGAGTCTCTGAGGATAAACCACCTGTGCCCCAGGTTTCCCTGTGTGGCAGCAGTTTCTGGATTTCTCTTTGTTTTCTCTTTCACCCTATTCCAAGGTAGCTCTGCCTATGGGTCTGCTTCTGTCCACTAGTTCTCTCTGATGTTACTCTCATGAGAAGGTGCTCCAAAGCAGGGTTTCTCCAAGTGCGTCCCCACCAGCATCCCTGAGAACCTGTTACACATTCTCAAGGCCCAGCCCACATCCACTGAATCAGAAAGCCTGGGAGGGTCGCAGCATCAGTCTCATCTTAAGTCCTTTAGAAGATGATGATACACACTTGAGAACTGCTGTTTCAGTGACTGACAGGTGGGCAGATAGGAGGGGGATGTGATCGCGTCAAGGCAGACACTATGAAAAGCATGCAACATTCTTCACAAAGGAAAATCAGATGGAAGAGCTAGGGCTGAACTGTTAATTGTGAGTCAGGGCTGAGTGTGGGAAGTCAGGGGTTACGGAAAGTCATGCAATTCCCTTCCCTGAAGCACATTCCGCCTTGGAGATGATGAACAATCTTCTCAGTCCCCCCAGGGTTAGAGCCAAACAACAGTGACGCCTGACTATGGACTCTCACTGGATTCCGCACTGGCCATATTGCAGGCAAAGTCTGGTGACAACTCTGCTGGGGAGCTTGCATCCTTCAAGATGTCACACGTGCGCTAATGGAGTTCTCTGAGGCCTGCATCAGTTGCCATCAATTCAAATTGGATTTGAAGCTCTGTTGACTGTGTGGCCTTGGGCTTCCTGTGCCTCAGTTTCCCCGACTGCAGGATGGGATCAAGGTCAAGTTAGCTGACCCTACCTGTGTTCTCAATCCCTTTTGAGCTTCCCTTAGAAAACGAGGGTGACTTAGAAACCCTGGTGACTCCTGCTCCTCGGTGCCATCTGTGTGCACAAGAACACACACTGACAGTGACTCTGAGTGACATGGAAGCCAAGTCTCTGCCTCTGAAACTCTTCGCCAGCCCAGTGATAAGTAGTCACTAAATTACATATGAGAAAGCACTTTGCCAATGGCCCATCTACACAAATCAAATGCTATCATCCAGGCAAGAATATACAACACCAAATGTGGCCCAGTGTTTGGATTCCTTCTAGCCGTGGGATTTTTACTCTGATGAAAGTCTCCAAATGATGGGATGGAATGTTCCACTGGGCCAGCCTGGCAGCGAAGACCTCAGGCCCTAGAGGACAGGCTCTGCCCCACATGGGGAGAGCGCCAAAGGCATTGGCATCTGTCCTGTCTGTGGGTAGTTCCACGGGTGGGAGGATGGGCCAGCCCCAGCAGGCATCTCCATTGTTGAGGCCGAGCTGGAAGTGTGACTGGGAGACAGCCCAGACACCAGCGATGAGATCTGTTTGATTTTCCTATGGTCAATTAGCCTTTATTTCTAAAAACCCTGGGGTCACAGTGCTTCCATCAAGCAGCCTCTCTGAGCTCTGTGCCTCCTGAAGACAAAGCCTGACCTAATGAAGATTGATGGCCGGTTGAAGCCCGCTGGGCCTTTCCCCACAGTGGGAAGAGGGGTTGGGAGGAGCCTAGGGGAGGCAGGTGCCAACTGCTCCTTTTGGACACAGCCAGCTAACAAAATGGGGTATCTCACTGTTGGCCTTTAGGAGCAGGTTAAAAATAAACTCTCATGAGCTCATCTCTGCCCCCAGGCCTGTTTCCATGCACCAAAAAGACTCTAAAATGCAATGTGCTTGGTTACCTTTCATTACATCCTTCAGGATGCAAACGGCAATGGATACACAGAGCTTCTCCCATCAGGCCCCAATCTCTTCTCCCTGGTTTTCTGCCACTCCCCTCTGGGCACTTCAGCACCTCTGCACTGATCCTAGTTCTAGGCCCTGCTGTCCTGTCTCCTAGGTGGTGACGCGTGCTGGTGGAGGCCATGTGTCTGCAGACTGCTCCCACTCATCCTATTTCTTTTAGCCTCTCCTGAACCGAGCAGTTAAACCCGACTCCATGGTAATACATCTACTTCCTCCTCTGTCTCCTCCTTTTGTGTATTCCATGGTCCCTTTTTCAAACCTTCAGTCCTTTGTTTTCTAATTACCAAAGGGCCACATGTTTACTGTAAAATAGAAAGCACAGGAACATATCCTCCCAATCAAAAAATGGGCAGAAGACCTAAAGAGACATTTCTCCAAAGAAAGACATATCAATAGCATCTGGAAAGATGCTCAACATCCCTAATTATTAGAGAAACGCAAATCAAAGTTACAATGAGGTTTCACCTCACACCAGTCATTAAAAAGTCTACAAGAAAAAAAAGTCTACAAATAACAAATTCCAGAGACAGTGTGCAAAAAAGACCTACACCAACACCTACACTGTTGGTAGAAATGTATATTGGTGGAGCCACTATGGAAAACAGTATGGAGGCTCCTTAAAAAAGCTAAAAATAGAAATACCATGTGATGCAGCTATTCCCTTTCTGGGCATATATCTGGAAAAAACTCTAATTTGAAAAGAGCCATGCACCTCAATATTCATAGAAGCATTATTTACAACAGCCAAGATATGGAAGCAACCTAATGTCCATTGACAGATGAATCGAAGAAGAAGATGTGTATACACACAATGAAATATTATTCATCCCTAAAAAAGAATGAAATAATGCCATTTGCAGTGACATGGATGAACTTAGAAATTATCATAGTAAGTGAAATAAGTCAATCAGAAAGAGAAAGACAAATACCATATGGTATCACTTATATGTGGAATCTGAAATATGGTACAAATGAGCTTATTTACAAAACAGAAACAGACCCACAGAAATAGAAAACAAATTTACGGTTATTACCAAAGGGGAAAGGGGGTGGGAGAAGGATAAGTTAGGAGTTTGGGGATCAGCAGGTACAAACTACTATATATAAAATTTGTTGTTTACCAAAGTCCTACTGTATAGCACAGGGATCTATAGTCAAAATCTTGTAATAAACCATAATGGTAAGAATATGAAAGAATATGTATACACACACACACACATAATGATTCATTTGCTGCACACTAGAAACCAACACAAATTGTAAATCAACTACACTTCAATAAAAAATAATTAAAAAGAAATGTTTATTCCCTGTCACCCAGCTACCTCAGTGTGTATCTCAGTTATCCTGTGTCTCTGTCTCCCCCACGTCAGGGGTGCTTCTGGAGGGGGTGTATTACCCCTCTGTCCTCTAGAGCCCTGCTGACTGTGCAGAGCTAGAAAGAGCAAGATGTGAGGACCCCACTCACTCACAGTCACGTCTAAAGCATATACGGCCTCAGGAACTCATTCCCAGATGCTTCTGTCTTTTTCCTACAGTCCCACCCTCCTAATAAGCCCCTGGAAAATGGCAACGTGAGATCAATTTCACAACACACTTAAGAGCCCAAATTGCCTTCTTGCTTCACATGTTTAGGTGGGAGAGACAGAGGAAGAACTCTGATTTTAAAGCCCACAGGTTTAAGGAAGATGTGGGATCAAGACCCAGGATCAAGGGTAGCAGAGCTGAAATCTTTTTGAGCTGCATGCCACAAAGAGCAAAGTAAGAATACAGTGAGCCGTGGATTCTCCCAAAGCTGGATGACTGAACCGAGATAGAGTCTTAGGCCAGTCCAGTGCCTTAACTTGCACTCTGTCCATTGCTCCACACTGCCCCCTACCCAGCAATACACAAGAACAGGACTATTTTCTCTGGGACTCAGCAGCCAGCCCCAGACGCGGACCTGCAGACAGACCATTGCAAATCAGGATGACTCACGCAATGGTGGCTTTGGTGAGAGGCTGTCAGCTCTTGGGTGGGTCCGCAAGTGCTTCAGAGTCAGCGCTTGTCTTCAGCGTATTTTCCACACATCTTGTTATCTGTCTGGCCCTTTCTAGAGCAGATGGTCATTAACCTTGAACTTAAGGAATCTGGTCTTGGCTGGATGTCCAAAGCTGACTCCATCTCAATGCCTCATTTGAGGACTTCAACATAGAATTTACTTAGTCAACAGAGCTTTGTGTTAAAAGTAAACAGGTGGAAAATAACAGATCATGCTTTCAAACTTCAGCCGAGTAATAGCACATGACAGCACGACCTATGTGTTACCAGGCTTCATGGAAAAGTTCTGCGCGGTTTCAATCACTCCTCATGCTCTGGCCGCTCCAGCAAGTGAATAGTTTTTCAATGATGTGCATACTCATTTGCAAGATCCATGGCCAGCTCAGAAGGAACTTTGACTGAATCGCTGAGGGAGAAGCTAATAGAACCTATTTGCAGACATGGATTTTAAGAACGTACCTTCGATTCATCCCAAACCTCTCAAATTGTCTACATCTTTATAATCCCCGTATTCACAGTCCACCTTCCTGAGGATCTTCCCCCTACTCGCTCATGTCTTCTTTGAGTCTTCATTTCCTTTCGTCCTTAACAGTTCCCACTGGGAGAGAATTGAGGGTCAGGGGAAGTCGGCCAAAGGATCTTCTGCCTGGGGAGCATTTGCTGATGCTTCAAGGGCTCAGAGATCCGTAAATCCCAAGTGGACCATGCCAAGCACTTTTCCCTTAATTTTGGAGGCCCATAGTGTAGTTTAAAGAAAATCTAATCCATGTGTTTCTGATCCATCTCCACCCAGCTCGTCCAAATGCTGGATTTGAAGAGTTTGCAGATATGCATGATGCTTTTGGAGTCAACTTTATAAGCCTTTCACGCTCTCATTTCTGTTGTGAGAGGAAGCTGCGTTTTGCCAAGAGTAAATGAGTTGGCGTCTCAGAAGGTTCATGTTGGGTCTGTAACACTGAAACCATAAGAACTTGAGTGGAAGCTCAGCCTCAGAGAAAGTAGTCTCATCTCTCCCCAGATTCAGAGTTTCATAGGAGATGTTAAAACCTTTACATCTTCAGCCTCTGCATGTTTCATGCTCACTTGTTGTAGCTCCCAATGGAGCTTAGCAGTGTTCAGACAGATCTAACACCACCAAGAGGTTCTCATCTGTCATGACTGCTCTCTGGAGATGGTGGAAATGATGCTTTGGTAGAGAATTGATGAATTTGTCTCCTGGTTTTAAGGTATTGAGAAGAGAGATACAATGGTCCCCAAAGCTAGCAGTTCGAATCAGTCCCTAAACTGTCAGTGCATAATGTCTACAACTGTTGAAGTTCAGGGCAGAGGAACATGAATGTGGACCTGAACTCAGCTCCTCTAAAATTAGTAGTGGTAGCCAGGAAGAAGTGTGGAAGGAAGCATGGTCTTTCTGGAAAGCCACGAACTAGACAAGGAAAGAGGGAGGGGGCTGTTAGGCTTTGACTTGAGTAAAACAAGCTGCATATTCAGTAGAACATTGAACAGCATAAAATGTGCTGCTCGGGGTTTGTCCAGATCTACCACGTGGCTGTGTAATGACACGCAGTGTTCATATAAAGAAGGAAACACGTGCATGCACAAGGCAAAATGCATGGTACGAGGAAATGCTCTTATTTCCTTACAAGTCATGGGGCCTATAAAATAGCTGCAGGGTATGGTAAAAAGCTGGTGGAGGCAGATTAATCTGGATTTTCATCCTGATTCTACCCCCTATTAACTATGTGACCACGGACAAATTCCTTTACCTCACTTTCTTCCTCTGTAAAATGGGTATAACAATATCCGTCTCTCATAATTGGGAGGAAATCCACTAGAAAATACACAAAATGCTTAATAAACAGGGTCGTAATACACGAGGATGTTAACAGCACCACCACTAGCAGGAGAGCAAGGTTCTGCAGCTCTGTGAGCTGGCTGGCTGAGGTCTCGGGAGCTCTCCTCTCCAACTTGATGCTGGGGTCTTAGTGTGTTTGAAAGGAGCAAAGACAGAGGTTTCAGGGCTCACATGGAGAGGCCATGTGGAGCTGGGAACGGGCTTGGCTGTGGGAGTCCAAAATCTTGAGTCTCAGCTTTGTCTTAGAAGGCTAAGGGGCTAGATCTCTCAGGGGTCTCAGCTTCTTCCTTATCTAGAGAAAAAGGTTCATGTTACTGGAGCCCCAGAATTGCCCCAAGGTTTGTATGAGGAAAGGAATATGGAAATGAGTTGAACTCTAGGCAAAAGCCTCAAAGCCAATGCTCATAGGGGCCAGCAGATGCAGGAGTGAGGGGGCAACCTGGGGGCAGCTATAGTGGTGGAAATGGGATGCTGGTGCAGACCAAGGATATTCACTTTCACCTTCACAAATGATCCCACCACCTCTAGCAGGAACCACACTCACTGTGTGACCCAAGCAAAGCATACCAGCTTCAGGGAGCTACGACAGAACCTCTGAGCAATTGGTGCCTATACCATTACCTTGTGTATTACATGGAGGTCCTACAGTCAAGGAAATCTCCACTGGCTGCCAATAAGTCTGAGAGGGTTGGAAAACATCGAAAAAAAACGTGTATCAGAGGGGGCCCATTCCTCAGCCTACCAAGGTCTTGGGCAAGTCATTTCCCTCATTAAGTCTCAGTTTCCTGTCTGCAAAACCAAGTGTCAGTAAAGATTAAAGGAGAATGCAAACACCAGACGCCTGGCACAGTGTGGGCTCTCAGTAACTGTCCTGATCTTTCTCTTCCCACACAAAAATATTCAAGCTGCCCCCAAAGTTTTCCGATGGATAGTGCAGTTTTTTCTTAATCTTGGTGGCCAATTATACAAAAGAAAAGCTGGTTGTGAATGAGGTCAGTCTGAAGACAGCCTCCTGCAATAGCCCAGGAGAAAATACAAATCTGATCTGGGTGTGATTCAGTCTCACTTTGTATAAATTAGAAATGCACATGCCTGTGGGGACTTTTCTCTCGCTTAGGTAGAGAGCTTGCAGGAGGAAGGCCCACTTCCTAGCAGGCTCTGCTCACAACTGACTCCAGGAAGGCAGCTCTCCCATCTCCCTGGTGTATTTTGATTCTGGAGACCCCGCCAGCTCCTAACAGAGCCGCTATTCACTGCCGCTTCGGAAGAGTAACAGGGCATTTCACTACTGCAGGCAGCAGGCTCTCAGAAATCAGGTTTATACAGAGTTATTTTTTTTAATACAGATTTTTGAAAAGTCCGTCTCTTTCTCTCTCACCCATGCCCAACCCCCATATTCTTGTGATTGGACCAGAAATCTCTGCGGCCAAGCTTTTCTTGGACTTTGGGAATCAAGATCAATAAATATCTGTGCTGGAGCATGACATGTCCCGGCGCCTCTCTGCGTCCTGGAATAAGGGCCCTGGTTGTGTACAGCCCTGCAGCCCCGGTGCTCGCCAGCTCTTCTGCTGTATGTGTCTGTGTTGTATGCAGGCCTGTCAGGCTGCTGGCCCCCAGAGAGGAAAAAACCTTTTCGGGGTTGAGTAGTGGGAAGAACGCAACTCGAGGGCACTCTCCCAGGAATGGTGCCAGTAAGGGTTAGGAAAGGGTTCTGTTAGTCTGGGCTTTCAAGGACAAATTTCCAGGCCATGTGGTCCACAGCTTGATTTCAGATGGTTCATGAGATGTTCCAGGAGCAGCTGCACACGTGGGCTTTTATGTACCAGCACTATTCCTTGAAAGAGTAGGAAGCAGTCTCTACTCCTCACCTCCCCTTCCTCGACCCCTGTCCTTCCTTAAAATCACTCCAATCAGGTGTTCGCCCCTGCTGTTCCATCAGAGTCATATTCATGACGCCATCTTGTCAAACCCAGTGGTGAACTCACTGTCTTCATCTGGCTCAGCTTTCCAGTGACATTTGGTAGCTATCACTCCATCCTTTGCAAACACATTTCCCTCATTGAGCTTCTAAGAAACCACAGAGTACCACAGTGGGCTGCCTTCCTTTAACACCTGGCTGGGCCTCCTCTTCTTTGTGACTTATTAGTGTGGGAGCATCAGGGGCCCAGGTATCTATGGACACTCATTCCTGAAGTAATCACATCTGAGCCTGTGGCTTCAAACACCACTGATGCAACTAACACCCTTACCTTGATCATTTCAGTCCTAACTTCTCCACACTGACCTTGCTCAAGTCATCATTCAAATGAATACTTGGAATCAATATTTTCAAAACTCAGTACATCCAAAACATAACTTTGATTCATGACCCTTCGCCTGTGGCAAATGTATACTCCACTCTCCTCTCTTTCTTTGCTTTATTTCCTTCTTACAGTTAGATTTTTTTTTTCATTTGTTTACTTGTAACTTCTCTGTTTCCTGATGGATAATTAACTTCACAGAGAAAAAACGGTATCTATCTTATATTTAATGTTTACTCTTAGTCCCAAGGAACAGCCATTCAATTAGTTAGTTCAGTCACTCAGTCGTGTCCGACTCTTTACGACCCCATGGACTGTAGCACGCCAGGCTTCCCCGTCCATGACCAACTCCCAGAGTTTACTCAAACTCATGTCCATTGAATAGGTGATGCAATCCAGCCATCTCATCCTCTGATACACGTTTCCTCTTACACTTTATTTATTTAGGCAATATGAGTGAATCAATTAAAAGAGGATATTAAGTAAATAATAGAAGATTGGACACTAGGATGGGCTGGTAAGGGAGAGACATCTGCCAACATCACCAGATACAGCATCCCTGGGCTCCAGGGTCACAAGGAAAGGAAACGAGTCTGGTGCCTCCTCAACACTGGACCAGGGAGTATCTTGATGAGGCAAGGTTTCCCAATGGGTAGATTCTGAAAATCTCCTCTCAACTTCTGCTGGGTGTCTGGGACCCTACCTTGCTGTCAGGATACTGTGGAGAGAAGTTTGCACATGGACAGAAGTGAATGACCTCAAGAGCCTTCTAGGAAGATTCTAAGAAGGAGGAAAGGAAAGGGAGAGGAAAGAGGAAAATGGAGGGATGGGAAGGAAAGCAGGAAATATATTAAGGATTTATTATTTGTCAGTTTTGCAAATTACCTCAATCTAACTGCTCTAAATGTATGATATCATACAGACACAAAGCAGCAATTATCTAATTGCTTCATTTTCTACTCTGGAGCCATTGTCTTTGGCAATAAGCCTGGGCATCATCTCTCCTCGCATGAGACCTCTGATCTGTGCAGGCTGCTCTCTGAGAATGGGAGCTGAAAACGGCAGGGCCTCAGTCTGTACTACTCCTCTTGATGGTGTCCCCAGAACCTTAGGAATGCTCAGCTGCTCAAAAGTCTTTGCCCAAAAAATGAAATAAAACTGAAAGTGAACGAGGGAAAATCCCTGAAAATATAAAATCTCCACCAATAATTTAAGACAAGATGATATAGGAGCAACTCAATAAATGTGTGATGAATAAATGAATGAATGGGCCATAAAAACCGTGAGATGAAGGTGAGGCTGGGGTGTTGGGTGTGGATTTCTCAGTTCTCCAGGGAAGACACTCAGAACATTCCTTTACCAGGGTTTCTGGCCTCTCCAACAAATAGTGTCCTTGGTGGGAGGCACATATATGGTGGGCGAGGCTGGCAGCCATTCCCCAGGTTAAAGCTCCCCTCCCTCTCCACCAGGTAACCCCTGATAAGAGGGTTTTCTGGATGGGAAAGAATATCTCCTGTCAAAGAGAGATTATTCTCACCCTTGATTTTTTAAAAATGACTTTGTTCAAGATTATTGCAGTAGGGGAAAGACATTGAACACAACTTCAAATGCAAACAGAGACAAATGGGGATTTATAGCCAATGGGCAAAGTAAGGGAAAGGACAGGAAATTATGAAGAGGAAATTCACTGGGTATCCATGGTTGGGGGAAGGGAAGCTTAACTGGACGTTAAGGATGGGGGAGTATTCAGGATAAAGTGACTAAGCAGGATTATTTGCTATAACTAGGTTTGCATGACAAGGGCTAAGCTTAGTCTGGAGGAGGGCTCAGAGAAGCCTGATTATAATTTGATCAAAGAGGGGGGACTTCGTTACTACTAAGAAAATAAAAATGCTTACCTGGGGCATGGACCAGGCTTGGGAGAAAATAGTTTTGAGGGCAGCACTGCTAGAAGTCACTTTGATGACTCTCAGGCCCTAGGGAATATGCTAGGGCCATAGGTTAGAGAAATGGTTTGGAGGATATGGCAGGGAAAAGCTGAGCCCCAGGGTCCTCAATATGTATCCCAGTCAAGATGCCTTACAGGAGTGAGTAAGGAGCATCCTCCCCAGCCCTGCATTTCAGCCAGTAAGACCCCAGTGAGCTGCAGGGCACTGTCATTTGGAGAGAGAGGCAGTGAGTGGAACCAGGGCTCTTAAAAGTGGTCATGAGGTCCAGGAGTGCAGAGGGCATGGGATCCAGGGGAAAGCAAGGGCCATGGTGGACCTTCAAAACTACCCTAGGGGCTGATGTTGGAATGGAGGTGTTCAGATGGGGATGGTGGTGAACCCTTGGGAATTTTATTACTTGAACTAGAGCCAGAGAGTACTAAGCTGAGGTTGTTGGGGACCTGTTCCTTGGTCAGACCCCCCAGGCTGGCCTGGTCTCCTGAGGCCTGGTCTACATCACTATGAGCCTGGAGTGATGTGACAGGATGATGGCCAAGGCCTGATTCCATTTTCATTTTAAAGAGTGAGTGAGTTACTTTCACCAGACTAGCCAACCTGTGGCGTCAGGGTAGGTGAATGCTTTACTTTCCAGAGAAATGTTTGAAAAAGGTAAAGTTTCATGACATTTCTCTCCAGGTGTTCCACTACTGGAATCCTAGCCAAAGTAAATAATATTAAACAGAAATCAAGCTTTATGCACAAAGATGTTTATTGCAAACAATCTAAGTATCCCACCACAGGGCATGATGATTAGGTAAGGTCTTTCATAATCCAGTCATTAAATATTTACTCAGTCATTAAAAATGATACATACAAAACCTATAACAACATGAAGTAAAGTTTAAAATGAGTGAAGAAGTAGGAAACAGAATTCATTTATAGCATGTTTGCGTCTATGTACAAGAAGGAAAAAATAAAATCCCTTGCCTTCAGAATTCAAAGACATCATTTAACCAGAACACATAACTTTTCCAGATAACTTTCTCATAGAAAATTCTAGCATTGTTGCGTGATCTAGATCATGATGCCATGCTAGCCAGGCAGACACCTGGGATGAATGCCTGCATCAACTGGTCTGTATTGACTCCACTAGTCATTATGGGCTAGGCTGTATTCCAGTAACAACCAACCATAAAACAACACAAGTCGATTGCTCACTCAGGTTACAGGTCCACAGCTTGTCAATAGGAGATGTGCTCCTCACTGTCCTTACTCACAGTGCACTCCAACAGCATCATCTGATGCTGCTACAAGATCTCTAAGGTAGATTTCTTAGTGCTGATGACTCAGCTAAGACCACCACCAAGAAAGTCAACACCAGACATTTGGTCTCAGATTTACCAAGAAACCACAGCAAACTACTTTTCTCCCCTCCTCCTTTTGTTTTCTTACTGCAAAAAGCAGATGTTTACCTTCTACAAAACTGTTCATTCTTGGGCACTTTATAGAGTGTGCAGCATTTTCATACCCACACAGCCCAAGGTCCAAGACCAGCACAGAGGACACACAAGGTCCATAGCCAAATGGGCTCTTTGTCTGTGGCTATCTCTCCCTCTTAGTCTGCAGAAATGCTCCATTCTCTGGGGAAATAGTTCTAATCAGAGGTTGTAAAGAGGACTTCCCTGGTAGTCCAGTGATTAAGACTCTGTGCTTCCGTTGCAGGAGGCACAGGTTCAATCTCTAGTTGGGGAAGTTCCACATACCAGTATAGTGTGGCCAAAAAGAACGGAAGTAATAAAAATTAATTTTTCATTCTCACCACTATTTGAATGAATGGGTTTACATATGAAAGAATAAATAAAACAAAGCAAAACAACAGTGTTTAATGTAACAAAAGTACAATGTCTGGAGAAACTATAGGAGTTTCCCAGTCCTTTTCTCTTTCTCACTCTCCATCTCTCACTGCTGCGCGCCTCTGTTCCAGAACCATATTTCAACTATATGTTGTAATGTTCAATTTTTTTCTATCAGACATGCTTGAACTGAGATATGTCTCTGCCCAGGTGCCAGACTTAGCTCAAACCTTACTTCACATGCCCTGAGAGATTTATCAATAGAAGTCTGGAAGAGGATACATTAGTTTTGATCACTGTGTAATGAGTTACCACAAGTTTATACGGTAATTTCATCTCACAGTTTCCTAGGCTCAAAAGTCTAGGCAGGGGTTGGTGAAGTCCAATGCCCAGGGTCTCACTATACTGAAATCATAGTGTTGGCTGACTGCATTCTCCTCTGAGGCTCACTTGTGTTGTTGGCAGAGTTTAAAACCCAGTGATTGTAGCACTGAGGTCCCTATTTCTTTGAGGGCTGTGAACCAGAGGCCACTCTCAGCTCCTAGAGAGTCTGTGGTTCCTCGTCATGGTCCTCTCCATTGGCAGCAGAAGGACTGCTGCTTCTGCCCCCCTTCTTCTCTAAGGCTTATCTGATTAGATCAGGCTCACCCAGGGAATCCCCTCCCCCTTTTTATGCATATAGAGATTTATTTTCAGGAATTGGCTCACATAATTGTGAATGCTGACAAGTCTACTTCGTATAAGGCAGGTTTAGTGGTGATAAACTCCCTCAGTTTTTATCTGGGAAGATCATTATCTCTCCTTCATTTTTTGAAGGACAGTTTTACCAAGTATACTGTTCTTGGTTGGTAATTTTTTTCTGCTTTCTTTTAGTACTTTGAATACATCATTCTACTCTCTTCTTGCCTGTAGAGTTCTCACGAGCTGAGACAGAGGTGAACCACTAAGGCAGTGTCAAATACTGAGGAAGTTAGATGTCGTCTTTGGTCTCCCTTTCCCCCACAGGAGAAGCTGGGGACCCAAAACATCCTTCTTGGCACCCTGCAGTTGTGGCTTGAGGAATAGGTGATGTGGATAAAGTGTACCTCTTACCCATTTTAATGTGGTTTTTCTAATTTATTTTTGCTCCACTGGTGTGCTGTAACTTTTCCTCTGGGATTTTTAGTTCTCATGAAGAAACCATCATTCCTGGATAGTTGCTTAGCAGTGTTTCTGTTGGATGGGACTAAGCCTGAGGATCTTCTATTCTTCCATATCTTATCACTGAGGCTGGCAAGTCCAAAATATGCAGCACAGACTAGTAGACTAGAGACCCAGGAAGAGCTGATGCTGCAGTTTAAGTCTAAAGGTTGGAAGGGTGGAGAGCTAAAAAAAATCCAGGTTGGAGTTCAAGTCCAAAGCCTACCTGCTGGCAGAGTTTCTTCTTGCTTGAAGCAAGTCAGTCCTTTGCTCTGATTGGACGAGGCCTGACACATTATGGAGAGCAAACTGCTTTATTCAAGGTTGACCAATTTAAATGCTAATCTCATCCCAAAATCCTCATGCAAACATCTAGAATAATGTCTGACCACACATCTGGGCATCATGACCCAACCAAGTTCACATGTAACATTAGCCATCATACACCTGGGATAGATTCAAATGATGACATAAGGGAAAGAGAAAGTGCTGGGTTGTGCGGAAACTGTTGCATTTGAATGGAAGGGGTCCCTTTTTATTAAATCAAAGTTAACCTACTAGGAACCTTAATAGTGTCTGTACAGTCCATCTTTCCATATAATGTAACCTACTCACATATGGAGAGGAGCGACATGGCATCATACTCATGGGCTCTGCCTACATTAAAATGGAGGATATGAGTAAAGGCACGCACACGTGGAACAGTCTTGGGGGAATCTTTGAATTCTACCCACCTAGGGCTCTGCTTTTCCATGGTCATTGGATTCAGTACACAGCTGGAGGAACTTCCAAGCTGGTTGCACTAAGCTATCTTGAACACTGCAGAGAACCATATTTTGCTCACAGTTCTTTGTTCTTACATGCCAAGCTCTTGGTCAGAGGGGAGCTTTCTGCATTCCAGAGCAGAGAATGGGAGCCAGCAGTAGACACTTTTCCAATTTCTTTCTCCCTGCTGCTTCCGAAGGGAGCTCAGGGAGGGCCAGGACAGCCTTGGAGGAGGGCAGAGCTGTCAGAGCAGGACAATGCCACACACAGAGTGCTTGCAGGCCTCAGACCCCTGGGGCAGCCATGCTAATATTTTCTTCTCACCAGTCAGGGGAAGCAGAGGGCAGTGGGAGCCAGCGAAGTGATAGCAGATGTGTGCAGGGCTTTGGCTGAGAGTGAATGACATAAGGGTGTCAAAAACTGTCCCTCTCTTTGGGAACAGACTCCCTGGCTTCTGTTCAGAGCCATCTCTCAGAGCTGTTCCCCCACTCTCTTCCTTGGCATCTGGGAACCCATGGGGGGAGCAAAAAGGCAACCAGGACTCCTAGGGACTATACTGGGATTAGAGCCAGGGACCTAGGGTTCCAGTCCTGTCTTTTTTGCTGGTTGCTGGTCTAGGGAAAACGCTGAAGCTCTCTGAGCCTCAATTTCTTCCTCTGAAGATGAAGGAGGATGCAGGATGGAAGGAGGTCCCTTAGAGGAGGTGGACTTCTAGCCCACTGTACGCTCCTCACATAGATGTGCTCCTTACATCTTTTGTTCCTGGGTATTCCACTGCACATCTGGACAAGTGGCCACCCAGCTTTGATCAGAGGAAGGTAAGGCAGAATCCAGGTGGGTCCAAAACGATGCTCTTTCCCCTCCACCTACCACCTCATCCACATAATGACAGCCTTTGCCAGACTGAGTCAGGTAAGTCAAAGATGGCCCCATGTGGCCAACAGGCCATATACCTGTGCCAAACCCTGAGCCAGAGCTGCAGGTCAGGTCCAAAATGTCAAGGCTGTATTCAGTGCCTCAGATTCCCCATCTCAAAATAAGGTAGCTGAGTTGGTCCTAAAATGTCCACTCTTGACGCCCAAGGTCCAGGGCTGAGCCCCCCTGACTTGGAAGCATCTTGGTATAATTCTAATCTTTTTTTTAAACTAAATGGTCTAACATCCAGTACTTAGCAGCCTCCAGAGCTTACTTATTAAAGCCCAGTTGAACAGGAAAATCTCTGGGTAAGATCTACCCAGCCCCCAGTTGGAGAAATCTGTAAGTCTAGCAAAAGTGGACTGTGTATTGGAAAATCCCATCACTGAAGACAACACCCCAACCCAAGCAAGGGCCTCAGCTTCACCCTCTCCAGAGATGGGAGTTTGCTGCCCAGAGACCTCATTTCACTTTCTGTTGTACAGTTCTGCCTTAAATTGAAGCTAACCTCCCTGTCCTTCTGCATGGCAGCATTTGGGGGTGTCAACAAAGAATGTCACTTGCCATTTCAAGTAAACAAAGGACATTGTGGCCACCAAGCTGTCAGCCCAACTGTGCACCCTGAGGGGACTCAGGATGGAGAAAAACAGGATACTAGCCCTAGATAGCTAAGAGGCATCTCAAAGGAATGATTTCAATGACCCCAGACTCTTGTATCTTCACATATGTAGAAAAGCTAGAAAAGCACTCAGTTCATTCACTTGAGATGTCTGGTTTTCAGCTAGTCATCTTCAACAGTCATCTTTTTGGTGTTTGTTACAAAAACTCCAGTATATTCTGACTCCTCCCTTACCTCTTCTGAGCAGTCCCTGAGAGCTACCTGAGAGGCTGCCTTCTGGGCCTAAATCCTCAGAAAGTCTGCCAAGTAAAAAATAATTCTCAACTTTTAGGTTGTGTGTTTTTTTTTCAGCTGACAGAGGGTTTAAGGAGCCTGTGCAGTGCCTGGCATATGCTCACCTGGGGTTGTAGGTTGCACATAACTGTGCTGTGGTAAAAATAGGAGGACCTGAAATCCTACACCTGGGTCTACCATCTGCCTTTACTGGCTGTGGGAGTTGGGAGGCACCAATTGCCTTCCCAGAGCCTCAGTTTCCTTCTCCACACAGTAGAACCACCAAACTAGTTTCTCCTGAATTTATAGGGTGCTTGAAATTGTGTCCCTGAAATTTCCACATGTTGAAGCTTTAACCCCCCAGTACTTCAGAATGTGACTGTATTTTGGAGATTTGGACCTGTAAGGAGGTAATTAAAATGTGGCCATTATCAGGCAGAGTCTTAATCCAGTATGACTGATATCTTTCTAAGAAGAGATTAGGACACAGAAGCAAGCCTAGGGAAAACGTTGCAAAGACACAGAGAGAAGGTGGCCATCTACAAACCAAGGAGAGAGGCCTCAGAAGAAACCAGTTCTGACAACACCTTGATCTTGAACTTCTAGCCACCAGATCTGGGAGAAAATGACTGTTGTTTAAACTTCCAGTCTGTTGTATTTTGCTACAGTAGCCTGAGCTCACCAATACACAGGGGAAGATTCATTCGTCTTAGTCTGGAAAGGAAAGGCCTATGAGGGCTGGAGCTCCACCGTGCAGCTTCCCCAGCAGCCGATTCCTGCAGTCGACCCTTTGCAGCCCAGGGCCCCACATGCCCAGGCCTTTCCTGTGGCCTGCAGCACCCGGTGCTCGATGTAGGACAGTCAGCAGGGCAACGGGTAGGGTAGCAGACTACCTACCCACTGACAGCGTACCACTGCAAACTTGTTTTGATTGTAGGCAACTCTGCTGAGAGGCTGCAGAACTCCGCCAACTGGTCTAACATGATTCCACGAGAAATGTTGACTCTAAATTACAAGGACTTAATTTTTCCAACCACAGCTAGGCAGTAAATGACTCTCTGAAATGACAGATGGAAAGTTCTGTTAATATGTTTATCTTCTGGCTCTCAGCAGCCCCACCTCCGCCAGCACTGCTCAGGGCAGCCAGCACAGCGAGGGGAAGGTGAAGTCTGCTGTCCCCAGACACTGGCCCACTCCCCAGACCTGGGCTCTCAAACACCACCCAGGGCACAAGATTGCTGCCCCACACGGGGCAGGAAGGCAAGCCCCAGCTCCAGGTCCCTCTGTACAGCCAGTCTGACCGTGTCCATCTCCAAAAAGTCAAATGACCTGTCCTGAGGCAGCAATGCCCTGGCTTTGTTCCCAAGGTGGCAAATCATGTGACCTCTCCGCCTGATCAGCTACTGAAGAGAAATACAAAACTCTGCCAGCTCCTCAGGCGATACCAGAAACAGATCATAATTAAAACAGCCATGATCTACACAGCGTTTTCTATGGGTCTGTTCAACCTGGGATTTAGGTGGTATTACTATCCTCCTTTTATTGCTGAGGAAACTGAGGCACAGAGAAGTTAAGCAACTTTCTCAAGGTTACACAAGTAGTTATGTTAGAGCTGGAACTCCAGCCCGGACAGGCTGACTTCGTAATTCATGCTTTGATTTAAGAGAGAATCCCAGGCAGAACAATGGCCCAGACAAGAAAAAGAAAGTGACGTGGTAATGGTGGTGCTGGTGGTGGTGGTGATGATGTGTGTGTTTGTGTGAGCCTGAGAGCATGATTGCCAAAGCATATGGGGGAGACCAGCAGAACTGACAGACAGATGAGGCTGGAAGGGATGGCAGAAGCCTGACCATACCAACTTCTATCAAGGTACCTTAACTTGGTACAAGTTAAGGAATCTGAGTCTCATCTTTCAGAGGATGTGTCTATTGTTTATGGAGAAACAGACAACATAAAATTGACCATGTAACTATTTTTAATGCAGAGTTCAGTGGCACTGAGAGCTTTCACATTACTGTGCAATTCTCCCCGCCATCCTGCCATCTCTCTGCAGACTCCAACATCCCAAACTGAAACTATCACCCTCTGAACATCTTTCCTTCCCCTCCTCCCAGCCCTCTGCAACCACCATTCTCCCTTCTGTGATTACAAATGGGAGGGCTCCAGGCAAGAAGACTCAGTCTCAACCTGGAAGTGTGACACAGTGAAGGGTTGGTCTCCCCCACTGCTGGAGCTGCAGAACAGGCTGTGGGTTGAGAGAGCCCAAGCCAAAGGCACGGGCTGCTTTTCCACGGAGGAGGTGGCTGTCAGCAAACAGCAGCCTCTTCTCTGCCCAGTGCCAGGTTTATATCAAAGGCTTTACATGACCTGTCTCAGACCAGACCTAGGCATCTTTAGAGCGAGGGAATCTAAGTCAAGGAGAATGAGGGTTATTAAGGTTCAGGTCTTGCAGCCCAGTATTTGCAGCTGAGAGAACCTCAGCCCAGCACAGAGGGGTTGCTCATAAATGAGAATTTACGTATAATCCCTCCATAAATGTAAATCAACCATTATGCTGAATGTCTCACATGAATGCACATATCAGTCATTCAGGTAAATGGTACTTTCAACTCCTGGAGTTGCTCTATAGTTCAAAGCAAAGTGGCCTCAAAACAGATCTATTTCAGTGCAGACATGGTCCCTGCAGGAAGTCTCGGCTTCTGTTGAAAGGCAGGAAGGCCCCAAGACCCTGTGTGGGGCGGGGCTGTGGGGGTGGGGGGAGGGGGGATGGGAGGATGGAAGGGGGGTGCTTTGCCTGAGGCTGGCTGGGGCTGTTCTCTGCCCTCCCTCACCTCAAGAGTGTGAGAGGCAGCAGTGCCTCAAGCAGGTTCCTGGAGACAAGAATAACATGGGGGCTTTTGTTGAGCACCCCAGACACCAGCCTTTGCCACCTCAGGCAAGTAACACAACTTCGATGTGGGACTGCCCACAGGAGAGGAGGATGTGTCCATGCAAGGCTACAAGGAGGAAATGGTGTCACCCCCATGAAACCCCAGAGCTGAAGTGGCTGGAGCCAGGAGGTCAGCTGGTGAGTCCAGGCTGCAGGATTCTTTCAAAAAGCCTGGCAGAGGGTCCCAGCCTGTCACGGCCATAAAGAGGCGGCAAAAAGGCTGGGGGAGGAGCTGTACTGCCTGGGCCATGGGCTCCTATTCTTCCCCCTCATCCTCTGCAGTGCTCCACTGCCTACTCTCACCTCCTTAGCCTGGTACCCTGGTCTCTTGTAATCCCGACTGTCCAATGCCATGCAGTCCAACTGTACTCACTTCACCCCACAGGCACTGAGCTTAAGCTGAGAAGAATGTCAAGTCCCTCTCTGTCTTAAGTCTTCTATGATTTAGTGTAGTGCCTATACCTAAGCTATATCTTTCACCTAGACCTGTTTCACTTTCTTCTGCTGACCCAATCCTATCAAAGTTGTCAGGGGAGTGTGTAATTTCCTCGGTTCTGTCTTATTACAACAAAAATTTGAAGTGACGGATGTTAAAGCCCTTGGCGTGTCACAGCTCTCGGACAGATCAGTGTTACAGCTCCGTGTTACAGCTCAGTTTTATTTAGAAAATAAAGGAAAATACACCCACGAGGCGTGAGGGCATGCCAACCCAAAAGACTCGAAGAGAAGAGAGCCAGCCCCGGCCCTTTGGCTACTCTTTTTATATGTTTTCTCTCCTTCCTGGGCCTGCCTTATGTAAATTTGGCTAGCCAGGGGTGCTATTTGTTCTACCTGAGGTCCTACTCCTGTCCTCAGACCTTCATTTGTTCTATTTTCATGGGCTTTTCCCTTCCTTGTCTTTTAGCCACCGCCATTCTGGACTCCTTTTTCCTATTCTAACTACCTAACAAAATCAACTTAATGTCATCTCCTTCAGATCCTCCCTATTAGATGGACTCCAACCCACTCCCCAGTCCTCCTCACCCCAAGCCCTGTGGTCTCACAGAACTGGGTTCTGCCTCTAGGGCCATCCTTCCACATGGTATGCTAACACATCTGTCCACAAGTCTCGTCCCTGCCAAATGGGCAGGAATGGTGTCATAGTCTCCATGGCCATAATGTCCAGCATAGATCCTGGCGCAAGGTGGTGCTCCAGATAAGCTTCTTATGTGGCTTAAGCAGGGTATTCCATCCTTTCTCGGTAACAAACCATCACAAATGTGGTAGCATAAAACCATTTTATCATGCTCTTGGACACTGTGGGTCTGGAATTCTGTCACAGTGCAGTAGAATACTTTGTCTCTTTTCCACGAGGTCTGCAAATCTCTCTGGGAAGCCAAGTTCAGGTGGGGGTGACTTAATGGTTGGGAGGCTGGGATCACCAGATGACCTTTGGACTCAGCTCCTACACATGGTCTCTGCATGTCACTGGGCTTTATAACAAGATGGAGGCCTCAGGATGTTCAGACTCCAGCAATAGTTTCCAGTGGAAGAGGTTATATTGTCATTTTTTTCTGTTTTTTTTTTTTTTTTTTTCCCACAGGCCAACTAGATTCAAGAGGAGGAGACAGGAACCCTGACCATGTGAGGGTGGCAAAGTCATACTATGAGACCATGTAGGGTGGATGGTATTGTACCCTTCTTTGTAAATGCAATATGCCACAAAATGAATAGCAGAGAAATTGAAATATATATACTCAACTGAATTTTTCTTCTCTTTCCCTCTAGAAAATCCACTTCCCCTAACTCCTTTATCCCTATCTCCAAAATCAGATTTTCAGTGCAAGGAGGAAGGCAAGCACCAATAGTATTATGCAGTTGAACTCAGGCATGGCTCCAGAAATATGCTAAAACAAAACTTATTTGCAGGCACATATCCTTGTGCATATTTAAAGTATGACACATCAGACACTGTAACAAGGAAAGTGTTCCTTCTATCTTTCCTACAAGGTAGTTTCCAGAATCAGACTGGTTTTTGATCTGAGTTTGAAACCTGAAAGAAGAACATTAGGTCCGATTTTCCATCAACAAATTCCTTCCAGCCAACAACTCCCAGGTTCCACTTTGTTCATTTCTGTAGGAATTTGGACAAGCTAAAAGAGACACTGTTTTTCAACTCAAGATCTCCATCCCATCCAAGTGGAATGAATGTCAGGTTTAAAAGGGAGTGGTGGTGGTAATTTCTTTAAAGACACATAATATGAAGGAAGGAACAGAGAACATCTCAGAATAAATAGAATGCTGGATGTTTGAAATGCATATTTGCTTACTGAACAATTTTTAAAAAATTAAAAATGCCACTGGACCTATTTCTTTAATTAAAGATGAGACCAGGAAGTTGGGGATGTCGAGGTTAGCTGAAAACAGGGATGAACTGCCCTCAGTCTAAACAGAAGGAAAAATAGTGTAAGCACCAAAAAAAAAAAAAAAAAAAAGGCATTTGATTATTTTTCTTTAAATGTAAATAATATTTTTGGCCAGTAGAGAGTTGAGGACAGGCTGAAACTGCTTTGCTGCCTTTAGCAAATAAAACTCTGTTCAAGACACAGGGTTGACTTACCACCAATTTAATCTGTTTTCAAAGTTGTATGACTTTATTTGAGTCTTCCATGTTATTTGGAAGGAAGATGGGATCTTTTGGTAACATCTGGAAGGCATGTATGTCAACAAATACCAAAAATAACTTTTAAATACCAATCCTCTAGAATAAGTTATGGAGAGGAAGACTTTCAGAAACGATGGAAAAATCAAACTCATTTTATTGGAGAGCAGTCTAACCTTTAATGCATCTTGTGATGCTGATGTAATGTGATCAAGAGGTACCTTTCTCTAGCTTCCCTCCACATTGCTCCATCACTGTCAACAGGTGAGTTTATGGAAGACATGAAGTTATCTTTCATTTAGGAGAGTGCCTGTGGTGATCGAGTGGGTTTTTGTTTTTTCTGGGATTTCTTGAGAGACAACACTACCATTTAGTTTAGCCAATGGAGCACAAAAGGAGGAAGTCTTGAGAAGGACTCTAGGAAGAAAAGCTGTTGGAGCACATGGCATATCTTGCTCTTGGTGCACCTTATTCCAGCAGCCTCCATAATTCATCCTTCAGATTGCATTTGAATATTCACTAAGATGGGGAACACACTGCCACTTAAAATCTCCTATTCCATTAGGGGTCTTTATTGGGCAGCTCTCCATAATACTAAGCAGCCCCATCCAATCAGTCACTGAATAAAAGAAAAGAAAGAAACCAAGCTGAACTCCTTCTCACTTGTACCCACTGGTGATACTCTCTTATAGAAGGAGACCAAGGCAGTAAAACAGATGGATGAGCATTGCCTGTGGGTCATTCTCCACATGCGTATTTCTCTTCTGAGGCATCAGAGCTTTCAGGACCAGCAGACAGAGATAGTCTTAACCAAGACAAGATCCAGGGTGCTGTGAGCATGAAATGTGAAGTCTGGAGGGAGTTAGCCAGTGCCTTGCTCACTGTAGTATAGGAGAACCATGTGAGCCCTCAGGACATGGAAAGGTTTCCCACACACTGCTGCTTTGCTGAAGAGCAATGAAATGAAGGAAATTAGGGATGACAATTAGGTTTTTTTTCAATGCTTGAGAATGCTTTCACAGTTCAGATCTTGCAGGAGTTTGGAGGACTCGGTGTGGATGCTGCTCTTGCCCTGTAGACGTGGAGGCCATGGCAGAGCCTTGGCTGAAGAGTGACAAAACCCAGAACATGGTGAGTTTACTCTGAGAGTTGTTGAATATTCAAAACACACTTCCAGCACAACATCATGGAATGTCATTGCTTTATTCATTCATTTAATTGGTCATTCATTCAACAAATATTTTTGGAAGACCTACCACACACCAAGTGTTAATTGTCATTAGGGTTGGGGACAGGGCAGGGAACAAATCAGGCGTGTATTTATCATCTTGAGGCTCAGCATCTGTCTGGGGGATGCATTAGTAAGCAAATGGTGATGTGTTTTATAAGGATGCACAGAGTAGGCTGAGGGGAAAGGAGGGAGCATGGGAAACTATCTTTAGAGAGGACAATTCAGCTAGGAATCATAGGGAGAAGAGCATCTCAGCGAGTCCCTTCAGAGGAATGGGAAGTGCAGAACTCTTGTGGCAGCAACATGCTGGGCTGCCAAGCACCAGAAGCAAAGAAACCAGTTGTTCTGGAAGTGAGTAAGCAAGAAGGGAAACAATTGGTCCAGAAGGTCAAACAGGTAGTGAGGCTTTGATGACAAAGGGCTTTGAAGGCCACTATGCAGATGTTGCTCTGACTTTGTAGGATAGAGGCCACTGAGAGTTTTGAAAGAAGGGCTGTTTGACCTGGCTTGCATTGTGAGAGAATTACTCTGTAGGAGAAAAATTGAGTAGGAGAACCAGGAAGAAACAATTCTACTTCAATAATCCAGGCAGGAGATGATGGTAGCCCAGACGGGGCCAGACTGGCCATCCTCAGTTGCAAATCTGTAGAATTGAATATGTCTGGCTGAGCCTACTGTTCTCCTGAATGCAATCAGAGTCCTAAAGAAGAAGATGAGAAAGGATACAGGCTGGGTATCAAGGCCTGCCACAGCTCCTGTTACCGTTAGGTGCAGATTTGGGTTTTCAATACTAATTTCCACCAAGTGGCATCAGGACTCTTGTTCTCAAATCTTAGGGTATGAAAAGTATTAATGAATATGGAAGATATTGGTAATGATGATACATAAGGTTGTTTTTAAAAAATGATGATACAAATTGTAGTTGAAGGGACAAAAGAGCCACTTTGAAGAAATCACAACCACCAAGCTGAGCATAAAAACAAAAATAATGAAGCTTACTTGAAACAAATTGATTTTGTGGAAGATCACGAATTCATAACAATACTCAAAAGAGGAAAGTTAACATAAATGTGTGCATAAAAGAATCCATGCATTAGAATTTGTTTAATTTTTATTGCTTTTAATAAACAGAAAGTTTTTTTTTTCCTGTGATTTTTCGAAGTACAGAGTTATATTTCTCATTGCCTCTGTAGATAAGAAAGAGTAAACACAGGGAACTATAAATAAACTAAAATAATTCCCCAAACATGGATTCTGCATTATGTAACAAGCAGATGGAGGAAAAATGAAGCAATTGATTGCTTTTGTGGTCCTACACAGCAAGCAATTAAGCAGAGAATCCCACAAGTGCTCCAAGATGATTAATTAGCCAAATGTTGCATGTACCCCATCTCTCATCTCTGAGTGTATGGAACCTTGAGATGGCCCTACTAATTATAATCCAATATTGATAAGGCATGCATAAGCTTCCAATTAATATTTATAGACCAGGTCAATTTATCATAATGACGGGACAATAGTTTAAGTATTGCCAACCATAAGAAACTTTAAGAAATACATCATTTCTGGGAATGACACCAAGTTTCAAAAAATTAAATCTTTGGATTTAGATTTTAAAAGGCAGGGGTTTAAGTCCGGATATAACAAATAGAACGTCATTATCAAAAGGAACTCAGCCAGTGATTTGGTTTAGATTATTGTAAACTATACAAACTTGTCCTTGATCAGAATCTGTGACCTCTTCTCTTCTGAAATGCTGTGCATACATGTAGTTTAGGGTTTCCTAAGATTATTAGTACTTGATAGAATTTGGTAGAGTATTAATATAAAAATAGAACCTTGGAAATAATATAAACAAAGGTAAAAATTTCTTTTAAATCCAGGGAATTCATAATTATGTGACCACTTTTATATACTAATCATTGTCTTAAAAAGACTACTAGTGGGGTATCCTAGGTATCCTAGATTATAAGTAATCTCAAAATCATAACAATTTGATGCATGTCTCATTTCTCTGTAATGGTTCCTTTCCTGCTAAGTAATTAACACAACACACTTAGTCTGGTGTATCATCAAAACATAGTTTGAAATGATACTGTTAAATTAGGAAATGGTCTGAAGATGAAATAAAGCACATTCACTGAGAACCTTTAACCAGTGGATAGGGCCATTTTCTCTCCTTTACTCATTACTTTCACAACCTGTTTCACAGCTAGTAGAAGAACTAGAATTCTCTCTTTCTTCTCTCTTAAGTATCAATGGTCACCTCATGGTAAGCACACTTGACCATCTGCAGAATGCGTGTGTATGTCTGTATGTTTCAGCTTCTTTATGTTAAAATGAATGAGTGAGTTAAGTCAACCTCACACTCTTTCCTAGTTGTCTTCAATACAAATGGAGAGAGCTGAGGTCATCCTTCAGCACTGGAGAACCAAAATGAATTTTCTGTTCCAGTTTAGATCAAAGACGCCTGCCTTTTGTCAATCTTGGGATGCATGCCCAACCATTAATAAAGCCTTTTCATTTTAATTTTCATCTATTTTTGTCTACAAATCGCTGGACAGAACCCTGGAAGGGAAGAGGGGTAAGTCTTAGGCTTCAGTTCCCAATAGGTCCAGATGGAATATAAGCTCAGAGCACGATGTACTAGCTCTAAAAACTAATGTTGTCTTAGTGGCATTGCTAGAGTTGCGCAGAGTCCAGAAAAGAGCAGTGATAACCTTATTTGGCAATGATAAGACTTTTGAGCTTCACCCTGAAATAAGATGATATAGAGAGTGGTGACTAGGACAGTAAGTAATGGAAGCCATGTCAAGGTAATTGATGGTACCTGAGGCTGTGTATCCTGGACTGAAAGGAGACATGTTGATGACCTCAGGCATTTTGAAGGGTCATAGAAGAGGCTATGTGGACAGAGCAAGCTCCATTTAAAGGCAGAGAGTAGTCCTGGGAACTGGAAGAATTTTCCAATCAGGCTGTCTCAGCATGGAATTTTAGGCTCTTGAGGTCTTAAGACTCCAATATTAGAAGAGCAAAAGAGAGGCTTGATGGTCATTTGTTAGGATTTAAGTCATCCTGACTTAAATTGAACTAGTAGCTTTCAAATTTATTTCTCACCAAGACTCCATGATCCTGAATCTGACTAATCCAAAGAGAAAAGCACCCAGGTTAGCCAGATGGAGCTCTTTATCTAACCAAGAGAACTTTGGTCTATATGGTCCACAGAATTAATGTTTGCCAGTATCTAGTTCTCCCATAACTTTGCTTACACAGAGAATTATAAATTCTAGTCCTTGCAGTTAGGTATGTCCATGTAATTAGTTCTTACAAAAAAAAAAAAAAGGAAATGAAAGTGACGGCTAAACTTTGAGCCAAAGCAATTAACTACAGATGTTTGGCCTTCTGACTCATCATCTGCAACAGTGAAGGTGTTGAGATAAAGGGGCCAAGAGAAGGAAACCACATAAATTGCTCAATATGGAGGAGAGCTGCCCTGGAGAGTCACCCAGATTTGCAGCAAGCTTCATGAGAGCAAGAAATTAACTGAGTTTGGTTTTTTTTTTTTTTTTAAGGTGATTTGTTACTCTGGCAAAATTTAGCCTACCCTGATTGGTACACTTTGGGAACAGAGAGCATGTGAGTTTCTAATAGGAAAGGAACTAGAAAAGCTGGAAGAATGTCTAGCGAGGCAGCTAGGGAAGGTCACACTCAGATCACCTGGGACTATAAATTTTCAAAGAGCATTGAAGCATTATATACATTTCTAATGTTCCCTCTGAGGCCACAAATACATCTCTTTAACTGTTAAATGAGGAATATCTGATATGAAATTTTTGAGGACCAAAGTGACTCTGAATAGTGAAATGAAGTAAAACTTGGCTTCTGGAGTTGCCATCTTGGCCCTTTACAAAAACCAAAGACTTCTTTGAAAGAAAAAGCCAACCTCATTTTGTCCATAAACATAGCACATCTGGGGCTACACAGAATCCACTGATTTTATAAACAAATTCCTGCCGAAGAATCCAAACTAGCCTGATTTTATAGGTGTAGAAACCAAGGTCCTTCAGGTTCCAGTGATCTTGAACCTTGGTCCTCTGGATTTCTGTCTTTTCACCAAGCCAGGCTATGGTGATTGCACAAGGGAAGTATTTCTTCAAAGGAGAATCAAACAACACTCCCCAGGTTCCGTGTTGACAGCCCCGGACCGGAGAGGAAAGCAGGGCTCCTCACAGAAGTTCAGTTTACAGCAGAGTTCTCCCTTGGCCCCAAGACAGCTTTGATCACTGTGAAGTTTCCACAAACACAGAATGAATGAGGAAGAAGATGGTTATGCTTTTAACCTGATCGACACTGATGAGAAATGAGGCATATACAGTCTTTTCCATAGCGCCCTACTTCAAACAGCTGTCACCCTTCCCTTTAATGTATAGGCTTAAAATAGTTGTATATTTTGTTTTCTTCTTAACACTTCTCATCACATAATTAAGATATGAAAGTGAAAGTCACTTATGACTTACTGATATGGTTCAGTAGAGTACAAGGCCAGAAAGTAACCAGCCTACCTTCAAAACCCAGCTCCCTGCTTCTAATTTTCTGAATGTGTGGCTTTGGGCAAATTACTTAACCACTCTGCACTTCAATTTCCTCATCAGTTAAATGGGTATCATAATAGTATCTACCTCATAAGGCAGTTATGGGATAAAATGTGTTAATATATGTAAAGCATTTGGAAAAGTGCTTGGCATATGGTAAGTATTCAAGAAGTAGTATTTATGTTTTCCTAAGTTTTTGACTGGCAGCCAACCAAATTCCAAGAACTGTGAAGTCTCTGTGTGCTGAATTCTACAGGGGTTTAAAATAAGGTAATTCATGGGCCTCCCCTAAAGGCCCTAAAAGTCCATCAGGAAAAAAAAAAAACTAGACTAAGCAAAAATTCAAGGATCATTATTAAGAAGTTAAGAATGGGCGACAGACAGGAAGCTAACATCCTCTCTACAATCACAGGGCCATATGATCACCTTCAGCTATAGAGATGCTGAAGGTGAAGGGAAAAAGAATTGTTTCAAAAGGCAAGTAAGGCAAAAGCAGACATTTGCAGGGGTTTCTGGCAAGTTTTGCTTTCCTACTCTAAGTGCTGCACTTTCTTTCTTGTCTCATGTTCCTCCTCCCACTCAGAAAACAAGATTGTCTGTTTCCAGTTAGGAAAGGCCACAAGAATTTCAGACAACTTGGACCTGACAGCCTCAAACCTCTGAACCAATACCTGGTGCATGAGGGAAAAAAAGAGAAAAAAAAAAAAGCAAAAAACAAAACAGCTGTAGTAGGTTTCAATGCTATTCTTAAGTGGATTTTGTTATTTGTTAATTATGAGTTTTGTCCATCACACTGGCAAAAATTTAAAAGTATATTGTCCAGTGTCATTTAAGATGTTGGGTAAGCACAATTTCATGCTGTACTGGTGAGAGTGAAGATAGAGCCAATATTTTTGAAAGATATATTTTTTATTTTGGATAAAATGCATTTATTTTGACAAGACAATTCTACTTAAGGGTGTTTAGCCTTTGGAAATAGTCCAGTGATCATAAAGTGATCATAAGTACATATAGGGACTTTTATTAAATAATATTTATAGTAGCAAAAAATCAGAAGTGGTGCATGTCTTCAGCTGGGGCAGTAGGGAGAGCTGTGTTCTACAGCGGTGTGGTGCAGGCTGCTATAGCTCTGTGTGGGTTCATGGCCAGGCTTTATTAAGTTCAAAATTCAAGTGATGAAACAGTGTGTCTTGTAGGATCCCATTTGGGTGAACATAGATCATATGTTAAATGTAAAAATGTGCGTTGAAAGTATTTGGGGTTGTATATTTGGGGTTATATATACCTAATTGCAATAGTTGCTATCACAGATGTCTAGAAATTTTGAGGAAGTTTTTCTTTTTAACTTTCAGAATTGCTAGACATCTTTCCAACTCATTACCATTTTAACGAGAAAAAAGTAAACAGCCATTTTTGGAGGGGGAGATGGACAGTAAAGACTGCCTCCCCACCACCAGCCTCCCTGACTCAGTGGTAAAGACGGCAGAGGACTGAGTGTTGGCCCAGAGCACGTGTGCTTGTTTCAAAGCCAGGAGGCCAGGTAGCTAATCAGGCATCTCATCAGTGCCAACTCAAGACTAGCTATCTGAAACCCAAGTGATCACTTCTGGAAAGTTTCCTGTCATTTAACTATGACTGGATAATGAACCTGTGTAGGTTCAACTCATTCATTTACTTAGAGGTACTTTTTATAACTGGTTTACCTTGGAGTGTTGCTCAGGAACTCACATAACTTAAAGTGAGACATCCTTTGCTAAGCTTTACTAAGGCTTTTATGACTAACATGAGCATTTGGTAACACCTATTTTAGATTTTCCAACCTAGAATTTTTGCTGTAATGTAAAATCCTGGGCCTTGAACACATTTCGTCTATTGATAAAGTAAATCCCAATTCATGTCTCCTCTCATTAATTTTCCAAATATTCTGTCAGTTTGCTTTTGCGCCTGACATTGTTAGGGGATGCAGTGGTGTTATGGGTTGAATTATGTCACCCCAAAATTTATATGTTAGAGTCCTAACTCCAAGTACCTCAGAATATGGCCTTATTTAAATAGGAACATTACAGAGGTCAGCAAGTGAGGGTAAGGTCATTAGAATGGGCCCCAATCCAATGTGACTAGTGTCCTTATAAAAAGGGGAAATTTGGAGATAGACATACACACAGGGAAAATGCCATGTGAACGTAAAGACGGCCATCTATAAGCCAGTGAGAGAGGCCTGGAACTGACCCTGTCCACACCTTGATTTCAGGCTTCTAGCCTCCAGAACTGTGAGACATTTTTACAGTTTAAGCCACTCAGTTTGTGACACTTTGTTATGGCAGGGAAGCCAGGTGGTCAACAGACCAGGGGTAGGTCTGACCTTCAGAAAGCTCCCTGCACATAGGGGTGAAGATAGCAACCTGATGTGCACATGATGAAACTTAGCAGTTGGGGGAGGGGTGGGGGGTGGAAGGGGCAGGCAGGTGACTTCCTCTTTAGACAGGTGTCATGGTCAAACAGCTGTCCAGCTCTCTAGAGGATGGAATCTGGGTTTCAGTCTGGCCACACATGTATGCATATTACCCTAGAACTTAAAGGCAATGAAGATCAACTTCACTCCTGGTTTCAGAGAGTAAAATTTTGAAAACATTATCACTCCATAATTAAACATTAAATTTAGACAAATATTATTCCTCAAGGACTGGGTGAAGGATTAAGTCAGAGCAGCGTGGAACAAACTCTTTGAGCCCCCTCTCCTAGAGCTCTTTTCATACAACTGTACTTCATAGTTCAGTTCAGTCGCTCAGTCGTGTCCGACTCTTTGCATGACTCCATGAATCTCAGCGCGCCAGGCCTCCCTGTCCATCACCAACTCCCGGAGTTTACTCAAACTCATGTCCATCGAGTCGGTGATGCCATCCAGCCATCTCATCCTCTGTCGTCCCCTTCTCCTCCTGTCCCCAATCCATCCCAGCATCAGGGTCTTTTCCAACGTATGTAAAGCAAACCCAAAGACAACCAGGAAAACTCCCAGTCACTGACCCGGTGGGGATTCTGGTAAATGACACGGTCCTCTGTCCTGCATAGTGACTGCTTGGTTTCAGGCCATAGGGACACGAGTCTCAAGTCTCAGCAGCATAAAACTGAGTGTAGCTGTCGTGGTTTGTTTATATCAAGGGCACTGTAAGTCATGTTGCTTGATCATATTTTCCTCTTCCTTTGGCTGCTTAGAAACTCAGAACCACCTTTAAAAGCACTTTGACAAATGTATGAAAACTTGAAGGGCACATTCATATTATTTCTATCCTACTAACTCACAATGACTTTTCTTTTAGCCCATATAAATTTTCAGAAATACCTCCTGTAATTGTTTATGTGAAGAGGGGCATGCTGTTTAAAATTAAACAGACAAAAAAAAAGATTAAACAGACAAATTAATTGACTTTGGTCACCGCTTAAAATATTTTGTTCAGTTATTAAAAATGATACAGCACCATGGGTAAATATTTATATTTAATATTTTATTTCATTTAATGTTAAGAAAAGGAGATCCCAGGATGAGCTTTTTTTCCCAGCAATGTCCCTATTGGCCTTTAATGGGAAATACACTAGGAGCAGTGCCAGGAGCCCCTGAGAACAACTCTGGTGACATTCCAGGGAGCAGAATCAGGCTGCAGTTAGGGGCGTTCCTGACAAGATCAGAAGCATATGGTGAAATGGACTCACCCCTATCTCCAGAAGACTCATATCATTATAGGATCAGGCTCTTCTAAGTTAAGGATTTTGTCATCAAAGGCATTCCCAGGGATTTGCAAACCAAAAGACTAGTTTCCCCCATCCCCACCTTAGGATACAATGGTGAAGCTGTAGGAGACCCTTCCACCAAAAGGGGATGAAGCTGAAATAGAACCACATCACAGTTGCAGTAATCCAGCTGGGTTCCTACTTATCCCTGTGCTGGGGGGTCAGAGACATCCCTGATTAGAAGCTGGTTCTTTTTCCTAGAAGTAGTTCCTAGTTCACTGTTCTCACAAGCTCTGGACACAACCTCTTTGAGGTTCTTCATTTTCTGTAAGAAATGTCTATGTTTGCAGCTGAGTAGCTTTCTCAGCCTGATTCCTGCCTGGAAATATTTGGGGACCCAGGGGTCTTTTTGCAAGTTTCACAATCTTAGTCCCTTCTATAGCAGTGCTGCCATTTAGATCCCTTGAATGAATCTCTTCCCTGAGACAAGTAAAAAAAAATAGATACAATATAAGAAACATCTTTTCAAATGTAATGCTGAGCTAGCACAGAATAATATTAAATTTGTTATGATTTATTAGAATAAATATTAAGCTTAAAAAGAATACTAAATTTTAAAAACAAAATGAGGCTCAGCATCTTGGAAAGAGCTCATACAAATGGAGAGTCCTAAGACTCATGTTTCATTAGCTTTACAGTAAATCTGCTTCTAGAATGTAGTGAACCTAGAAAAACCATATTAAGATTATCATTTGAGATGACAATAAAGATATTAATAAACTTCAGACATTCTCAGATATGCATATTGAAATAGCTAAGATGACCATTAATAGAACACACACATACTGTACACCCTTAAAACAAGAAGAGGAAAAACAATGGAATCATATTTTATGGCATTCCATCCAAATTAAGTCACAAAAGGAGAAGATAAAAAAGAAAAAAGAATGAAGTAAATAGAAACTCTATAGTAGGACTGCAGGCATTAACCCTAATCATACTAGATATATATGGACAAAAATCTGGCTTAAAATATGAGGATCATCAGTCTGAAACAAAAGAAAATCCAAATCTAACCACATAAAGTTTACAAGAAATAACTGTAAAACCTAAAGACACAGAATAATTTAAATTAAAAGTAGAATAATGTGTGTTAAGGAAAGAATAATTTGAGAAGAAAATGCTAAATTTACTACTAAAGCAACCTCAAAATTATAGAGCAAAACTTGCCAAAACAATGAGAAATTGACTAATCTACCTTATTAAAGGAATATTTTAACACAACGTATTTTAGTAATTGATCAACAAACAGTTATCATACCTAACAAATGGAGGAATATACACTTTACTCACAAAGAAAACATTTATAAAATCTGACCACATATTGAAAAAAAAAGCTATTCTCAACAAATTTTTTTAATGGTTTCATATAGAAACTATTTATAAATAAATATAATTAAAAATACCATGTGTTACCCTTGTGCTATTTATAGGAAAATTTATAGCCTGAAATGATTATGATAGAAAAAAAGGCTCAAAATTAATGATTTAAGCATCTAAAATATGAAATTCAAAAATAACAGCAAAAAATATGGAAGGAACAAAACAAATTTCTGTCAATAAAGCTCCCAGTGTGACATTTTGTTATGGCAGCCCTATCAAACTAACAGTTATATAATGTAATTTTTACAGTGGATTCAGTCAATAAGGCTAGACAGTCACCAGCTTAGACTATCTCAAAGAGCCACTCAAACTTGAAAACTCCTTGGAGGCTGAAAAGAATAAAGGTCTGTTTTTCAGTTTGCAAAGAAGCTTCCCTAGGGGTCTTCATTACCCACCAGCACTCTCTATGAGTGTGCCTATGCAATGCCCACAGGGTCGAACCTAGGCATGCAGCAGACCTGTAATTTGCCTCTCATCATGAAAGTGGAAACACACAAAGCATGCAGGAACTAGCCACAGGGGCCCAGTGGCCAGTCGGTGCTTGGCAGTGAGGGATTGAAAAAAGAACTAGACTTTTGAAAGGTTCAGGGCCAGGTGCTCCTCAGAGGCTGTAGATGTGTCTGGATCCTGCTCCATTTCCCTCCATCAGTCCACCCTGAACACCATCCCAACATAAATGAGAGCGAGTCCTGCCCTAGCAGAGCAGGCCCCATGCTGGCTGGCACTTCGGCACGCTCGCTGCAGCAGATTCCAAAGGTGAGTTTGTAAACTCAGTCCCCAGGGCACTATTCAGTGAGGACCTCCTCTTGGCAGGTCTGCTTGGAGTATTCAAGTGTCTCACTCCTGGAGTCACTGTGTAACCTCCAACGCCTGCTGCTAAAGAGTTTTCTGTGTCCAAAAATAATCTCTAAATGATGGTTAGCATGACCCTGGCATAATTCATCCTCTCCAAATAAGTGAAAGGGAGCTAATGCCCAGCTCCTGGCACAGCCACAGAGAGGGTCTTGGAAGAGAAGGTGGCTGTGACTTCAGTCCTTGGCAGAGGGCTGCGGACTGAATGAGGAGTCAGGCCAGCGGCAGAAGCATGGCCACAGAACGCCTGGCTTGGGTATTGCCTTCTGCCTGGGGCCAGGAAACAGTCTGAAGCTCCTCCACCATTCCGCTCAGAGCTTTGGGTATCTATCACCTGAACTGGCCACATCACCATCCCTGGGTATCACCAGGCTGTCACTTTTCCAAGAACATCCTGATGCGTACTTGATCACCAGGAAGGATTTGCCTGGTTGATGGAGCTGACCCCTGATTATGTTAAAAGCCTCTCTCCACATCCTGACTTGGGCCTCTTCCTGATCTTAGGGAGAGATCAAAGATCCCTGCCCATTACTACATCATACTTACATTTTCACTCAAGGCTGATTCTCAGGACTAGAGGTATAATACTTTGTTCTGAGAGAGGGATACCATTGGCTTCTGCGTGCTAGCTTTCTTCACAAGTTCCTTTTCCCAATCAATCAGGGATTTTGATCTGGAGCATTTTGAGGCTGGGAGAGAGGGAAGTTGGAACCTGAGATAGAACAGGAAGAGGTTATTCAGTATCCTTGGTGTGTAGTTCATCTTTCCAGCAGCCCCAGGAGTGACAGTTAATGTACCCACTTTACAGATGAGAAGACTAAGTCCTGGAGGTTAAACAACTTGCTCCAAGTCTCTGAGGTCTTGCGAGGCATTTAAACACAGTTTATTTTGGTTGGGATCTAAGATCTTTGCATTCTCCCTCACGGTGAAACTGGAAAAGATATATAAAGGTATTGAGAGAGGCAAATAAGAATAGAGTAGGGGCCCAAGGATGAAGATGATGGGAAATCTTCAGGGACTTATCCAGAGCAATGAAGGGAAGCACAAAAGGTGGGTTCCTGGCCAACTGCAGGTTAATGTGGTCAATTCTTACCTTGAAGCAGCCATCCTTCATTCGGCTTTAGAGGCAGAGTCATGCAGAGTAAATCTCAGTGCCTAGGGTCAGGTCTAGCATCATGACTCACTGGCTGAGTGACTCTGGGCCAGTCTTTGGACCTCTCAGGGCCTGTTTCATCCTTCTCTATCTCTCACCACTGTTGGGAGGATTCAGTCCCACTCTGGGCATCCCCCTCTCTCACCCCACACGTGTAGACGGCACGTGTGTGCGGGCTTCTCACCCTCTGCTCAGGACATTTGGAGGTGTTGAAGGCAAATGGAAAATGTATGCTTCTTCCACAGAGCTCTCCTTGTTTGAATGAACTGAATCTTTATTTTTCTTTTATAAGCAAAGAGGTTTTCATTAATTTGTGCCAGACCATTTAATATATTCTTAGATTTCTACGGTACTCTTGTTTCACTTAATTTTCTGGATTTCCAAGAAAGTTTCAGGACCTGGTTTGGTGAAAGACCTTGAAGGGACTGAGAGGATAAGAAAAATGAAAGGCAATGTCTTCATAGCAAGACTTCTCAGTTTAAGGATCTCACCAAGAAATAAGGACAATTGGATGTAGGTAGGAGTTTTACCTAAGAATCTTTACCTTGGTTATTTCTGGCAAAGTAAGGTGGGTAGGAAAAATCAAGCCAGAAATTCAAAGACACAACGCATAGCTTTGTTTGATATAATATGGATCATTAATCAGCAGTGAAAGCCATGAGTAGTAGGGGGAAAGATGCTTTTGAAGAACCACTCACTGCAACCCACCTGAAGACTTCCTAGGAATACCAGAAATCCTGGGGGATGTTTGTTTGTTTTTTTTCCCCACTAAGCACTAAACTCATGACTCTGGGGTTTTTCGTTTTGTTCTACAGCCGAGAACATTGAACTACAGGGAGCTCTTGTGACTTGCCTGAGGTCTCGGGACATGTGGGAGGAGTTTAGTGAACCTAGGAGATTCCAAACGCCTTCACTGCAGCTGGTTGTGGAAAGGGTTAAAGATGGAGGTGGGGGGAATAGAAAGGGAAAGGGAAATGGATGGAAGAAGAGGGAGAGAAGGAAGGGAGGGGGAGAGAAGGGGAGGGCAAAGTGTAAAGGAGAGGGATGGTGGAGAGAGGTAAGAAGAGACCAATGGGATCCAACTGTGCTGGGATGTGGAGGAAACAGGAGGACCTTAGCTTTCACATCCCAGTAGTTGCCTTGTAAGTTTGCTTCAGAGGATGAGCTGTAAATTGATGAACTGATGTAAGGTGATGCAAAGAAATGCTTCCCTGTGCAGACTTGAGGTAGGGCACTGAACTTCGTGGTCCTCCAGCTGAGTGACTTGGAGTAAGCTTCTGCCCTTCTCTCCGAACATCAGTTTCCTCACCCACAAAATGGGGCTAAGAATAGCCACGACCTTAGAGGTGGTGGGCTAAGAAGCTGACACTTGCTGGGTGACCCATCAGAGACACAAATCCATACCTGTGATCAAGGCTATGATGCCTGTTGAGAATTTAGACATACATCACAAATAAACATTATTGTCACTGATGCTGCTGCTGCTGAGTCGCTTCAGTTGTGTCCAACTCTGTGCGACCCCATAGATGGCAGCCCACCAGGCTCCCCTGTTCCCGGGATTCTCAGTTTTCATGAAATAGATGTATACAAGGAGGCAGCTGTAATTTAGGAAATAAGAAGACTAATGGCCAAAGGACGAGGGAGAGAGTGTGGCTGTTGCATGAACAGTGGTCTCCAACACCTCTGCCTGAGAAGCGGGCACAGCCTGGGGACCCTGGGAGCTCTCAGGGACCCTTGCTGGCAATTTCCCCCACCTAACCTGGTCCTGCTCACCTTCTCTTCCAGGTAGAGCTGCCAGATAAAAGGATGCCTAGTTAAATTCTATTTCAGATAAGTAATAAAATTTTTTTTTAGTTTAAATGTGACCCATGCAATATTTGGCATATATTTGCACTAAAAATTTGTCATTTACCTGAAAATAAAATGTAACCAAGCATCTTACCTTTTTACTAAATGTAGAAATGCAACCTCCAGGGAGAAAAGCAACTTGCCAGTCCATTGACTTTCTGGTTATAATTTCTTTTCTGATTATGAAATAATACGTGTCTCTTGTATAATCTAGGAAATACTAAAACACATGGAAAAAATAATAATTCACTTTGTAACACTGTGAGCTAACACTTGAAAGCCTCTAGTACCTGAAAATATTTGAAAACTGTGGCCTATTTGTAGTCTACCCAGTTAAGATGATATTTTAGGTGTGGACTTTATATTTCTTTGGTTTAACGTTATACATAATCTCCCTGTCACCAACTCTCTTCTCCATTGAGTTTTGTTACACAGCATAACTTCCTTTCCTTCTTGCTGAAGTCGGTGGTTTATAATGTGCATATCTGTGCAGAATACTCTGTCCACACATCTTCAGATGATCTCTCAAGTGACTTTAAATTATTCCAAGTTATATATATATAAAATCATGGCAATTTGAAAGTGATGACATTTAATATCTCATGGCGACTTTTTTCTAAAGTTCTCATGGGTGCAGTCAATGCTTCCCTCCCAAGCCCAGCTGAGCCACCTGGCAGAATTTCCACCTGATGACACAAGCTAATGTTCCATGAGGAGAAAAGAAAGCCAATACTCAGCCTTTGTTTCTCTTTGGGTCCACAAGCTCTTGGTTCTGCAGAAGTCTATTTGCTTGAAAAACACAAAAACAATATCTATAACATGGCACCTTGTTTTCCAAAGTGGGAAGAATGGACTTTGGGATGGTACCTTCCACCTAGTAGGCTAGGACATGCAAGGAAGAGTTCACTTCCCCTTTGAGACAGTCCTCAGGCTAGTGGTTCTCAACCCAGCTATACACTCAAATCACTGAGGAGGATTAAAATACTGCCAAATCCCCAGCCAAGTCAATGCTTATCTCTGGGGCAAGGGTCCCAGGATCAGCAGCTTTTTCTGAAGTTTCCTGTGTGATTTCAGTGGGCAGCCATGGTCAGGGACACCTGTGTTGGACTTTGACACCATCACTCAGGGTGAGTCAGACCCAAGCAGGCTGGAGACAACAGAAGAATGCGGGGACCTACCTGGAGCTCGGCCCTCCAGGTCACCATCTTCTTGAGTCCACCCTCATACGGTGCCTGTTTGGAAGTCTCAGCAGGCACAGCTTCTCTTCAGGGCCTCCACCAGAATCTTCTCTGAGCTGGGAAAGTGGCTTGGTTCCCCTGAGTCCCAGTTCAAGGTCCCCACCTTCCCCGGGTTGCTTCTCCCTCCCATAGCCCCCTACTGTTTGAGCACTCGGTTAGCATGGCCTTTGGTGATTATATGGACTTCCCTGGTGACTCAGATGGTAAAGCTGCTGCCTACAATACGGAAGACCCAGGTTCAATCCCTGGGTCGGGAAGATCTCCTGGGGAAGGAAATGGCAACCCACTCCAGTATTCTTGCCTGGAAAATCACATGGATGGAGGAGCCTGGTAGGCTACAGTTCATGGGGTTGCAAACAGTCCGACATGTCTGAGCGACTTCACTTTCTTCTTTATTTCTTTTGGTGATTATGCATGAGCCCCTCAGGGTTGCTCCCTCCTGTCCCAGCTCAAAGCTGGCCCACAGAATGGAGCTGAGGTTGCTTCTGTTTCATCATTTGGTGAGCCTCTGTCCCCTTCATATGAAGAGACAGCTTCAAGGACCAGGGCATGCAGCTGCCCCTGAGGATGGAGGAGCCTGTCCTCTGAATTGCCGACTTGTTACTTTCTGGGCCAGCTTTTGCTCTGTGGGAAGCCAGAGACATTTTTCAGGCCATTCAGTGTCCTTTGCAGGCAAGGACACCATCCCATCCTAGGGTGGTGCACTCAGGACAGGAGGGGGAACTTTATGACTGATGCCAGGGGCCAGGCCCAGGGAAGCTGAGGGTCCCTGGAGGAGGGACTCTCAGGGGCTGTCAGTCAGTTTGGACTACTTTAACAAAATATCATGGACTGTTGCTTAAACAACAGACATTTATTTCTTATAATTCTGGAGACATGGACATTCAAGATCAGGATGCCGGCACAGTTGGGTTGTGGTGAAAACTCTCTTCCTGGTTGACAGCTGCCTTACTGAATCTTCACATGCTGGAGAGAGAGTGAGCTCTGATCTCTTCAAGCCCATCATGGGGGTTCAATCCTATGACCTTGTGGAAATCTAAGTACCTCCAGAAGCCCTCACCTCCCAACACCATCCCATTGGACGCTGGGCTTCAACATATGGATTTGGGGGGACACAAATATCCAGGCCAGAGAAAAGCAGAACAGAGGAGGAGTCAGTGGAGGGAGAACCAAAACCTCTTGGAAGAAAGCCACAGACTCATGAAATGACTGGCTGGGTCAATGGCTTCTCACCAGGCAGGGTTGTTGGGGTGAGCCTGCCATGATAATAGGAGTTGGAAACAAGGCAGGAGTGGTCCCTCGCACCTCTCATCTGGGACCTCCTGAGTTAAGGTGAGGAGACGAGAGGACAGAAGGGCAGCCTCCCATTCAGGGGAGTGAGGGGCTGTAAGGACTGTGAGTCCCTTACTGGTTCCCTAATGATGTCTCCCAGCATGGTTCAGCTCCCACCAGTTGAACATGGGTCCACTCCCACCAGTTTGCTATGCCCATTTGCCAATAAACAAACATGTGATGAGCACCAGCTATGCCTCAGGCTCTGTACAATGAGCAGGACATGCAAATTTCCCTTCTCGTGAAGCTCACACTCCAGTGATGTGATGAAGCTGAGGACAGACAGTCATCACACAGTCACACAGGTGCACGGGCCCAAATGTGATGTGTGCACATCTGCCTCCCTGCAGGACCTGTGGCTTCCAGCTGGGTTCACCCAACAGGATCACCATGGGAGATGGAAGATGGGGGAAGGAGGAGGGAGGTGGGCTCTGGCTCCTCTGGCTCCTTGCCTGCTTCACACCTGGGTGGCTGCATCCTCCACAGAAGGCTCTGCTCCTGTCTTCCCCCACCCCCACCTCCCACCTGAGAACACCTCCCACTGCATCTGAGAACCTCAGGCCAAGAGGGATAGAATTTCCCCCCATAATTTAGCCCTGCTGGCTCAGAGGACCACCCTGTCCCTCAAGGCTTCCCCTAACCCTAGCCCACACTTTGTATGCAGTCCCCTCACTGAACCCTCATCAAATTACTCAATTTAAATATACCATCTGTTTCCTGCTGGGATCCTGCCCTACCCAGTGACCTAGTCGGGGAGGTCAGGGAAGCTTTCACAGGAAAGGATGTTTGAGTTGAGCTCTGAACAATGAAATTCCAATTAATGGGTGGATCCAACATGTGTGTCTGGTTTTGGAGGTGGCAGGGGATGGGGTGGTACCGGTAAGTTATAAGCTACAGTGAGGGGAGTTGAAGCAGGCAGCAGAGGACCCCATGAAATCCTCCCTCTCTTGGTCATGCCTGGCCAGGGTGGGAAGGCAGTCACTGAGTTTGGACTTAGCTGTAAGAAAAACATGACATCTCTGACTCGATGGACATTAGTTTGAGCAAGCTCCAGGAGTTGGTGATGGACAGGGAAGCCTGGCATACTGCAGTCATGGGGTCACAAAGAGTCACACACAACTGAGTGACTGAACTGAATTGAATAAGAAAAGAAAAGGGCAACAACTCTCATCCCTTGAGCATCACTACAGACACCAAGAGTGTTCTGGCTCCACACATCTTCCTTACATGTAGACCCAGAGGGGGCCAATGCTTGGTGCTCTGGGTTATGAGCGATGTTCTCTAAAAGGTCAAGCAAGCAACTAGAGGGCCTGAACTCAAATTGGAGGAACACTGTGGGAAGTTCTGAATCCCTTGCATGGATTTAACTTTGCTTCCCTGAGTTGGTACTTTGGAAAAGTGTTAGAACTAGTCATATAGACACATATTCCAAATTCCATTTCATAATCCTAAAGTTCCATTATCTCAGCACATTAGTTTTCTAAGGCTGCTGTAACAAATTACCATGAATTCAGTTGCTTAAAACAATAGATGTTTATTCTCTCATGGTTCTGGAAGCTAGAAATCTGAAATTGAGATGTCCCCAGACCTTGCTCCTCCTGGAGGCTCAAGGGGAATATGTGTTCCTTGTCTCTCTCAGCTTCTGGGGGCTGCTGGCTTCCTTGGCTTGTGGCTCCAGCACTGCAATCTCTCAAGGCCAACTTTCTGCTCAGTCTTCACATCACCCTCTCCTCTGTGTGTGAAAAATCTCTTCTTGCCCTGCCCTCTTATAACAGTTGCATTTGCGATCAGGGCCCACTCAGATTATCCAAGAAAAACTCTCCACCTCAAGATCCTTAACATAGTTGCACCTGGAACTACCTTGTTTTTGAATATAAGTAAACATTCATAAAAAGTTGGACACAACTTTGTGACTGAACAACAATTAAAGTTCATAGCTTCCAAGGGTTAGGACCTGGATATCTCTTGGGTGTCCTGCCTCAGGCTGCCACACCAGGCAATGAGACATCACAGCACCTACATAGATGGTGGCTTGGTATTGGAAGAGTTGCTGGTAAATAGCAGAATCCAGGATTCCTGATGTGCTGCTGCCACTGAGTCCTGGTCCTGGTGAGTCACTGGATCTCTCTAGGCATTTGCTCTTTATTTTATAAATGACCTAGTGGAAATAAGTCACGTTGCATGAACTGCTGCTGTATTTCTAGATGGGCCTCAAGGCACCTGGAAGCCCCGTGCAAGATGAGTGCTCCTGCATATGCAAATATTGGCACTTTCCTTAGTTCCTCTGAAAGCCTGAGGCCAGAGAAGCTCCTCAAGGATCAGCGGGGTAACCCTCAGCCCTGGACAGAGAACCTGGGGCTCCCAGAAGGTAGCCAGAATCTACACCATATCATCCAGAACCTGTGCAGGTGGGGCTGGACTTTGTCAGACTGTTTAATCTTTCCAGGTGGTTCTAACATTCAGACAGTTGTGTTGTGTTGGTGCGGGACTACAGACCTTTAAAGTTTTTTCCTTTAATGTCCCTCTAAGTGATGCATTTGATGAATCAGAAGAACAGAACCATGAGTCTCCACTGTTGCTTCACTTCAGCAGTATTAACCAACACAGATTTCTGGCAACAACCCTGGAAAGTGAAAGTGAAAGTCACTCAGTCGTGTCTGACTCTTTGCGACCCCATGGACTATACAGTCCATGGAATTCTCCAGGCCAGAATACCAGGCTGGGTAGCCTATCCCTTCACCAGTGTATATTCCCGACCCAGGAATCGAACCGGGGTCTCCTGCACTGCAGGCAGATTCTTTACCAACTGAGCTACCAAGGTCTGATTTAATGGATCTGCGTGTAAGCATCAGGCTTTAAAGCTCCCCAGGGGGCTCCAGTGTCCAGCCCAGGTTGATAGAAAACAGCGGCTTTCCTTTGCAGGTTTGGGCAATGGATTGTTGGTTAGGGGGAGGCCTCCTAATTCAGAGAGCTCCTAAACCATAGAGTCTGGAAGTCATTTCTCTGGAAATCTTGACAAATCAATGAGATTCCTAGCAGTCAGAGGACTTAGCCAAGGCTCTGTAGCCACAGGGCTAAGGCATGAATATGGTGACCTTTCAAAATTGATGACAATTCCTTGAATTATAAAAGCTGATATCAAGCTTGCCCCTGATACATCCTGTCACCATTTAGACAAGGAATGTAAAAAGAATAAAAATACCCCGGTGAATTCAGGATGGTGGAAAATGTCATTACTGGTAATGAAAATTACAGGAAGCCTTGGTGACTCCTGCTCTCTCCCCAAGACTAACATGAGAACATGTTTTTACTTCTGATGCAATAATTAAGTTTGCCCAAGAAAACGTCTCTCTGCATACGCCTCAGGGCAGGAGTAAATGAAGCCTTTAACTAACTGATAAATGCGATCATCTCAGTTACTAAACTCTCGGGCAGACAGGCTTCCCAAGTGGATTAACTGAGCAGTGATGAGCCTGGACAGTGGGGGTGGAGGGGGTGGGGAATGGGCAGGCTCTGGAGAAGGGATTAGAGATTCCTGAGGCTCAGAAAAACCAACTTTATTAGGAAATGGAAGAGGTTTGTGGTGACCTCCGTAGCTAGAGGCAGCCACAGTTCTAGATCCAGAGCTTGAGGCCGAGGCTAAAATGAAAATAGCAGCTTGAAGTCTCATCAGATACCACCGGGATGAAGAGACACATTCCCCCAACATGAGCATAGACAGAGCGAGGGCCCTGGGTAGACATTACAGGTAACGGGAGAGCAAACAAAGCCCTCCCTGCCCTCATGAGGTCTCACTGAATGGAGGACAGCAGATTGGGGGTCTCCCAGGACGCTCAGAAAACTGAATTGAGGGTGGGATGGACGATGCTCAGACGTGAGAGCTCAAAAACTGAATGGAGAAAATAAACTGGGCAGGGGGCTGGGAGCCGTGGATCCCTACACCAAGACAGAAACAGCAATGACTCAGTTGCTCAGAGAGAAAGGTTTAGCCTCATTAGCTAACAATGAAACAAGATAAAAGCCTCCTAAGAATGATTTCTCTCTGAAGGAATACTCAAAGGATAGGCAGTGTGTAATGGAATAGGTTTTCCCTGCCCTCTGGGTATAAGTGTAAACAAACATGACCCTTTTGAAGAAAAATTTAGGGACCTGTGCCAGACCCACGTGCATATTTTGACTCATTATTTTCACCTGTGGGAGTTTACTCAGAAACAATTCACTACACCAAAGGCTTAATGCTCAAGGGTATATACTGCAGTATTATTTTGAAGAGTTTTAAGGTGAGCAGGACAGAAACCCGTCTTTTTGTAAACTAATCTTGGAAGTGACTGCCATCACATTTGCCATTTCCTATCTTTACAAGCAAATTTCTAGGTCCAGCCCACACTTGAGGGGAGGGGATACCACAAGGATAGGAATACTAGGAGGCGGGCTTCACTGGGCTGTCTTAGAACTGCAAATCACAAACCTCCTGAACCGTCTTTCCACAGCTATGCTGTTTCTGAACCATATTAAATGGGAGTCAATGTACACCATTGCTCTGTTTTTATTTTATTTTCTTCATTTAAAAAAATCTTTTTACTTTGAGATAATGGTACATTTACATGCAATTTTAAGAAAGAATATGGAGATTCCATGTACCTTTTCCCAATGGCAAACCTATAGTACACAGTCATAGTCAGGATACTGACAATGATACAGTTCAGATATGTACCATTTCTGTTGCTGTTAGGATCAGGTCACCTTTTTTTTTTCCCCCCATTTATTTTTATTAGTTGGAGGTTAATTACTTTACAGTATTGTAGTGGTTTTTGCCATACATTGACATGAATCAGCCATGGATTTACATGTATTCTCCATCCCGATCCCCCCTCCCGCCTCCCTCCCCACCCCATCCCTCTGGGTCTTCCCAGTGCACCAGCCCCGAGCACTTGTCTCATGTATCCAACCTGGGCTGGCCTCAGTGTTCATCGCAGCACTGTTTATAATAGCCAGGACATGGAAGCAACCTAGATGCCCATCAGCAGACGAATGGATAAGGAAGCTGTGGTACATATACACCATGGAATATTACTCAGCCATTAAAAAGAATTCATTTGAATGAGTTCTAATAAGATGGATGAAACTGGAGCCCATTATACAGAGTGAAGTAAGCCAGGAAGATAAAGACCATTACAGTATACTAACACATGTATATGGAATTTAGAAAGATGGTAACGATAACCCTATATGCAAAACAGAAAAAGAGACACAGATGTACAGAACAGACTTTTGGACTCTGTGGGAGAAGGCGAGGGTGGGATAATCTGAGAGAACAGCATCGAAACATGTATATTATCAAGTGTGAAACATTGCTCTGTTTTTAAAACACCTTTCCCATTCAGTTCTTGCATCACAGGCACTGGTCTTTTGGTACAGTAGTCCCCAACCTTTTTGGCACCAGGGATCGGTTTTGTGAGAGGAAATTTTTCCACGGATTTGGGGTGGGGGATGGTTTCAGGATGATTCAAGCACATTACATTTATTGTGTAGTTTATTATTTATACATCAGTTTCACCTCACATCATCAGGCATTAGATCCTGGAGGTTGGAGACCCCCCGTCCTGGTAGATTTTCAAGGGTTTATATCCCAGTTCTTGCAACTTTGAAAGCAGGATACCATTAATACTTTAAGGGAGCAGGATTTGACTTCAGACTCCTGTGTTCAAATCTTGGTTCTGCTATTTCAAACTGTGTGAACTGGGGAATTTTATTTAATCTCCCTATGTCTCAGGAAACTCATATTTAAAGTGTGACTTAATGGTACCTACCTCATAGGGTTTTTGAGATAATTAGATGAGATTGTATGTGTAAACACACACATGGGGTCTGGAATTCAGAAATATTGCTCATTATTCTCATTATTATTTACTCTTAAATAACAGTCTAACTTGATTTAATTCTTAAGCATTGCTTTATTCTCTGAAGATTACTATGTTGTCTTCTAACTTTGAATGATTCTGTTGTGAAAACTGCTAGCCATTATTACGAAAATGTCTCTTCTTGAAGTTGAATTTTGTTTTTTTTAATCCTGGGTGGCCATTGAGTTTTTTCTTTGCATTCTAATTCCAGTGTTTCTATAGGAATGTCTCTCTTTTTAAATTCTTCTATAACAATTTTTCTGGGTCATGAAATTTCAGGTAAATTTAAATCTTGTTTTATTTAAGGAAAGTTTCTTTTATTATGTTTTTACTTTTCAATTATGTTTTTCCCTATTGTCTTGAGGAAAATAAATTGAGTATAGGCAATATTTTTCTGTATTTCAAATCTCGCTTTCTTCTAATCCATTTTAGCTCTTTATTTTTTCATTTTGTTTTATTTGATTTCCTCAATTTAGTTCTTATCACTGACTATATATTTAACAGGATCAAGTCTCCTTTTTGATGACTCATATAACTTTTCTTTCTATAAAGTTTTTTAATCTTATTGCTACAGATTCATATTTTTTAATCTTTCATTGCTTTATCACCTCTTTTTCAAGTCCCATTACCTTGATTTCATGGAATTGGTTTAAGTTCCTTTGCTTGGATGGCATAGGGCTGCAGGTGTGTATTTCTCACTTGCCCTCTGTCTTCATATTTTCCTTCTTTCATAGATACCATGTTGATTTCTTTCTGGTCACTGCTTATCTCTGAAGGGAGTCCTTTCTTCTTGTTCCAGCTAGTTGTTGAAGAAGAGCAGGTAAGCACACAGCATGGTTTCAACCTATTGTCTACAAACATATTCTCACTAACATTCTTCCCTGAAGATATGCTTGGACTAGGTCAGGAGATCTTCCAGGCCTAGAAGAAAGCTCTTAATGTCACAGATGTATGCGTGCAATTTATTTACGCATCTATTATTGTTGTTGTTCAGTTGCCAAGTCTATTATTGTTGTTGTTCAGTTGCCAAGTCGTGTCCAACTGTTTGTGACCCCATGGACTGCAGCACTCCAGGCCTTTCTCTCCCTCACCATCTCCCAAAGTTTGCCTGAGTTCATGTCTATTGAATCGGTGATGCATCTATATCTATATAGATGGATATGCATTTATATCCATATCTATATCTCTATCTATGATTGCATGTATACTTTTCTTCTGGTGACCAAGATCAGTAACTGAAAGTCAGCTGCCCTCCCTCCGTGGATGAAAAGTTGTCCCTCACCATCTGCCTTTGCAAGGATGAAGTTACTAGCCATAGCAGTCACTGGCCTTCAATACACTCTAAAAGGAGTTCAGGGCAGAGATCAGGAATGAGGCACTCTGTACTCTGGGAAAAACTGGCAGAACAGACCTTCAGATAGTTAGATATTTTCAGGAGAATATTTTTATAAGCCTGATTTCTTGCATCTTCTCATATCTAGAAAAGCACTAAAATCATTAATGAAGACATCTGCTCCTTGGGACTAGCAGCAACTTTCTTGTGACTAGCAATGACCTTCTGCCAAAATGTGTGCTTGACTGCATGTTCCCCACTTCACTAAGATCACATATATATTGACCTCTCCCTTTACCTTTTAGGAATAGTTTCTCAGAGCTATCTGAGAGCCTGACTCCAGGGCTATAGTCCTCATTTTGCCCCAAATAAAACCTAACTCACAACTGTCACATTGTGCATTTCTTTTTGTAGACACCTCCCTGTTTTGGCCTCCACCTTGATACACACATTTTTGCAAAGATACATGTCCATATGTTTCCACCATGTTTTCTCACTCAGCACATACTCCTAGCCTTCCTCATGCCATGCTGCCCTCTAAAACCCTCCAGTGTCCCTGGCTGTTGTCATTCTAAAGGAGGGGCCATTTGTTTGACCCCTCAGGCTGTGCAACTTGTTTTTGGAGGACTGTGCAGGATTCTTCATCAATTGAGGCTCAAAGGTGTGCTGGATTTCTATTTTCATCACATGTCATGTTTTTCTATTTCATTTCTCCTTAGTATTTCCAAATCATTTCAAATCTAAAGGCAAAGACCCATTCCTCTATCATCTTTACTTGGAATTTTCTTGTAAGTCCCCCTTCTAAGTAATTACACATCTATTTATGATCCAGATTTGAAAGAAAGGGCATAGCTTGCCATAAACACATGAGGTGCCTGTGTGCATGTATGCTCAGTTGTGTCCGACTCTGTGACCCCACGAACTGTGGCCTCCGGGCTCCTCTGTCCATGGAATTTTCCAGGCAAGGATACTGGAGTGGGTTGCCATTTCCTACTCCAGGGGATATTTCTGACCCAGGGATCAAACCCACATCTCTTGTGTCTTTTGCATGGGCAGGCAGATTCTTTACCACTGGTGCCACCTGGGAGAAGGACAAACAAATGAGGATACATGCCAACTAAAGAAACTAGAGACCCCTTAATCAAAGAAGTCCTCAGGCCTGCATGAGGTGAAGGCTGGGGAGATGGAAGAGTTGTTCGTCTAAGCTGAGAAATTTTGATGGGTATGAAAGAGAATAAAGGAATAAATTCCACAGGCAAAGTTAACATAACATTGCTGATGTAGGTTCAAAAAGATCTTGTGAATAGGGCCTTTCAATATCTTCAGGGAAAGGCTGGGATTTCTTACTCTTTGCAATTATTTCAACATTCTAGATCTCAGACCTACCCCTAAGATTCAGAACAAGGAAAAATAGATGTTTCCCATCCAAATAGATGTTTCCCATCCCATAAATCAGATCCTTCCCCAAGTAGAGATGATAAGCTGCAGAGTCTTACTGGGGCAGCAGGACTAGAGTCAGGCCACTAATTCCCCATCTCTAAAGACTTGCTTTTTCCTTTGTCCTGAGGGCTAGAAACCCCTGTGGACAATTCCTGCCAGGCCAGCTCAAGGCACTAATTTGGTTTTGCTTTACTTCTCGTAGCAGAGAGCTAACATTCATCACTTGCAAGCTCTATCTTTTGTATTTCATCTACTGTCTTGTGATTTCACAGCCTTTACAAGAGATCTGATATACTTTCTCTACCATGGGCTGGGTCATTCAGTCATGTTAGACCTTTTGCAACACCATGAACTGTAGTCCACCAAGCTCCTCTGTCCATGGGATTTCCCAAGCAAGAATACTGGAGTGGGCTGCCATTTCTTACTCCAGAGATTGAACTTGCATCTCTTTTGTCTTTTGCACTGGCAGGTGGATTCTTTACCACTAGCGCCACGTGGAAAGCCTCTCCATGCCATATACAGATATATAGTCAGAAAACATAATAAAGCCCTCTAAGCCTTCTATAGTGTTCATGGACTGAATAGAGATAAATGACTTTTGACTTCATATGGAGCTGATCTGTTTTCTACTCCTTCCAGAGCCTCTTATTTGGGTGTTGTAGTTCATTCATACCTACTGCAGGTTCCTCTATAGGAGAATATGAGGCTAAGAGCAGCATCTCATTATAATTATCCTGGCAACTTTATCCTCCATAGATTGGAGCAATGAGAGGGTAGAGATGGTGAAAGTCATTGAAGAGAAAATGGCTAAAAATGGTGAAGAGTCAGGGACCAAAACTGATAAGTTGCTTTGGAAGGAGAACAACAGAACACATGGGAATAAGGAAGATTTGTCTGAAGAGCATTTCAGAATATAGGGATAATGGACTGAGACAGGGCCAGGGAGTCTTCCCAGACATACTCCTGGAAGCCTCAGGGCTCCAGAAGTCCTGCCTCTCTGTCAGGCAGAGGTGGTGAACCAGAAGATTCCCATTGGCCATTTTGACTCCATGGTGAATGTAAGAAGGAATAAACATTTCTAAGCCTCCCAGTCTTACTTCCCCTCTTTCTATCTGTGATATCTGCCTCCAAAGGTGGCTTCCTAAAAGAACTATGCCTCCCAATATCCACATCCTCATCTAATCCACTCCTGCATTGAATCTGGGCTGGCCCAATATAGCCAACGAAATGTAACAGAAGTGACACAGAGTGACTTCTCACACTAGGTGATGAGAAAGCTTTGCAGTTTCTGCCTTGGTCTCTTGGAATACTTGATCTGGAGGAAGCCTGACTTCATGTAAGCAGTCCAACTCTCCTAGAACTGCCCTTACTATGAGGAGGCTCAAGACAGCCACATGAAAAGGCCATGTGTGGAGAGAGATTTCCAGCCAGCCCCAGGAGCCTAGCAACCTCAGCCTAGGCACTGGCCATCTTAGATACTCAGCCCAGGTTAGTCTTCAGATGACTCTACCCCCAGATGACATCTGACTACATGACAGAGTATCACCTTGCTGAACTCAATCAACCCTCAGAACCATGAAAGGTCATGACAAAATGTCTTAATTCTCTAAGTTTAGGGGCACTTTATTACACAGAAATAAATAATTGGAACATTGACCCAGGAAGCCATGGGATAGCCACTCTTTCTGCAAACACTAGGACCATTTCCATGGATGGAAATAAATGGGGACCTGTCACCCCTACTGCCAAATTGCTTGACCAGCATCCCTAGATGAGGAGTACCCATTGAGTACCCATCTCCACATTTCTCCTCTGTTCTGGGAAAGTCAGAGAGATTCTAGTAGGCTCTTCTGAGCACAGAGCCCATGGATCCCTGGGTTTACCTCCTTCTGGCTGCTAATTTCCCTGGCAGCATTTATTGATATGGGAAATGCCCAGGACCCTGCCATTTGCCACCTGGCTGAACCTCCATTTCTCTATCCCGGAGCTCTGAAATACCCTGCGTTGCCTGTTCCATGCATGAGAAGATCTCTCTGTGGGAACTTGGGAAAGATCTGGAAAGGGCAGAGGCTGTTGGAATCAATGCCCAGAAGAATCTTCCAGGCCAGACTGGAACCTACCACATGCCTTGTCCCTGCCTGCCTGTTGACTTGGGCTCTGTATATTTTATATTTTATTACTGGTGGCCCTGGGCCGAGGCTACACATAAGTGTTTATGCTGGCAACAGGGGGCAGCATTTCCTGGTCTGTGTTTGGAGAGACAAGTCATGTTTCAGAGCTTTATTCTCTCTGTACGCCGTCAGTTTTCTCCTCCTAAACCTGTGCCAGGGTCAAAACAGAGCTTGCTTCTTGGGGTGAAAATTCTATTCTTAACCCCATGTCTGGCCTCTTTGGAAGACACAGTAGCTCACTTCATCCATGAAGCACTTTTCTCCTAATACAGTTGCTCATGGTTGTGACAGTATTGTTCTTTAGACTTCCAGGGCCAAGGTCCCAGAAAGGCACTTGCATTTGACATTGAGGGGTTAGCCATCAATGGTGTTGGCATTTGGGTCCATGATCTTCAGATGAGCTGTCATATGCAGGGGTCTGTAGCCAGTGTTACTAATGGTCTTCACTTATGTTGATCCCAGTACTAGCCAAATCTACTTCTCTAATAGTTAAGACCGAGAAGAAGTGGGATAAGTGCTTGGGCAGAAACAATAAATACAAAGTCTATTAATGCAATTTGCTTTAAAATATCAACCATCTTATTAAGCACACACACACACATCTATCTATAGGATTTGAGTACATTTAAACAAAACAGAATTACTTTTTATACATCAACTGGCTAAAGATTGAGGTGGGCAGTTTGTAGGTTCCACACACAATTGGATGCTCAAAGATTGCCCTGAGGCTGGGGATCCGACCAGCAGCTAGCTCTTAATCTGGGCTTCCCTTGGACCAGAGACCTGGAAAGCAGCAAGGGAGGTACCAGTGGGGCCAGCTGGAAATGGCCTTTTTGTCTGCCTCTCGGCAGTTCCCAGAGCCCACTCTGCACCACCCAGGGAGGTTTTGCTTTCTATGACTCCTTTGCTTGATGCCGACTCCTGACTCCAATTTCACAGTAAGCATGGAAAAACTGAGCCACAGAGAAGCAAAGCCAGTTAGCTGGGCATGCAGCAAAGATCAGAAAAGCCAGGTCAGAACCCAAGGGTGACCAGGTTGCCCAGCGGGCATGAAAAAGTGCCACCAAGAGTTGAGAATGCTGGGGAGGCTGGGGCAAGAGGACATTTCACCCACTGAAGGTGTTATCTCCTACCAGACGAGTGGGTTTTGACCTTGGCCAGTAGTAGAAGACCCATCTCTTGTAAAGAAAGTCACTGAGCTGCTTCAAATCTCCCTCTTCCTCTTCAACATAGGTAGATACAAGAATACTCTGCCTCTCAGTAACCTCTTGCTCACTCTTTGGCAAATCACGTGGATGGGAAAAATGCTGTATAAAGTACATGCATAAGGTATCCTCACCATTTTCACCAGTACTAGGCAACATAAGGCAGGACCCAGAGAAAATCCTCATACCAGCTTTCCACATTCTACCAGGCAAGACCAGGAGGTGATAGACTCCAGACTGCCAACTGTGGCAGTTGTCCTTGCCTCCTTATTATTGTCCTTACCTCCCCATCAGCACATGCTACTCCTCATGTCTAGAGAAGTCTAATCCCCTTTCTTGAAAATGAGCTGGCCTCAGTGACTTGCCTGGTCTGTACCACATGGTAGAAGTAGCATTCTAGGACTTCTGAGTCAGGGCCAAAAGAACCTTGCAGCTTCCACCTGGATCTATTGGAATACATTCTTTTGGAATTCTCTCTTTGCTGCTCACTTCCATGCCACACAGAGAAGTCCCAAGTAGATGTTTCAGTATTGTCTATTTTGACTGAACTCCTAGCCCATGACCTGCATCTACAGCTGGTCATGTCAGTGACCTGACTTGGATTCCCAGCCTAGTTGAGCCCTCAGACCCTCCAGTACAGCCATCATTTGACTGCTATGGCACAAGACAGGCTAAACAAGAACCACCCAGCTGAGCCCAGTCCACCCAGAACAGGACCAGGAAGAATAATAGATCATTACTGTAAGCAACTAAGTTGTAAAGGAGGATTATTGAACTGAAAGAGGTCTTCGTGGGACTCCAGGCATCTGGGGACCCTGGCTCTCCCTCCTGAACCCTAATGTCTGAACTGATCCATCGTCTTCCTAGTGTGGCTTTGCCTCACTCTGCCCCACAGCATCTATCTCCACTTTCTGCTGTCCCCCCAGATAAGCCCAGGGACATTCTCAATTCAGTGTTCTTACAGCAGGCTCTCTACAGAGACAAAGATGAGAAAACAGGGTGACAAGCACAAGGAAGTGACTTTAGGTGGGTCCAGCATGCCCTACACATGCCATTCCTTGCCTGAGTGGTAAATTCCACTTTAGATGATAATCACAGAAGCTCCAGAAGAATTGCAAATGAACTCTACGCTCCTTCTGACCATCACCCAAATCCTTGCCCCAGGAGCATCTTGGAGTAGAGTCGAGTCGGGTCCCCATGTGGCTCTGTGGTCTGGAGCACTGCTGGCTCTGCACACACAACCTTTAGCCAAGGGTCTAGTGTTTATCACCTCCACATGCCTTCTTGGCTTTGGCCTTCTCTGCCCTGGAGCAAGGAGACTGGCCAGAGTGAGGGCTTTCGGAAGAAAGGCCTGGCTTTCTGGCTCTGACATCTGTGAAAGCACCACAGATGTTAGGGCTAATTAGCCACATTCGGTGAGACCAGGCCTATCAAACACCCCAGGCAGAAAGGTCGGCTCTGGGCTGAAAGGTGAGCTGTTTGTTTAAGGGTGGTGGGTGGTCTCTGGCAGGACTTTCAGATTAACCTAAGCCTTCTGAAAATAGAAAATGCAAAGCCGGGCATCCTGGGGTACCAACGGAGATAAGAGCCAGCCGTGGCGTGAGGTCCTCTTTGATTTCATGATCCACCGGGGATAGGGGGTAAGGAGGAGGGCAGAATTTTTTCTGGTTCCAGCCTAAGACCAGAAGGGCAGACTGTCTTGGGGCAGGAAAGCTACAGAAATCTCTTGTAGCCCATATTGCACTTCTGGGGAGGGATTTTGCAAGGCCCTTGGACTGTTGAGCAACCCCACAAGCTCTCAATTGATTCTTTCCTATTTCTGGGAGCAGCCCATGTGTCAGAAATATAAAATCCCAAACCCTGGAGATAATACAAAAGGTGGTCAATAACAATCCAGACTTCAGGGTTAAATATATCAGGCTTCACTGCCTGGTTCTGCCTCTTACTTGCAGTCAGATGTTGAGCAAGTCTTGTCTACCTTAGCTTTCCCAATCTGGAAAGGGGGTATCCTACTGGCCTTACCCTCCATGAAAGGACTGAGATTACCCCCAAGGTAAGGGCTGAGATGAACCACACACACACACTGCCATGGCACCAGTGATAATCCCCTTGCTTCCCCAACACCTCCAGGTACAAGACTCAGACATTTTTCTAAAGGGCTTATCTCAAAGCGCAGGATGCTCACACACAGCTGTGGTAGGAAAATGTGCTCCCCAGCTGGGATGTGAGGATGCTGAGAAAGACTCAGAGGGCTGGTGATAAGCTGGAGAGTCTGAGTGTGAATTTTAGTCCAGGTCCTGCTCATGAAAGCCTATGTTTCTGTTTGCAAAGCTGTATTTCCACCCACTGTGACTGTTGTACAACAAATGGCACTACCCACTGGGAGGATTGTGGTCCCACTGTGCATTTCTGGAGGGCCTCGCTGCTCCTTATGCCTGAGGAACAGCCTGAACCTCCTGGTCCCACAACAAGCCAACAGGGCCACCTGCTGCTCCCACCTCAGCCCCGCACGACCCAACAGGCTAGACTATCTGAGAAGAGAAGACCACTGTGACCCTCAGGCCTAGTCAACACATGGGGTAGGGGGCAGCAGCAGATACTAAGAGGCCTCAGCTCAAGCCTAAGCCAGAGGCTCAGAGCATGAGCAAAAGTGAGCTTCCCCAGAACCTTTGCCCAGGAGGGCAGAAAGAAGAGGTCCTACTAGGCCCCAAGGATGGAACATAAAATCAGGAGGGGCCTCCTAGGATGCCGGGTTCAGTCTTTCTGCCCCCTGGGAAGCCTCACAAACAGCAGGCAAACACTCAGGTCTCTGTTGACTTACAGGCCTCCGGGGACTGGGCTGTACCATCATGCATGGAGGCTGTCATAGATGGTCATCACTTGTAATGAAGCAAGATGACCAAAGAGCCTCTCCACCCAGCTGGACCAGACCTCCTTCTGGAGATTCCAGGGAGCCTCCTGTCCTGGGCCCACCAAGGCCTGGCAGTATAGACTGGACTCCACTCAGCCACTCAGAGGGTGTACCCAGGGCAAAAGCCAGCATCTGCTTCGTGACCCAGCTCCTGATGCAGCTCAATAGAAATCCAGATAGCATCTTGCCAGTGTGTTACGGAAGCTAAGCCACACTCCTCCTGGCTGCTGCCTTGCTTATCCTCTGGGAGACCCTTGGAGAATCACCCAATTTCTGAGCTTATTCCCTCAGCCGAGATTCCAGAGGCGCAGTGGAGTCAATGGGATGGGAGGGGTGACGGCAGCTCATGTGTGCTGGGCACAAACTTAAGCTGAAGCTCATACTGTGGTCCTGAGGAAGGGGCCTCAGCAGCTGGAGCACAAGGATGGGACCAGCACCTCGCTAGGCTGGGCTTGCTCTCTGCCCAGAGGTCCAGGTCTCGAGCCACACACTGTGTCACAGTGAACTCAGCTGCAGCCTCCTTGGGACACCTTGGCAGGTAGAGCCTTCAAGCATAGCACAGACCCAAAATATATATCCAGGGAACAGCACTTTGAAGCCAGACTTTGTGAGAAGGGAGGCCTAGCTGCAGTCCACACAGTGTGGATGTGTCATTGGAAACAGATGTTCTAGACCAAAATGTTGTTTCTGTTCTCTGTCAGGCTCCCTGGGCTTTTGAAACAATCCTCCAGGACAATGCAGGACAGATGGGGTAAACACAGACAGCTCTCAGAAGGGCAGCCTCTACCTGCAGGGAACCCCACCTACCCATCCCATGTCCTGACACCTGAACAGGGTGATCCCAAGCGAGTTCCTTAATCGTTCTGTGTCTCAGTCCTCTTTTATGATATAAGCCAACAATAACTCCAACTTCATGAATATTAAGCTTTGAGTTAAGTGAAGTCTTTAGAAGAGATCCAACTATCCATCTGTCCATTTATTCATCCATCTATCTGTCCATTTATCCACCTATACATCTGTCCACTCACCCATCCATTTTTTTATCCATCCACCCATCTACCCATTCTCCCCCATCACCCTCTTTGAGAAGGGGCCAGATACAGGAAACACATGGGTCCTAGCTCTGTCAGGCTGTCCCGGCTGAGTTGCCTGGGAAGCAGCCTTTAAGAGAGAGTTAGAATGTAAAAGATCAGCAGGCAGGTACCACCTAATCTGATCAAGGAGAGGTCAGGCTGTGATGTAGACATAATCAAATCTCTGCCAGACCCACAGAGCTCCAGAGCAGAGCCATTAGAGGAAACCCCATTGCTTGGGGAAAGATCTTTGCCCTGGTACCTCGCCTAGCTCAGTTTTTGATGGAGGCTGTCCCAGGGAGAGGGTGATTAGGTTAGGAAGCAGCCAGTAGCCATCAGTCAACCACACTTCTCAGCTGAGCGGCAGAGAAGCCCTCTCTTTAGGGTGGAAATGCAGCAGATCTCAGAGCCTACAAAACTCTCCAGGAGTCCTACAATGGAGGCTGAGATGCAGTTATGACAGAGCCTCATATACAGACAGGAGCTGGCGGGTCAGGGTGCTCTGAAGATGCCAGGGGAACCTAAATGGATAGTGAGGCTTCTTGCGAGTGACAGCTAGGATAAGGGATAAATGGTGACTGACAGGTGCCCGGGAGGGACAGGGAAGGAGGCCACTGGTCTAGGAGCAGCACTTACTGGGTAACAAGTTGGTAGCAAGACACAGCTAAGGCCTTGGGCTGTGGTTGCAGGACTGTTTGGAGCCCAGACCCTGATCCAGTCCAGGAGGCTGCTGGGAGCTTTCGCCTTCAGGCTTTTCTGCTGTGCCCGAAACCATAAGTGCCTGGGGCTGTGCCTTGCCCCCTCCTCTCCATCCTATCACCTTCACTGGGAGTGTGGGACCAGAGCACGCCGGCCCCACAGTGGGGCTCTCGTTTCTTTCAGATAGTCTTGACTCTGTCTGCCGGGCCCAGGGGTGCTGGTTACAGAGGCACGGCTGGCGACGGGGTGAGTTACCAGCTAAACCCAAACCGCTCTGCTAACTTGGAGCAGGAGGACCTATTGTTCTTGGCCTCAGGAGCTGGCTCAAAAGCCAGGGTTGATTATGGTCATATCCAGCCACCGAATACCCTCATGCTCAAGTTCCAAGGGTCCATATCGGGTGAGTAAAGGGTCTGAGCGTCAGCCCTGATGGGCAGAGTGAGGGAGGGCCGGGGAAGGAAACAGCACCATAGAGGGCTCTGCCCTTGGCCGAAATTCAGATGCATCCAGCCCCTCAAAGGAAATTCTCCGGATATCCTTCCCCCAGAGTGTTATCAGACCCAGGCTGGCCCCAAACCCTGGATGGGAACAGTTCAACCCTGTGATCCTCCTGCCTTGGGCACAGCCAAATGTCTACACTGTGCCTGCTTTTTTCTTCTCTAATTTGATTCCCTCTGGTAGCCCACAAGGCTGGGGTAAGAGTTATTTTCAAACAAGAATCTCTTTTGTTTGCTGAGTATAAGCTCCCATTCCAATACAAAAAATATATACGGCTCCTTCCATCAGATTTGTCTTGGAAACCTGGCCTCCATTTTGAGGCAAAAGCATTTTAAGAGATTGAGTTCCCTGAGACTCTTTCCGCTCAACCCCGTTTTAGCAGACACACAGCTGAGACCCCATGCAAATCAATGAGCCCATAACAGCCCCTCATCCTCTGCTGTGCATGTAAATTTCCAGGGGCTTGTCAACACTCACATTTCATCCTGGGCCCTGAGGTGGGGCTCAGACCCTGAGTGTTTGAGCAGCACTTCAGTGATGCCCATGCCGCCGCCCCATGGGTCACATAGTACTGAGGGTTGAAGATCTGGGTTCTGGTCAGAACTCTGTTCTCCAGAGGGTCCTCTGCTCAGAACTTAGAAGCCAGAATCTTCATGGCACTCCTGGTAGAGCCATCAGAACGTCCCTGTCCAGCCACCCTGCAGAGCAGCCCAGAACCCACAGGAAACAGACATCTCCTCCAGACCTTCCAGACCACAGGCGACCTCACAGTGGCCCAGGTGGCCCAGGGAGGAGAGAGGTGCAGGGAGAGAAGCTGAGCAAGGACAGAGCCAGAGACCCAACATCTAAGTCACCAGCAGGCAGGTAGGGAACCTACAAAGGGGCTGGAGAAGGAGCCCCAGCAGGGTGGGGAGCCCCAGGAGGGAAGTGTTGCCATGGAAACCAGAGAGGAAGTGATCACCAAACTCCAGGGTTGTAGAGAAATCACAGAA